>NC_045791.1:38655368-39026618 GCF_009873245.2 Balaenoptera musculus | reverse complement strand
AGGAAGTATTAAGTTTATATAATGGAGGGGAGAATAGAATTCTCTTTTCTTAAATGTTGAGTAGACACAGTCCACTGACAAATGTAACCTGGCATTTTGATAATCGTCTTAGATGGTATTAAGGCAGGTACCACTTGCAGCTCTCAAGTATGGTAAGAGTGTCTTCCTACTTATAGAGGGAGCTGCCTTGTGACTCAAATTCTCAAGACTCCTGATCCTGGGTGTGCATCATGCCAGGGATGTGAAGAGCTGTGCTGACTGGGCTAGGGCCCCTTTTCCAACACGCTTAGGCTAATTTATGTAACACAATCTAATGGCCTCAGCAACTGCAGCCGGCAATGGCCCAATTGATAGAAATAATTGGAGTTGGGCTTCATTAATAGAAGTAGAGCATCCAGAAAAGGGGGGAGGCAAACAAACTTGTTCCATTTGTGCTGTCAAATACCTAGAGTATTGTGCCCAGTTTGGGGGGCCGTATCTTACAGGGAACATTTAACATACTGAAGAAATATAATGAGTTGAATAAATGAGAAACAGGTTAAGGAATTACATGTGATTGGCTTGAAAATGGAAGACTCAGAGCTGTATAATTTTTGTCTTCAAATATCTCATGTAGAATAAGGTTTAGATTTATTCTGTATTACCCACAGAACAGTGATTCTTAAGTTTTATGAGTCATAGGCACTTTTATGAATCTGATGAATATTTTGGACATTTGATGCAGAAAAATGCACAGATATCATATAATATTATATATATGTGTGTATGTATATATATATATATATATATATATATATATATATATATACTTAAGGAAGTTTTAGGAACAATATGTATTCATTTTTAGGAAAGCCTTAGATGTGCCTTCCTCCAAGAGGGTGGATATAGAAAGACCAGAGTAGCAGCTTTTAACTTATTAACAGTAGAACTTGCCAGTGATTTGAGCTCTCTGGAGCTGAAATCGGCTGTTTCAGGAGTTAACAAGCTCTCTGTTACTGGGCAAGTTTAAGCATGAGCTGGGGGCACTTTGATGGTTATGTTGAAGAGGGATCTTATAAATATGGTGGAGTTTTGGCTAGATGAACTCTGGTTCCTTTAAAACCTTGAGAATCATTAGATTCTATGAGTTTTATAGTAAAAGCCTCATATAACATGAATGTTCTATAAGGCATATCGTAATCCTGTTCACAGACCCTGGCATTCGTGTACGGCTTTATAGAGTATTTGATTTATTTTAGGACTTCTGCTTGATTTCCTCTTGGTCTGCCCCATAATTTTCATTATCTCCATTTGGAGTTCTTTTTGGGTTTGACTCTATGGACCAGTACCCAAATTCATTGCAGTAATAAAGCTTTAAAAATGAGATATAAAATCATGTGTTAGTTATCAAATTTCCTTCGCTCATTAGCTCCTAGAGAATAGAAACTGGAGGTTGATCTTGTAGAGAGACCTGCTCCATAGGGTTGCCAAGTTTACTCTTGAGTCACTGCCATACTTTGCACAATCATATTTCAAGGAGCCTTTAAGCCAATAGCTCTAATGGGTTTACAGTGTTTTGCTGGGGGGAGGGAAGGAGGGAAGGAAGAAGGAGGAGAGAGAGAGAGAGAGAGAAACTGGCTCATTTTTAGACAAAAACCTCTTAATTCCGACCTACTATATTGCTGAACTAAAAGAACAGATTTAGTTTCTATTTTTCAATCCTTGGGATTTTTTCTGACCCCAGAAGCAAAAGTGTTGCTTAATGATAATTATGTTGCTTGGGGCTTCCAGATCAAACTGGGATAGAACAGTATCTTTCTTGTCCAGACAAGGCACAGGGAAAGAATGAATAAGATCATCTCCCAAAGGGTAGAAACCTCATGAAAAATAGAAACTGAGAGATATATTGCTGTGGAAGCATTTGTTGTTACATAATTAACAAGGCCTCAGATATGTGACAAGTAGGTTTCATTTATATTTTAAAAACACTGATAAACTATATTGCTGATCTTTTCATTCCCAAGAACTGAGGGTTACTTGAGAGATTTCTAAGAGTAGATTCTCCCACAGGAAAGCAACATGTTTCTCAAAATGCTGGCTATTTCTGGGGATTATCATAAGGGGTATTAGAGTCAGGAGATCAATGTGTGGAATTTTGGATGTTGCAACCAGAGGAATAGCTAGAGAATGTCCAGAAAAGGGCACCTGAACTGAATCAAGAGAATGTGAGTGCTGCCATCTGAGGACAATCTAAAAATATTTGCTCTCATCTGTCTGGCAATATGCAGGCTAAAATGAAAAATGATTGATGTCTGTCAAATTATGAGAGTTATGTATAATTGGAACCAGACTTAAATGCAAATGAACGAACATATGTGAATGGGATTTAAATAGATCCTGGCACATAGTAGGTGTTCAATAAATGTTAATTCCCTGCTTGTGAAAGCTTATTTGGAAGTTTAAAAGAGGAAATTTTTAACACAAATAAAAAGCAATATAATTTGCAGCAGGTAGTAAACATATGAAATTTGGTATTGAAAGAGGTGGTTTTGGTGGAAATACAGAACTAGCTTCAAAATAGACTTGGATAAATCAAGAGATTATAGATACATAGTGATTAGTTAAGGGAAATGTGTCTTTGTAGGCTGACGGGACAATCTCTAACTTCAAAAAATAAGCTTGTTGTTTTTCTCATTATAAAAGACACATTTGTTAAATAATTTTCAGAAAAATAGATGGACAAAACCCCAAAACCACTTATGATATCACCATAGTGATAGCACTCAAAATTTTACATGTATAGTTACAATATTTTCTGTGTCAGTGAAGATACTTAATCAGCTGTACATTAATGTTTGATAAATTCGATCTCAATGAAGTGAACATCTTTCATATTAAAATGTGTAAACACAATTTTATGTGATTAATGTTCCAAAGTAAAAGCAATATCATACAAATTATGTAATCAATTGCCTATAGCTGGACTTTGATAATTTCTCCAAGTTTTTGCTATTAGAACCAATATCTGTTTATCTGTCCTTGTGTATTTCTGAAAATATGTTATTAGGTTGAATTCCTAGAAGTGAAATTACTTGGTCAAAGAGCATGAAAAATTTTGAAGCTTTTAATAGATATTTGCCAAATGTCCTCTAGAAATATTATAATAGCAATATGTCCTCTCATCGTGGTTTATAAAGTACTTATTTCCTCAAACCTTCTCCAAATCTGGGTTATTAAAAAACAATTTACCGAATTTATTTTTAAAATATATTATACTTTTAATATACTTTGATTACTAGTGAGATTAAATATGAAATATTTTCAAATGTTTATTTTTGGGGGGAGACATGCTGCTGTTCTAAATACTTTCTCCAACGTTGCATTGATGGGTGCTCATTAATTTGAAAGACTTTTCAGTGTTGCAGTGTAGTTGACCTTTTTTCTTTTCTTTGTCTGAGAATTCTCCTTCATTTGAGTTCTGGCCAGTTTCCTACTACAGAAGCCAACAAGATACGATACTCTATTACCCAACGTCCTTTGCAGTTATGTGTTCCTGTGCTTCTATCTGGGACTTTAAATTGGGAGCTAGTGATGCAAAAAAGCAGGGAAAGATGAGGATTTATTTTAGTAATGTGGCAGCTCAAGTAGTGTCAGCAGCAACACCTAATGTCCCATGCTGAACTTCATTGGTGGCGGTGTCTGCAGCAGCTGGAATCTGTGATATGACTTTGGTTGTGATTTTGGCTGCCTAGCCCGCATTTATTCATTTTCAAACATCATTATTGTAAAATCCAGGTTTATTATGGTGTTTACATACAGTGAAAGTCAAATATATTGTTTGATGAGTTTTGACAAATGTATACAGTTTTATAACAACCACCATAATCAAGATATAGACTATATGCTTATTTATTGGCTACTTAACATGTGCCAGGCATGGCATGTTTCATTTATGTTCTTTTATTTGTCGCATCAAAACTTTATGTTGTTGGTTTTATTATCATTCCCATTTCACCAATGAGAAAACAGATATTAAGTAACTTTGCCAAAATAACGAATCTAACTGGTGGTTAAGTCAGGATGTAAACCTAGGCAGTCATTTCTCCTGCTCTGCACTGCTTCCACACATCAAAGGATTGTTCAGTTGTTAAAATATTCATTACTTAGATGTTCATTGAGACGTACAATTCTTGCACATTATTCTTATTTCAAATCCTTAATATTCAGAAACAGAACCTAAAAACAAAATAAAATTCAACCATACATAACTTTATTTTGGCATTTGTTGCTGGGTTCTCTAAAAATGATCATTTGGCGTCCAAGGTATTTGTATGTTGTTCATGTCAGAAGTCAATAGATAAGTCAACATGAATTTGTTGAATTCATCTATGTACACAGTAGATGACTGAGTGAAGAAGGTGGTATAAGTGGAGTAAAATGTATGGTCTTAGTCCTCAATTTTGTTGATGGGAAAAAATATAGAGAAATTAATGGGTTAGGGTGCAATAAAAGATTCTTTATGATCGAGGGTTAACTATATGAGAGAGTTAAAAAGGATAAATGGAAGCGTTATCAAGGAAAGTTCTGTGGGGGAAGAATGGGTTTGAACAGGTATTGAACAAGGTATAGATTTGGGATAGCTGAGAGGAGGAGGGAGTTATTTCTATGAAAAGGTGAGGGAAGTGAGAATGAACTAGGCACATGTAGAAGACAGACACTGAAAGTTGAGTAAGTAGGATGAAATAAGGTAGGATGAAATAAGATTGCATAAACATATGTTATAAAGGAATTAGTATACCAATAAGAGAAGTTTGGGCTTGATTCAGTAGGCAGTGAAGCACCAGTGTAGACTCTTGAGCCAGAACAATAATTTAGGAATCATGATCTTTGTTCTCATAAAACTAAATTAAGATGTTGAACTCTGGAGATGCCTTAAACACCAGTGTTCCCCATGGATTTATCCAAGAACTTCTTCTTTTCCCTTTTAACAGCCTCTTCTTTGGTAATCTTTGTCACCTCTCTGTGTAATCCTTCCTTTTAAGAAGAGGGAAATAACTTGTAATAACTGTTAATGGAGTATAATCTAAAAATACTGAATCACTATGCTGTATACCTTGTAAATCAACTATACTTCAATAAGAAAGAAAGCAAACTATATTATTCTCTTTATTTAAAAATTTTGGCTGATATATTAAAATTTTAGTTGTCACCATTATGCACTGGAGAAAGTATGGCCCTGTAGTCAACTCCCTGATCTGAAAAAATGAGAATACCACTTGCCTATATATCTTATCAGACTGTTTTCAAGTTGAAATGAAGTATTGAATATGAAGTTGAGTGAGTCCACCGTGGAGGAACTCAGTAAATGTTGAGTCTCTTCCTCATCTCTTATGTCTACTAGTGATTGATAGTAGAAAACAAAACAAATGAGGAAACAGCAAGCAAATATCAATGAGAAATCATAGAAACAGTTGATAATTTATATGTTTATTGTGTATATCATTTGTTTTCTGAATATGTACATGAGCTCGCCTCATTTTTATTTTTTAATCATATGCAATTTAATAGATTTCTTGACGTGCTCGGGACTTCCCTAGTGGCGCAGGGGTTAAGAATCCGCCTGCCAATGCAGGGGACACAGTTTCGAGCCCTGGTCCGGGAAGATCCCACATGCTGCAGAGCAACTAAGCCCATGCACCACAACTACTGAGCCTGCGCTCTAGAGCCCATGAGCCACAACTATTGAGCCCGTGTGCCACAACTACTGAAGCCCGTGCACCTAGAGCCCGTGCTCCGCAACAAGAGAAGCCACCACAATGAGAAACCCGCACACCGCAATGAAGAGTAGCCCCCACTCGCTGCAACTAGAGGAAGCCCGTGCACAGCAACAAAGACCCAATGCAGCCAAAAAATAAATAAATAAAAAAAATTTATTAAAAAAAAAAGATTTCTTGAAGTTCTCTAAATATACATTTCTTGCAAGTTCAAGAAGGAAAGATGAGCAGGTATCAGACTGTGTATCTGACTTTCCTACACATGATAACCTCCTCCTCCTACCTTGAGAAGGAAGAAAAATACACTTCATACTGAATGCTTTGTTTTAAAACTACATTGTTTGGAGTACATTAACTAAAAATAACATTGTATTGGGCAGTGAAACTTGGCCACAATTATATTTTGTTAAGTATTGCTAAACTTTTATTGAAGTAGGCCAATAGTGATTAATTTCTCTGCTTTTCTGAGTGGGTCTTAAGGAGAAGAAAGCTAATGAGAGCACAGTCTCTGCTTCTGATGCTACAGCCTTGGGGTAGATGTATGAGGGAAGATTGGATCCTACTTTGCTGGATGAGTGGGAGTTTCTAGGATGGAGGCATTATATGAAGATACAGCTCTTGTGAGGAGCAGGGGGATATGTCTGTCTGTTGAGATGTTACTCATAGACGGCAATCTAATAAAACCATTACATGCATCGGTAGCCACATATCCCCAGAAAGAGAAGACCTGACTCTGCAGGGCCCTGGGCCCTGGTGGTAGAATAGGACGCAACACGACACCTTGTTCATTATCTCCATTCCTTTTATTGTTAAATAGTGTTGTGTTGAGTTGAGCTTAGTTATTTGGTACTTCTGGGGGAGATAAGGAGGAATTTTAATAAGCACTCTCCCTTGCCCAAATTTCTCTTTCTAACTTGAAGCCTTCTATAAACAATGATTGCCATAATTTCTTCTAGTAAGTTGTTTCTGTTTGGAATAAACATACCAGTATCATGTGCTCACAAAGCTCATTGTATACTCCACTATATGAACAGGTTTAGTAGCTGTCTTAACTGAGGGAGAATGTGGGTATGGGAGATGCAGATAACAAGCAGAGGGTTGTATCAAAAACCACATTTTCAAACTGCACGTGTCCCCGGTTAAGAATTAAGAAACATAGAACCCCCCCTTTCAGTAAAAGAAAAATTCCTACCCTTGAGGAACATGTAAATAATTACAAAGATTAAGTAAGCAACATTTTAAAGTGATTATTTTGAAGACTATGTAGAGATTGTCAGTGCAGTGATGAAGAAATAAAAACATGGGAGTTTCCAAAATGGAGCAATAGAGAATGGATTGGGAATAACATGGTGATGAAGTCTTGAGCTCCAGTGCTTGGAACACTGCATGCACTACTTACTAAAACTAGCACAGCTGTGGGATCTCTGACATAGCTATCAGCCTTTCCTTGTCTTGGCTTCCTCATCTGTGAAATGGAGATACTAATAATAGTAACTTGCCTCATAGGATTGTTGTATGGATTAAATGAGTTACCACAAATGTTAGATGTATTTATTATCTTTTATAGCTATTATTTCATTTGCTGGAATGCTATTGGTATAGTTCACCTTTTCTTCTCTGAAATAATCTTAGCAATCAGAAACTTTTATTTGAAAATAAATATTCACTTAAATCATATTAGAAAACATATATTTTAATAAAAATGCATATTTAAAAAAGAAGCAGTAAGATAAAGAGTATAAATGATTTGTTAATTTGAAACAATCAGTTGGTTAAATTTACCCTAAGGGAGGGGTGTTTTAGCTTCTGTATTTAATGAAAGCAGGTTAAAATGCATAGGCTGATAAAAGGAATTTACAGCTCTGGGATTTTTTTTCCCCAAAATATAATTACCTGGGGTTGGGGATGGGACATTGTGCAAGGATGTCTTTACTTAAGTTTGCTTTTCTCAAGAATTATGCACCAAGAAGGTATGAGGCTGAGAGGCATCTAGTTATATATCAGGTTTAAATGTTGATTAATCATAAAAAAGCATATTTTAGAAGGGGGAAAATGCATTCAACTTTTTCCCTGAGTAAAGTATGCAGAAAACCTGCTTAAATGGGGCATATAATTTTTAATGACTCAGGCCTTTAGTCCTTGGAAATGAACCAAGTATGATAAATAAGATGGAAGCTGGTGAATATTGAGTTTGTCGTCATCACATCATCAAATTAGAAATCACCTGAGGATGTGTATGAAGGATAATATCTTGAAAGGATTAGTCTTTAGTCTAGCTGACTTTGAAGAGTGTGGAATAAGTTGAAGAAAGTTGATTATAGTCAGTTAATCCAAAAATCTCTTCCTGATATTTGAGAGATACTGACATGATAATCAAAAATAGTGTAAAACTTTCATTTCAATAAAAATCTATCAGGGTTCAGTTTCTCATATAAATTATTTTTGGGTCCATTTCCTTTGACTCATATAGTATTTGCAAGAAATTGTGTTCCCACCTTGCATCTTTCTTTTGCTAACTTTTGACCTTTGATTTTTCAAATACCTTACACTCCACCTTATAGGTTGCCCTTACTTCTTATTTCACAGGCTGTCCTTAGGAGGAAATGTTCACTAGTTAGCCCAGGAAAAAAGCAAGATTTGTGCACCATTAAAAAATAAGTGAATGCATTCATTCTTTTATTTAATCAGATATAATAATTTAAAACTATATTAAACCTGTACCTGAAGATCACAAAGAAGACAGAATTTGGAAAATTAAAGAATTAGGTAAATTAGAAAAGCTTAAGATGAACAGATAACTAGTGAAGAAAAAAATTAAATATACTCTATACACAATTGATTTTAATATAGCACCAATGGATCATCAATGCAAAAAAACCTATACCCATGGAGTTCAGTCTACTTTTGCTTTAAAGGTCACCCAGTGTCTTAGGACTCTCTCAAATTAAGTAACATAGACAGATCAACAAGCAAAGGAAATTTAAAAATATAGAAAAAAATGGAAAATGGTGACTGACCAGGCTGATATTATGAAATATTCCTGATTGATAATAATCAGAACAGCAATTTTCAATTTCAGTGTTGAGACAGCGTCATTAACTAATCACTGAAAGATTCACTGAAACTCTCAACATACTATACAGTTATTAAAATTATGAAAAGTTAGGCATAATATTAAGAACAAAACAAAAGATAAGGGATCAAAACTATCAATACAAAAAGAATCACAGAGCTAGGGACTAAAGGTATTATAGTAACTATCAAATATAGAACCATAAAGGTCAAGAAAATGGACATTTGACAAATCTAAATTAGATCTGTTGAGATGAGAGATGAGAATTGAGAGTTATGTGTCAAAAACTAAAGAAAATTTTAATATTTATGAAAAGGCTCAGAATTCATAATGTAGAAGAAACATCAGTTCGTCTTGATAAAATAAAGTTGAAGAATGTGGATATATGTCGATTAAATGAATTTCACAAAAATTCTTTCATCTTAAAAACATTCTCAAGAATATTTCACTATTTGTAGTAGAGAAAAGCAAAGGAAAGGGGAATCTTTATTGCAACTGCCAGCCAGTTATGTACTGTCAATAATATTCTGGGAGAAACATTGACCACATTTATAAAGTATAAAATTAGTCCATATAGATTTTCTGATTTACATAAGAACACAATCACAACCACACACACAAATAAAATGCAAATATATATACATATACACATATGTATATTCTTGTATATACGTATATGCATGCTAATATTATTTTTCCTAGCATAAAATCAAAATTCTGGGACTTAAAATGATAATTATTGATAAAAAGAAATAAGAAAATTTATCAGCTGTGTATAATACTGTCTAACTTCTTGTTCTAACTTAAGAATTGACTTCACAGATGCAGTTTCATTATCCATGAAATAGGTATAAAAACCTTTACCTTATATTGTTGTGTATGGATTCAGTAAGGAAATATATGGAAAGCACTTAGCACAATACCAGGCATATAGTAAATCTTTCATAAAAGTAAATATTATTAAAAGAAATCATTAAGAGAATTGGGGAATTGAATACTTATAGTACTACTAGAAGTGCTTTTATTAGTGATACTGAATGATAAACATACTAAAGACTCTAAAAAGGTAGACCTAAATATGAAAAATTCCTATTTTTAATTTGATAAATTAGCCCTATCCAAATAAATGTAACTGTTAGCTAACATTTCCGTTTTTTATGGCCAACGTCTTGGGTTAGTTGATAGATGCTTGTTTTGGCCTTTCTATATAGTGCTTACTACTCTACTGAAAGGAAGTAGGAAGTCTATTGTATACCTTTCAATTGCATGTTGTACAACATATCCTTTCCTCAAAGTATATGAACTGATTTCAAAGGTCAATTATTAAATGTCCTAATATTTGAGGCAGATCAAGTGTGGACCCAGAATCATGGGAAGTTCTATATACATCAAAGATAGATAAAGACATGATGAAGTTAAAACTTTTGTTTTCTAGAAAACCACATTCTTTAGGTCTATCTAGGAAATCAGCTGAATATGCATGAAACTGTGCTATCATCTGGTTTACATTTTCCCATCTGGTACAAAGAATAGTGTCTGTCCAATCTCTTGCTAAGGCAAATACACTATAATTTGTTATTCTCCATATCTACGAGTTTAGTAATTATATTAAATGGAAATTTGGCTAGTTGGATATTTATTCATTTATTTATTTCTTCAATTGTATTCTATGGATTGACAATAAAGTATTATCAGTGAATCCACGTTGGCATTTGATGACGACCATTTTCTAAGTGCTTGCAAGATATCAGTTCTATAAGCATTCCATAATTTTGCTAGTCTACAAATTTCAGAATTCAACATTCAGCACTTAAACTCCAATAATGTTTTCTTTATTTTGTTTTCAATTGTATGAGCATAATATTCCATCCCATGAGTAAGCAACTACGAAAACTAAGCATAAAAATGTGGCCAGAATTTGGCATAAATTATGAGTCTAAAAATAAAAATTAATTTTTCTTTTAATTAATAAAACCTAGTGTTTGGCATTTTCTCTTCTAAATTCTTCAGAATCTAGAATATATTTTTAGAATTGGGTTTGCATCCCAATTTCAAAACAACTTCTCTGAATTCCAGTTACTTCCTCAGTAAGTACGGATATAGTAATACTTGTATTCTAGGATTGTTGTGAACAGAAGATTCACAACAAAATAAGGTGTTTGGGGGCTTCCCTTGTGGCGCAGTGGTTGAGGGTCTGCCTGCTAATGCAGGGGACACGGGTTCGAGCCCTGGTCTGGGAGGATCCCACATGCCGCGGAGCAGCTGGGCCCGTGAGCCACAACTGCTGAGCCTGCGCGTCTGGAGCCTGTGCCCCGCAACGGGAGGGGCCGCGATGGTGAAAGGCCCGCGCACCGCGATGAAGAGCGGTCCCCGCACCGCGATGAAGAGTGGCCCCCACTTGCCGCAACTGGAGAAGGCCCTCGCACGAACCGAAGACCCAGCACAGCCAAGAATAAATAAATAAATAAAAATAAAAGTAGCTATAAAAAAAAATAAATAAATAAAAAAAAAAAAAAAAAAAAAAAAAAAAATAAGGTGTTTGTGAAGCATCTAATATAAGATCTGGAACACTGTAGAGATTCAATAAACCAGAGAAAAAATTGTTATTCTATCAGTCCAATTTCAAGCACCCACAAGAGTGGTCTTTCAGCTCTCTGTTCAGCTTCTCTACTTGTTTTTGTCTCTAGTGGTGGTGCAGGTTCAGGGCCAGGAGAAACTCTGGGCTAAGAGACTGTAATTGTCTAGGAAATGGGAGTAGGGTGAGAATTTGGAGTAGGATACAAATTGATGGGATTGTCGCCACTGAGCAGGCCAGGGAAGTGGGGTAGAAAGCCTTGCCGAGGTGAGGGAGGCAGAGTAAGATCTGAGAATCTTGGGGCCCACGTATAAGAGAGGAGGTGTTATTATTGAAACAGGAAGGGGTAGGTTGGTGTCTTTGCTCAAAGTCCAGGTATACCATTTGTAACTGAGTGAGAACAGTAATGTCAGCTGAGTACTTGTAACATCCAACCGTTTACAGTGCATTGATCTTGAGCAGCTTCTGGCTGAATTTGTCTCCCAGGACAAAAGGAGGTTAGACCGCCAGGGAAGGAGAGACTAACTACACATCTTCCCAGACTTACAATGGCATTATGTCTTTATAAACCCATCGTAAGCTGAAGATACCATTCAATCAAAAATGTATTTAATACACCGAACCTACTGAACATCATAGCTTAGCCTAGCCTACCCTAAAAGTGCTCAGAACACTTACATTAGCATACGGTTGGGTAAAATCATCTAACACAAAGCCTATTTTATAATAAATTGCTGAATGTCTCATGTAACTTACTGAATACTGAAAGTGAAAAAGAATGGTTGTATGGGTACAGAATGCTTGTATGTGTATCCATTGTTTATCCTTGTGATTGCATGGCTGGCTGGGAGCTGTGGCCACTGCCCAGCATCATGAGAGTGTCGTACTAGGTATCACTAGCCCAAGAAAAGATTAAAATTCACAATTCAGAGTTCAGCTTCTACTGAACGCATATTGCTTTGGCACCATCGTGGTCAAAAAATCATAAAGTCAGGGGCTTCCCTGGTGGCGCAGTGGTTGAGAATCTGCCTGCCAATGCAGGGGACACGGGTTCGAGCCCTGGTCTGGGAAGATCCCACATGCCGCGGAGCGACTAAGCCCGTGAGCCACAATTGCTGAGCCTGCGCGTCTGGAGCCTGTGCTCCGCAACGGGAGAGGCCAGGATAGTGAGAGGCCCGTGCACCGCGATGAAGAGTGGTCCCCACTTGCCGCAACTAGAGAAAGCCCTCACACAGAAACGAAGACCCAACACAGCCATAAATAAATAAATAAATAAATAAATAAATAAATAAATAAAATTAAAAAAAAAAAAAATCATAAAGTCGGGCTTCCCTGGTGGCGCAGTGGTTGAGAATCTGCCTGCCAATGCAGGGGACACAGGTTCGAGCCCTGGTCCGGGAAGATCCCACATGCCGCGGAGAAACTAGGCCCGTGAGCCACAATTACTGAGCCTGCGCGTCTGGATCCTGTGCTCCGCAACAAGAGAGGCCGCGATAGTGAGAGGCCCGCGCACCGCGATGAAGAGTGGCCCCCGCTCGCCG
Source organism: Balaenoptera musculus (assembly GCF_009873245.2). Taxonomy (NCBI): domain Eukaryota; kingdom Metazoa; phylum Chordata; class Mammalia; order Artiodactyla; family Balaenopteridae; genus Balaenoptera; species Balaenoptera musculus. The sequence goes on along the minus strand of NC_045791.1, from coordinate 39,013,676 downwards.
CAACTAGAGAAAGCCCTCGCACAGAAACGAAGACCCAACACAGTTATAAATAAAAAAAAAAAAAAAAAAAAAGCTAGAAAACATTATTTAAAAAAAAAATCATAAAGTCTAGCCATTGTAAGTCGGGACTGTCTTTATATCTTTTCCAATTCAGAAGTGAACCCCCCTGCCCCAAGCAGCTCCCACTCAGGGACACTGAAATCTCTCAAACACTGGCTTATGGAGTCTTGAACTTCTTTACACTGGAAGCAAACTGTTAGCAATAAAGGTTTTAAAATGCAAATAAACAGAAATAAATAACCAATTTGTTTCTATTTCAATATATAGGATATGGATAAGAACGCCAAAAGGTATCTGGAACCCTGTCCCAACTGTGATTTCTCTCTCCACTATGGGTAGATTTTCTAAAAATATCAGGTTTATTGAGGTATAATTTACATATAATAAAATTCTCCATAGGTTTGGTTTTGTTGAGACACAAGACAACGCTTCTTCAACTACCTTACTAGACACTTGTGGAAAGGCCATTCAGGCTGCACCACAAATTGTTGATGAAATTCAGCTTCCCATACCACAGCGGTCTATGTTGGAATGGAAAGAGCATCGTATCAGTGGCCCAGGTGGAATCCTGAGACCAGCTAATTCCACTATATTCCTGTCATTTTTGCCACCACCAGAAAATGTAGTCTCTCTTGCCTCCCAATCCCAGTACTGTTTGCTCTGGGCCTCCTAACTTCCGTTTCTGCTCTCTCTCCAAACTTTCCTTCCAACTGCAGCTTGCATTCCTTTTTAAATGACTCCCCTGTCTTTAATGCTGATGTAGTCATTAATGGAGTTGCAATGTGCACATTTTGCCTGCTGATGGGTTTGGAGAGTCACTTAGTTATGTGTCCAGTGTTAAAAGCATGCATGCAATCTCCCCATGACCCCTCTCCTTCCACACACTCTAGAATGTTCTTCCTTGATAGTGTGTAAGCTCCATGGGGGCACAGATTTTTGTTTTGTTCACTAATGTGGACCAAGTAACCAGAACAGTGCCCCTCCTAGAGTAGGTATTCCATAACAATTAGTTAAATGAATGAAGTCTTTGGGTATTCTTCAAAAAAATATATGGTTATATGCTAGTATAAAAATAAATGATTAAAAAATTCTCTTTCCCTCATGGAGTTAACATTCTAATGTGTGAGTGTTAGAAAAGGCAAAACACCAGAGGCCAGGAACGTAAACGTTATACTATGGGGAAAATAAATCAAGCTAAGGAAATAGAGAGTGACTGGTAGGGTTTTGGTTATTTTAGGTAGAGTGGGCAGGACAGTTCTCTTTGGGGAGGCAAATTTGGACTGAGTATTGAGTGATGTGAAGATTTTGGACATGAAGTGATTTGGGAGTAGGCAAGGGTAACAGAAGGTATAAAGGTCATGAGATGAGAGCATGTTTTGTGCATCTGAAGGAGAGAGGAGGGTGAGAAATGTTATCAGGGAGATGAGCAAGGGCTGTATTGTGCACGTCTTATAGGTTATGCTAAGGATTTTGAATTTTATTTAAAAGTGATGGAAGCCATGGCAGAGTTTGGAACAGGAAAATCACACAATCTCATTTACGGGATTAAAAGATCACTGAATAAAAGGCTACTTGGTGAAGAGACCAGCAAGGAGACTATTGCAGCATCAAGTGAGGGATGATGGTGGCTTGAACTGGGATGGTGGCAGTGGAGGGGAACTCAGGTTCTGGATATATTATGAAGGTAGAGTTTTGAAGGTGGATTCCATGCAAGTAAGGGAAAGAGAGGAATTAAGGAGGGGCCCTAGGTTTCTCAACTGAGCTGGGAAATCCTTTTTATTGTAAGTGTTTCCTCAGGGAAGAGAGTGAACTGATGCATTTTAGGAAAATATTTATTCTGTCTCCCTGCAAACTCAAAAGAAAATGGTTATTTAAAAAAAACAGTCTACATTTTTTTCTTTTAATATTTTTTATTTTGAAAAATGTCAAGAAGGTGAAAAAATAGTACAATGGACAACTATATACCCTTCGCCTACATCCATTAATTGTTTATATTTTATTGTATTTGTTATCTCTCTTTCCATATATATACACACGAACACATACAATTTTCCCTCTGATGCATTTGAAAGTATATTGCAGACATCATGAAACTGCACCCCTAATATTTCAACATATATTTACTGAGAACAAGGAAATTTTCCTATGCAAGCACCAGACCAGAGACATTTAACATTGATACAATGCTATTAATCTAATATGCAACCCATATTGAAATTTTCTGTTGTACGAATAATGTTTTTTCTTTTATCCTGAGTCAACCAAGTATCATTCGTTTCCTGAAGTTATGTTTCTTTAGTTTCCCTTAATCTGGAGAAACAGTTGGCAAATTTTTTATTAAAGGCTCAGATAGCAAATATTTTAGGCTTTATGGGCCACACAGTCTCTGTTGCAACTGCTTAGCTCTGCTATTACAGAGCAAAAAGAGCCATAGACAACCTGTTGAGTGTGGCTGTGTGCCAATAAAACTTTATTTATGGACTATGAAATTTGAATTTCATATACATTTCATGGTTCATGAAATACTATTCTTCTTTTGATTTTTCCCCAACAATTAAAAAATATAACCATGGTCTGCTTGTGGGCTGTACAAAAACAAGCTGCATTTATCCATTGGCCTATAGTTTGCTAATCGCTGATCTAGAACAAACTTCTCACCTTTTTATTGTCTTTAATGACATTGGCATTTTGAAAAGTCCAGGCCTGTTGTCATGTTGAATGTCAAAATCAGATTAGTCGGATTGTTTCTTCATTATTAAATACAGGTTAGTCATTTTTGCAAGAACGTATACAGGTTGTGTATACGTTCTTGCAAACGTGTGTGGTGTTGTGTCTTTCTCAGTGCCTCACAGGTCAAGAGGTATACGTGATATCAGTTTATGCTATTATTTGTGATGCTTCCTTCTTTTCTCTAATTCAGTTTTGTGGGCATAAAATGCAACATTCTTATTGATCTGACCATGTCCATATACAGAGAACCTATAAACATTGGAATTCATAATGAGAAACCAACGGTGTACCCAATAGAAACACAATTATATAGGGAGATGATCAACCACCACGAACCTTGTGCATTGTTGATGGCATACTGTTAGTAAGAGACAAACATTTTCAAATGAATGAAGAGTTTTATGATATTATTACTTCTACTTTGTTTTATTAAAAAGTTTTTAAAAATCATATACAGAAAATTGGGCCAGTCACATGCCTCTATTCATGGTATACTGTTATCTTCTATCCCTGTGAGGCCCCTCTCATTTTATTTCTCCTTTTTATTTTCAATCTTCCTCTCCGTGCCCACCACCCCTCCATAAAAACCCACTCTACTGCATTTGGGTATATTTGTATCTGAAGAATATAGCATGTTGCCTTGTATTTGTATGTTTTAAATTTACATAAGTGACAGTGTATTACAACCTCATTTTTTTCTGACTTTCTTATTCCACACTATGTAAAGATTGATGCATATTGTTCTACGTGTCCCTCTGCTCTGAGCATGATATTCCATAGTGCACATCTACCATGCTTTATTTATTTATTTCCCTAGCAAATTGCAGCTGAGTTGCTTCCAACTTCCTTTTACCACAGACACTGCTGTGATAAACACAATCATACATCAATCCTTCTATATCTCTGCCCCTGTTTCTCTGGGACATGTACTTAGGAAAGCTGTGGGTCACAGGGTATGCACATCCTGCAGTGCTCTGAACACTGCCAGACAATAGGGCCCCATCGCTCCTCATGCCTGTCAGTGACCCACAAGGTTCCTACTTCTCCATATTCTCACTAACATTTCTAATTTTTTGCCAAAGTGGTGGGTATAAAGGGATGCCTCATGTTTTAAATTTGCATCTGTATGAGAGTTAGTGTAGCTGTTCATCTCTTCATATAATTATTTTTCTATTGGGTACTCTGGGGTTTCTCATCTTGTACTTGTTGATGCAAGAGTCCTTTGTATCTTCTAAATATAAGTTGATAGTCTTTTTTGATGTGTTTATATTACAAAGTGGGAATTAAAGAGAGAGAAAGAGCGTGGGAGAGAACAAATATGACAGAATGTTAACAGTTAATGAATCCTTTAAGAGTTTATATAGATTTCATCATGTTATTCTTTCTACTGTATGTTTGAAAATGCCTATACTAAAAATTTGGGGTTTTCTTTGCATCAATAGAGCTCTATGATGTTATGCTATGCTATGTTATGCTATGATGCTTGTGGATGTTTACTTGTAGATCTGAAATATAGAAAGCATTTATACATTAATTCAGCTATTGAAGAAATAGATATTGATAAACCGCCATGAGACAGGTGCTCTTCTGAGTAGTGGCGATACGGTGGTGAATGAGACAAGTCCTTAATTGTAAGGAAATGACTCCTAAGTGAAGGAGGATGGACCATACATAAGAAAACCAGTAAAGGAAAAAGATAATTTCATGTAATAACACATACTCTGAAAAAAATAAAACAGGTTGTATGATAGTGACTAGGGAGATCTGATGTACTTTAAATGTGAAATCAGTGGACTGAGTGAATAAGAATTTTTAGATTAAAGATAGAATGGGGTGATAGGAGATCATGGACTTTGGAATCAGACAAATCTGGGTTCAAACTCTGGTCTCTTCACTAGATAAGGACTCAGACAGACTTGGATTTAGATCCTATTTCATTCTGTGCCAAATAATAGATTCTTAATAAATACTCTCTTGCTCACGTTTTATTAATCACTGAATAAAACAGAGGACCACCAGTAGGCAGGCATGCAATCGAGAGAGCAAAGAAAAGAGAGTGAGTAGTGAACAATAAATCAGAAAAAAGAGGAGGAAGAGAGGAATCAGGGTGAAACAGAAAGATGGAGGGACAGAGGGAGAACAGAAATGTAGGGGCTGGGGCTTAGTGAGGGGATCAGTGGGAATTATTAGATAAAATGGAGTTTTCTTAAATGAAGGATGATTCAGAATTGGTGCCATAGTTAAACACAGACTGAGCAGACAGATCCTTCATTTTGGGGCCGTTTGAGTTCATGAGACAATATTAACATTACCTCTTTTCCCTTTCTGGCTTTTTAAGGAATCTGATGGACTTTGCATAATGCCAGGCTAACGTTAATGTAAAACCTCAGAGGTGTGCAGGGGTAGATCTGAATGAAATTGGGCCAATCAGGGGAGAATAGGCCATGGTTATTAGTGAGCTTGAGAAAAGGGCCAGAGCTATTATTTAGAGAAACGTCTGGCAACCTTTTCATTCTATACCTTGATTTTTTTTTTAACATCTTTACTAGAGTATAATTGCTTTACATTGTTGTGTTAGTTTCTGCTGTATAACAAAGTGAATCAGCTATATGTATACATATATCCCCAAATCCCCTCCCTCTTGCATCTATACCTTGATTTTAAGAGGTTTTCAAATTTAGTTCTTATATTCACAACAGGTTGGAAATTGGCAGCTGTTTCTTAGACCAGATGCAGTTTTCATTAAAAGACATTTTGATTGAAAATGGTTCTCCTCAAGAGTAGCAAAAGAAGGGGAGGGGTGAAAAAGAATTATCTTGGCATTATGCTGTAGATTTTTTTTAAAAATTATATTAATATTCTAATTCATCATGATATGAATTAGAAAATTAATATCCTATAGCTCCACGGCTATATTATAGGAACTCAGGCATGGCAAGAAAGTCAAGAGGGGCTTAGGAGGATCCAGAATTAGTTCATATCAATAGGCATACACAGATATAGGAAATCAGAAACTAAGAGGGTAAATCAAAATTAGGTAATGAATATCAGAGCTCAGGGATTTCTGATATCTTTTTTAACTCTTGTCTTAGGACAAGGAAAGTAGTTGGCTAAAATTTTAATGAGAAGTTAGAGAAACCAGAAGTTCCACAGAGTTCAATCTATACAGCAGAGCACTTGGCACATAGTAATAAATTAATGTGCTGAATAAATTAATGAACAGATCAGAGGTACCAGAATTAACAGAGTTGACCCTCTCCCACAGTGAGATGCAAATATTTTTTGGCCCATCTAGAATCCATTTCTGCTTGTCCTGGACACAGCATCCCAGTTTTCTCTGGGGAAACACTCCCCCTCCCCGAACCCTCATTCTTTACTCATGTGTTTCTTTCTTCTTCTTTTTTTTAATGGCATTTCAACACTAGCTTTTATTTTATTTTATTTTATTTATTTATTTATTTATATTTATTTATTTATTTTTGGCTGTGTTGGGTCTTCGTTTCTGTGCTAGGGCCTTCTCTAGTTGCGGCAAGTGGGGGCCACTCTTCATCGCGGTGCGCGGAACTTTCACCATCGCGGCCTCTCTTGTTGCGGCCTCTCTTGTTGCAGAGCACAGGCTCCAGACGCGCAGGCTCAGTAGTTGTGGCTCACGGGCCTAGTTGCTCCGTGGCATGTGGGATCTTCCCAGACCAGGGCTCAAACCCGTGTCCCCTGCATTGGCAGGCAGATTCTCAACCACTGCGCCACCAGGGAAGCCCCTACTCATGTGTTTCTGCTGACCTAATTCCTGTGCAATTTGTAAGTGCAATTTACAATCATGGTTTCAGTGACTGGTTCAGAGAAAGGTACATGGCCCAAATCTTCCTATCAGGGCTAACCTAGGGACTTTTGCTGAAATGACTGGGAAAGAGTTACATTCTATCCTGTGGGGTTGCTGGGAGAAGGCTGAAGCTGAAGCTGCCAGCAGACCTGTGGACACCTGAAAAGAAGAAGCTGCCTGAGCATTGAACCAACACTGATAAAGCAGAAGAAAAGAACTTGAACCCATTCTAATATCATCTGAAAGTGTGCATCCTATTGTGCCTATTCTATTGAGCCAATGAATTCTTGGTTTCTTTAAACCAACTCAAATTTTCTGATATTTTAAACAAAATCAGTTAAGTAATTTCCATACAATTACTATTGGGAGAAAATTACACCTCTTAGCTGTGAGCGATCAGAAGCAGAGGGAATCTCAACAATCTCAACAAGTATCCAGAATGTTGTTTTATTCTGTGCTAGACAGTAGCTAAAATATAATATGATAATTCATATTTTAGAAGATGGATAGGGATTTCCCTGGTGCCACGGTGGTTAGGAATCTGCCTGCCAGTGCAGGGGACACGGGTTCGAGCCCTGGTCCGGGAAGATCTCACATGCGGCGGAGCAACAAAGTCCGTGCACCACAACTACTGAGCCTGCGCTCTAGAGCCTGTGAGCCACAACTACTGAGCCCGTGTGCCACAACTACTGAAGCCTGCTTGCCTAGAGCCCATGCTCCGCAATAAGAGAAGCCACCGCAATGAGAAGCCCACGCACCACAACAAAGAGTAGCCCCCCACTTGCAGCAACTAGAGAAAGCCCGCGCACAGCAACGAAGACCCAACACAGCCAAAAATAAATAAATATATAAATTTATTTATTAAAAAAAAAAGAAGATGGATAATCTGGGCTTATACTTAAATCTCTAAGGGTTTGCTATTTTATGTTTCTAATATGCTCAATACTGAGTGAAAAGTAGAGATGTGAAAGTCTTCTCATGACCTTTTCATGTACAGGGAAAATAAAAATTTCAGCTGATGAATACTCTATTCACGGAGTATATGCTATACAAATTAATGATTCCAATTTAGTTTTGGGAATAGAGTGTAGAATAAGTATGAATCTTAAATAATATCTACTTACAATAATTGTGTGATTTACACTGTACAATGTCCGTACAACTCTAAGTACCCACATACTTAAAGCTAATTTGTTAAGATGCTTGAAGGTAGGGCAGTGTTTTATCAAGTGCTAACTTGTTGGTCAGCCATTTAATAATATGGTCCAGAATATAAAAATAAGTGAAATGAAGACCTTAATTAGCCAAACCAAACACTGGAAAATTCATGCAATAACTCTCATATTTAGTTTATACCAGTCTAAAATGTTTCATCCAAGAATATATGGTATGAATGTTACAGTTTGCATATAGAAGAACTGGCAGGAAACTGCCTCCTGTTTGGACATTGTGGTAGGAAGAATAATGACTCCCTAAAGACATCCATGTCCAAATCCCCAGAAGCTGTGACTCTGTTATCTTAAATGGCAAAAAGGACTTTGCCGCTGTGATTAAGGTTTAGGACCTTGAGATGGCAAGATTATTCTGGATTATCTGGGTGGGTCTAACCTAATCACATAATTCTTTAAAAGTGGAGAAACTTTCCTGACTGTGGCCAGAGGGAGATGTGACTAAGGAAGAATAATCAGAGAGATACAATGTTGCTGGCTGTGAAGATGGAGGAGGGGGCCCAAAAGCCAAGAAATTTGGGTGGTTTCTAGAAGCTGAAAAAGGCAAGGAAAGAGATCTGCCCAGACTCTCTAAAAAGGAATGTAGCCCTGTTGACACCTTGACTTTAGCCCAATGAGACGTACGTTAGACTCCTAATCTACAGAACTGTAAGATAATCCATTTGTATTGTTTTACATCATTAAGTTTGTGGCCGTTTGTTTCAGTGCAATAGGAAAATAATACAGCCGTTAATGCTTTCTGTCAGGCCAGCACTGCATTCGACCATATACTCTGCAGTCTCACAGCAGCTCAAACTATGTAGTAGAAATGTTTGCCTCTTTATACATACATGTATAGATGAGGTCGTAGTTCCTCTGCTGATATATTTCCATAAGCAACAAACAAATTAAAAAAACCATGAGAATAAGAAGCAGAATAAACCTAAGACCACTATCTGGTTTTAAGTGACCAATTTGCTTGATTTTTCAGGAGTCCCAAAGCAATCTGGGTCCATGTTTCTTTGTGTAATTGGCCAAAGTGTCTTACCTGTAGTGCGAAGAATTAATCAGTGGTAGAATCCATGTTGCAGAATTTAAATAAGAGAAGTGGCTCCTTTAAAATGCAATTGGGAAATATTCATTACCAGAGATCAGACTGCCTAGACAACAGGATAAGTACGTTAGATATGCTAAGAAGTAGATTGCATTGAAGTATGTTTTAATGGCAATGGAAACTGAGGAGATAATAGAATCTTGAAAAGATCTTAGAAGTCATTGCGTCCAGTGATTCTCAAACCTGGCCATAAACAACTTTGGGGAGCTTTTTAAAAATAGAGATTCCTTGATTTCATCTCGTTTATCAAATCAGATTTTTTAATGGTGTTCTTGGTATTCTATATTTTAAAAAGAGCTCCTCAGGTGATTCTGATGTGAATGACATGTATTTTGGGTTCACTGACTAAGTCTAATCATCTACTCAAAACATTAATTCACCTTACAGTACTACATCAAATAACATTGGGATATGAAGGTAAGCCAGTTAGAATTTATTATCCTGCCAATGTTTACAAGCCTAGTGATTTAGGGGTATAGAAGGAATTCAGAATCCAGTGAAGGAGACAGATTGCAATGCAGTGCAAAGTGTTAACTTAGAAGTAAGTAAGGGGTTAGAGCCAGGAGAAATAGCATATAATGCAGCCTAATAAATGGAATAGCAAGGAGAATTAACAAATTTCTCTTTTTAAACTCTTCTAATCACAAGAGACACACCCTCCTGATGGCAACCATTCTGATCTTGGGCAACTACAAATTTTAAAATATTTCTTTTACCTTAGCCCAAAATATCTCCATATAACTCTTAACCAAGGATTTTCATCCTGTTCATTATAGCCACATGAAGTGAGATGAATAAATGAGATGCCACAAGTGGCTCAGTGCCAGGGTCAGACATATTTGGGAAATCTTCTCAGGTCCATCCAGTGCTAGATTAGGCATGTCTCTTGTGTGCTCTCATAGCACTAAATCAATCTTACTGCAATTACTTCTTTACTTGTGTTTCTTTTGTAAGATGGTAAATGTCTTTGAGGGTAGAAACTGTATCTATTCTTTTAGAATATTTAGCAATTGGTATAAGGCCTGCCACATAGTGGGTCCTCAATAAATATTTGCTAAATGAATGAACAAGTTGGTGTGTTTTACCAAATCTTAGGTTTGGTAAACCTAGGTTTAGGTTTCATCCTCTTTCTTTCCCTCTCTATGTTTCTCTTCCTCTTCACATCTAGCCAGTATTTAAAATAGTTAAATATTTTTCTCTCGCCCAGAGTTAACAACTTTGGTTCATTCAGCTGTTCCTCATACTTAATATTTTTCAGATTCTTCCCCGCCCTTGCGTTCTTCTCTGAACATCTTTTGATGGTCAGTTTCCCTATGAGAGTGTGAAGAACTGATTGTGAGGCTTTAGTTGAAGTATAAGCAGCACAGAGTATAATAGGCTCATCACCCACCTGGTTTTAGTCACTGCACTTCTGTCTGTGCAGCCTGAAGAGGTGCTGTCTGCTTACCCACCTTACACACGGGTTGCCTCAAACTGAGCAGGCAGCCAATGAAGCCAAGTGAGCTTTCTTTACATTGACTTTTTGGAAGCCATTCCTTCCCCAACCTGCTTCGTGCCTTTTTTTTTTCTTTTTTAACTTCATAAGTTGTAACATCATAGAATTTAAATCTGAAATTTAAAAGACTTTATTAAATTTCACTTTGATTTAGTCTGTCGATATGTGTTTTAAATTTTCTTTGTAAAATATCTTCATTGGGCCTTCAAGTTCCAGCAAATTTCCATATTTGTTGAATATACCAACTTATCTATATGAAGTTTAATAATACAGTGTTGTTGGGTAGAACAGAGACAAGATCAGAAATGCCATGAAATACTACTATAAACTGCCATTTAGAGAGACTGGAATCTATTAATGTTAAAGTAGCTGATGAAGTAATTAATGAGTCAGTCTTCATTCTTCAGTGTATTTGTTAGAAAAGATATAAATCTATTTAATTATATCATTTTCTCTTTTGCATATCTATATTATTCACAAGAATATAGTGGGAGACTGTAAAATATCTTTTTTAAAACTTAGTCTGTTTGTGACATTCCTCTGAGGTATTAATAAAATATTAGACCAAGAATGTGGTCTGAAGCAAAAGCGTTGCTGAAGAGTGGAGGGACTTTACAGAGGCATCTAGCTTATTGAAAGAGAATGGTGGTGATTGATTTGAGTAATTTTAGCACTGTGACCTTGGAGCTAATATAATCCAATCCCAGTAAGAGACAGATAATCAAACAGGTTTGGAGCAGTTGGGTGACTTTGTAAGGTCTTGTACTTAGAGGAATATGGGATCTCCAACACATTTGCCAAACATCTTATCCAGTGATGTTTCTACCATATCACACCATCACTCCATTGTTCTTTATTTCTCAGCTAAATGGCTGATTAATTTTCTCTTTCTTTTTCATTTATGAATATTTCACTACCCTGAGGCTAAAGCTGTGAGAAGCAGGTGAAATTCTTCCTTGCTAGGCCATCACTTTACCTTCAAGCTATGTTAAATTATGGCACAAATGAACTGGTTGAAAAAAGTAGCAGGACAGGAATAAAGATGCAGACATAGAGAATGGACTTGAGGACACGGAGGGGGGAAGGGTAAGCTGGGACAAAGTGAGAGAGTGGCATGGACTTATATATACTACCAAATGTAAAATAGACAGCCAGTGGGAAGCAGCCGCATAGCACAGGGAGATCAGTTCGGTACTTTGTGTCCACCTAGAGGGGTGGGATAGGGAGGGTAGGTGGGAATGTATGTATATGTACAGCTGATTCACTTTGTTATACAGTACAGCAGAAACTAACACACCATTGTAAAGCAATTATACTCCAATAAAGATGTTAAAAAAAAAGAAAAAATTCTCCCTTCTTTTTCCAGTTTATTCTATACTGAGTTCTCTAGAGATGAAGAAATAAGATTAGATGTCTCATTTTCTAGAGTTATAAATTCCATGCCTGTTTGAATATAAGAAAAAATGGTCGTGAAAGTTAACAACTTCCATGTCCTAGCTTTTCTTTGGCAGGTAATAATTATCTGGATTTAAGACTATTAAAAGTTAGGGGTAAATTTTGAATTCCAGGAGGTTACAAGTCTGGGCTATTTTCTTCTTTGAAGTTTTCCATGTAATCTAAGTGGCTAAGGACTGTTCAACCATCACATTATCATATCATTGAGCAGTGTAATATAATAATTATAATAATAACAATAATACTCATCTCTGCTTTATAGTAAGGAAAGATCATATAGCTAGTAAGTATATCTGGCTATATAATCTGTGCACTATCAAACTATCCTAATGCTCCTGATTTCAGGAATTGAGCAGTCTTACTAATGGATTTCTGTCTACTTGCAGAGGGAGATAGAAAGAGATGCTGGAGATGGGATACTAGACATAAATGCTTATTTAGTCATTGATGCCTATCCCAGGGCCTTTTATATTTCATTCAACATCCTCAACCCCTATGTCCATTTGGCCATTTGGGGTACGTGTTTTTTAACTGCATCACAGCTTTCACATTCTTTCAGCTTCCTAACATTCGTTTCTTTTCTAAACCTTCAGGTTTCCTTCTTTTCTCTCACCATCTTCTTTGTTTCTACTATAGAATTTTACCTGTCTTATTTAGTCCTATAAGAATGGAAGCTGGCCAATTATTTCACTAATCTTGAAAACATGTTATCAGGATTGTATTATAACAAGAGAATTTCAGTTATGTTATTTCAGCTCAAATCTTTCCTTGGCTTACTTTCCCAGGTTTGGTTGATATTTCCTCTTGTTACCCACCAATTCTTTCACTAAAGATGAGTATCCTGTAAGCTAAGTAGATAAAAATTTTCCTACTAATTCGGAGGCGAGTCAATGAACTGTCATTGATACCTACTGAAAACCCCTCTTCTGAAACATTTTAATCACTGTAATCTAGTAACTTTTTATTCTTTTTCTATTTGTTTAAATGCTTTGTTATAAAAATTTTAAACATACACAAAATTAGAGAGACTAATTTAATGAATCCTATGTGCCCATAGGATTTAAATAATTGTCAACATTTTACTAATTTTGTTTCTTAAAGACATACTGGATTTTTGGAATCAAGGAGAAAATAATGGTTAATTGTATGGTATGCAAATTATTTTCCTATCGTTCTTACAATGTTGTCTTTCTTATTTTGCATATGCTCACTTTTTCAAAGGTATTTAGCTGGACTCTGAACTTAAAAAGTACTTTATACTGTCATTTATATGACGTTTCCAATATATTGTGATTTCCATAAAATTGGATGAAACTGTTTAATGAGTTTTCCAAGACCATAGGAAAACTTCTAACTTCAGAAATTAAAAATTCCAACTTTTGGTACAAAGTAAAGAGTGCTCACCTTTGTGTGCTTACTCTTTCTGGCTACGTCATCTTCATTTAGGCTTAAGTCCAAGGGTGGTGGCTTTGTAGATTTATCTGTTATGAATTACCAAGTACTTGTTGTAGAAGAAGAATTTAATCAATTAATGAATTATGGAGAATATTATTTAAACTTTCATTCAAAAGATACACTAAAGAAAGGAAATGGAATCCCAACATTTACGTAACAATAAATGGAGGGCTCTAATGTAAATCAGGAAACAGCAATTCAGAATTAACTCATTTGCTGTTGGTTAATAAGAGGATTTAAGTGTCGTAGTTACTGTGTTGTACATTATATTTTTCTAAGGATCCTTACAATAAGAACAAATGGAAATCTTTTGGTATGCTTCTAAGGTTTCTATTCAATAGTCATGCAAGAATGGGACTACAATTTTGTAATTACAGCTGGCCTTGAGTAAGCAGCTCATTGCACGATGATATGACGAAGTCCTGCTTTCTTCCACTACCGGTCTGACCCAATATCTGAAAAATTCATAATTAATAACATATTGAGGTTATGACATTGAATGCTTAAATAATATAGTAGCATTCTATGTGAAACCTAATCTAGTAAACCATAACCACTATTATCATACTGGTACCACTTAAGTTATCAGATCAGCTAGCCACCCAGCTAAATGACACAGGAAGAAACAAGCGAGCTTTAATGGAGGAAAGGGAGAGAAACAGGTACAGAGAAGAAGATAACTTAAAGAAGCTTTGAAAAACACAAAAGGCTCATTGCTTGGGGGCAAGAAGCTTTGAGCCAAGGATTGGGAAAGCATTCTTAAAGGAGGTAACAAATGGCCAAGGAGTAGGTCTACATTTACATAGCTCTTGCCCAGATTATTGTAGTTACAGATAAGAGATAGTGAGAATATTCCACTATAGTAAACATTTACTTTATCTATTTTTTAAGTAAAACTTAGTTTTCCTTCTATACTATGCTAAGACATCTTGGTTTTAAAGCTTAGCTTGTTCTGAGGAAATCCATGAATAACAGAACATATTGAGATTTATTCTCACAAATCTAAATTAGTAACAAGGGGAGAGGTACAGAACTTATTCTACATATTAATCAGAATTACAACTTCAGTATTGTTTGGATCAGAGAACTTAGGTTCATGATTGAATGAGGGAGGTATCACAAGGTTTGGTTAAGAAAATATCCTTGAGTTGCAATCTCTTGTTTATAAACCAAGTACCACACTATATTCCTCAGACAGCCTGGGATTATAATATGTGAAGACTAAAAATGCAATTAAAAACTCAAGTGTATTACATTTTAAAATTTTGTATGTATTATTGGTAGATTTTTAAGATCCCTTTTGGCCTGGATTAGATTGGAATACAAATTAAAAATCATGAAGTTCACAGCCAACATTTGTGAACTTTCATCTGTATTTTGCATTAGGGGCCTTGTAAGACGTGGTATCTTATTTTAAAAATATTTAAATAAATCTGCTAATAATTCCTTTCTATTTTGTACATGAGACATGCCATGAAGTTTATGCAATTTTGGGGGCATAAAAAAATTATAAAGACTTAGAGCTCTTCCAAACAAGGGAGCTAAGGAAATATTAAACATAATTTGATTTATTTAAAAATATTTCTTCATTCATTTAATAAACTTTTTGAGTGCCTAATTTATGCAAATCTCTATACTAGCTGTTAAGGGAGTATACAGTTGAGTAAGACTTGGTATTTGCAAGAAAGATGTAGTATTTTCTTTAGTGCAGTTATTCTGAGAATAATTATTTTTAGGTAAAAGGTAGTGGTGGAACAAGTCGAGTCACAGAAGACCCAAACTGGATAGACTAGCTTTCAGAAGTGTTGGACAACAGTTCAGGTATTAGGATGGAGATGGAAGTCATAGGGAAGTACAAGTGTCCTGGGATACTGAGTCATCAGGAGAGAATGGCCATCATCAGGATTAATTCCATCTGATCTAGAGAATTGCTGAGGGCATTTTTATATTGTACCCAGCTAGAACCAGATTTAGAATTTCAAGTGGCTGTCTGTATGAAGATGAGTATAAATGCGGTGAAGTACTATGGCTAGACAAATATAAGGAGAAAGAGAGAGGAGAATCTAGCCAGATTGTTAAAGCCAGGGAATAACAAATGTTAAGAAACTGTTGTAGGCAGAATAATGGTTTCCCAAAGATGTCCAAGTCCTAATCCCTGGAATCGGTGAATGTGTTACTTGACATGGCAAAAGGGAATTAAAGTTGCTGATACGTTGCTAATCAGATGATTTTGAGATGGGGAGATTGTCCTGAATAATCTGGGTAGACCCAATGTATCACAGATGTCCTTAGAAGTGGAAGAGGAAAATAAGGTGAGATAGCCAAAGGAATGGCAGCATGAGAAAGACTTGAACTGTTGTTGCTGAAAATGTCAATGGACACTTAGGCTGAAGTGTCCATTGACACTTCAAGCTGAAGGCTTGAAGACGGAGGAAGGGGGTTGTAAGCCTAGTATAATGGGTAGCTCATAGAAGCTGGAAAAGGCTTCCGAAGGAACAGATTCTTCCCTAGAGTGTCCGGAAAGAAGGTAGTCTGGCCAGCACCTTAATTTTAGCTTGGTGTGACATTTCAGCACTATAAGATAATAAATTTCAATTATTTTAAGTGACTAAGTTAGTGGTGATTTGGTATAGCAGTAATGGGATACCTAAACCGTAAAAGTCAGATTCTCGGAGTTCTCTTTTCCTTCAATCTAAAAAGAGGATTATAATACCTGCCTCTAAAACAGCAACTCCAAAATCCTCTTTCAAAACTTATATGCCCAATAGTGGGATTGCTGGGTCGTATGGTAGTTCTATTTTTAGTTTTTTAAGGAACCTCCATACTGTTCTCCATAGTGGCTGTATCAATTTACATTCCCACCAACAGTGCTAGAGGGTTCCCTTTTCTCCACACCCTCTCCAGCATTTATTGTTTCTAGATTTTTTGATGATGGCCATTCTGACTGGTGTGAGGTGATACCTCATTGTAGTTTTGATCTGCATTTCTCTAATGATTAGTGATGTTGAGCATCATTTCACGTGTTTGTTGGCAATCCGTATATCTTCTTTGGAGAAATGTCTATTTAGGGCATATACCCTGAGAAAACCATAATTCAAAAAGGGTCATGTACTACAATGTTCATTACAGCTCTATTTACAATAGCCAGGACATGGAAGCAGCCTAAGTGTCCATCGACAGATGAATGGATAAAGAAGATGTGGCACATATATACAATGGAATATTACTCAGTCATAAAAAAAACCGAAATTGAGTTATTTGTATTGAGGTGGATGGACGTAGAGACTGTCATACAGAGTGAAGTAAGTCAGAAAGAGAAAAACAAATACTGTATGCTAACACATATATATGGAATCTAAAAAAAAAAAAGTGGTTCTGAAGAACCTAGGAGCAGGACAGGAATAAAGATGTAGACATAGAGAATGGACTTGAGGACATGGGAAGGGGGAAGGGTAAGCTGGGATGAAGTGAGAGAGTGGCATGGACATATATACATTACCAAATGTAAAATAGATAACTAGTGGGAAGCAGCCGCATAGCACAGGAGATCAGCTCGGTGCTTTGTGACCACCTAGAGGGGTGGGATAGGGAGGGTGGGAGGGAGAAGTAAGAGGGAGGAGATATGGGGATATATGTATATGTATAGCTGATTCACTTTGTTATAAAGCAGAAACTAACACAACACTGTAAAGCAATTATACTCCAATAAAGATGTTAAAAAAAAACTTATATGATACAATGTAGTGTAGTGAAGTGTATAGCACAGGGCTAGGCAAATATGAAACGTTCAGTTAGCACAGTTACTTTTACGAAACTTTTTAGGTACTTTGGAAAGAGGCTCGGAATCACTTTCTTCAATATCTCTCTGTAATTCTTGGAGATAATTTTTACCTATGCACTGCTGAGGTGTCCTGCTGGACTGGACAATCAAGCCACAGTTTACAAATCATTTCAGATAGCATTTAACAGTGTTCCGCATCAGAAGCAAATGTCTAAGGTGCAGAGTTGTGAAATAGAACAGAAGTTGACAGCTTAGACTGAAAACTGGCTAAGGGCAGAAGTTAAGGGTAGAAGTAAATGGAAAAATTTCAAGCAGGACAAAGAATACCTTGGGGATGAAGACTGAAAACAATCACTGAGACACATAGTGTTCATTTTATGTCCAGCACTGTTTAAAAAACTTTATATCCATTACCTCATATGATGCTCAAGACAATCTTTTGAAGTAGGTATTTAACTGTCTTCATTTTATACATGAGGTTACTGAGGCAATTAACTTGCCTACGTCACACACCTAGTAAGAGGTAAAGCTGGGATTTGAACCCAAGCGGTCTGAATCCATGCTCTTTATTTTTGGACTCAGACAAAATTGCAATATTTGAATTGTATTTCCCAATTTTATACCCTGTAGGGCTCTTAATCTAGATAAAATTTTAATAATTTAAAATAAGCACAAAAATTTGGAAGAAATATTGGATTGTTTGGCCAAAATTAACTTGTAGACATTTGTTCTATATGTGATTTCCTTCCCTTTGTATATTTGGGAGAAATTTTGAAGTTGTGAATCCCGTCCCCTGATGTGAAAATCAGAATTCAAATTCTCAGGCACTCTCATAGCTGGAGACCTAGTTGTGCAAATCAGATGCATGCCCATGAGGCTTTGATTTGGAGAAAATAGACATTGCATGGAGCTTCTGTTTTTCTGGTGTCTGGTACTGGTTGTAAGATCAGTTTCCTAACACAGAAGTGACATCAGTGCTAGAAGCAGTAATGACGGCTGTAAATCAAATTCTAGGCATGGTACTTGGTAGTGGTGGCGGCAGAAGTGGTATTGGTGACAGTTTCTCACCAGTTCTCTGGCATGATTTTGGCCCTTTATTATTCCTGGAAGTTTAGACTCAAGTCTCTTTTTCCAGCCCTCTCAACAATTCTGTGAACTACCTTATATTCAATAAATTCTTTTTCTGCTTTGGTTAGCCAAAGAGGATTCTGTTGCTTGCAGCTAAGAACCCTGACCAGCAGAAGAGCCAAATAAGAAAATAATACAAAATTATCTTTTAAAAGGGGAGTAAAATAAGTTTTAGGAGAATTAAAGGATTAATATAAATGATTAAAGAATAAAAAGAATTGAAAATATGTTAATGTATCTATCAAATCACCAACTGTGAGATGATTTCCTAAGTGTTAATTATATAAATCTGATTAAAAAGTGATAGTTATGCTACATTTAAATGTATTATCTGTGAAAATAAAAAGGTAAAAAATAAACAGCCAATGGAGGGAATTTTCATAGCAATTGAAATAGCTGTATGCAATTTCATAGAAATATGATACAGTTTCTGCTGCCTTACCTAGTTTCTCGGAACAATGAGAGTGAAAAGAAGTAGTTGATATTATTTGGGTACCTATTACTTGCCTACCAATATAGAGGTCATTTATCTTCATGTCAACTACATCAAAATGAATTAGTTTGATACAAAGTGCACATAAACATAATGTAAGGCATTTATTTAGAGTTTCTGGTACTTTTTAAAGGCATAAAACACTTGGGATATTCTTATGACCATAAGGTTTGAGATTATTTTAAAATAATTAATTAGAATATTTTGCTTGAATCTTCAAAAGAGGAGGCATCACACTATTAATTTGTGAGCAGCAAAACCCTGAGGGCAGTTGAACCTTCTAAAGTTGACTTCTAAAGTCAACTCTTTGTAATTAGAAATATACATTTAAAAAAGCATAATGTAAAACAAGAAGTGTTAGCTTGTAAATTAGGCTCAGTCCACGTAGGCAGAGAAAAGCAGAATTCAATAATTAGAAATACTAGCTAAATTTGATGACTAATTTTAATCATTTGAAGCAGTAACTCCTTTTCATTTGAATTAGTATGTTTCAAGCTACTCAGTTATCTGGATAAGTATAATCATTGTCAGTTTCACTTCACATTCTAAAATAAAAAATAGAAAGGAGTTATTTTTACCTCCAACAATTATTATTTGTATATTTGTGGTGCTTTTCTTTCTTTCTTTCATTTTTGGCTGCATTGGGTCTTCGTTGCTGTGCGCGGGCTTTCTCTAGTTGCGGCGAGCGGGGGCTGCTCTTCGTTGCGGCGCAGGCTTCTCATTGCGGTGGCTTCTCTTGTTGCGGAGCACTGGACTCTAGACGCACGGGCTTCCGTAGTTGTGGCTCGCGGGCTCTAGAGCGCAGGCTCAGTAGTTGTGGTGCACAGGCTTAGTCGCTCTACAGAGTGTGGGATCTTCCTGGACCAGAGCTCAAACCCTTGTCCCCTGCATTGGCAGGCAGATTCTTACCACTGCGCCACCAGGGAAGCCCGATTTGTGGTGCTTTATACATGTCTTATGTGGGAAAATTAAAAAGTGTTGGAGTTAGTTCTAACTTCCTGGCTCAGCCAGTTAATAGCTGTGCAACCTAGGAAGACGTTGGCTTAACTCTTTTGAATTTGAATTTCTAATCTGTAAAATGGCTATAATAATACCTCAAAGTATTAGTATGAGGATTAAACAAGGTACAATTTGTAAATATTTGACAGGTTGGATACAATCAATAGATGTTTTCTTCTTAGAAGAAACAATCAAAAATATTACAAATGTAATAATATTTATTAACTTAATAAAAGTCAAGCATACCAAAATGTGTCTAATAACTAACTTGACATTTTAGAATGTTTAACACAAGCTATGAAACATATCTTTGTGGTTCTTTTGGAGGATGATATTACTGTACCTTGCTTTTCAATTCTGCTCACAAATGGAAAGATCAATAGCATGCTAAATCCTGAGCAGCAGGCAAGCCAGTTTTCACAGATTATTTAGAATTATTTTTATTCACAACAGTTTTGTCTTTCTCATTATGTCTGATCTGACTAATATTAAAATGAGTCTGCTTTTTATTCATACATATCACTAAGCAGCAAGAAACAAACACTAGGAAAGAAGCCGAGTATCTTGGAGAAGCAAACTGAAAACAAAGACTGTGAATAATCCGTATTATGAAAATTGATTACATAGGTAAGTACAATCAGATTACTTTCTCCTGGATTTACATCCATAAAGTTTTATTAGTCAGAGTTTGCTCATGGGCAGACATCCTTCAAAGAACATTAATGAACAAACTTCTATATTGTACAAATACTGAGAGAAACAGTTATAAAATAGTTTGCCATGTGAGAAAAAAATGGGTGGTGTGTTCTATAAATGTCTGTTCTGGTCTTGTTGGTTTACAGTGCTGTCCAAGTCTATTTCCTTGTTCACTTTTGCCTATTTGTTCTGTCAATAATTGTAGATGGGGCATTAAAGTCTGCATTTCTTATTGTTGAATAATCTATTTCAATTGGAACTCTTCAATTCTTTCAGACCTTACGATGAAGAGTGTTACAGCTCATGAAGTTGACTTTTTGAGAAAAGTGTCATGGATTTGAAAAAGGAAATGTTCCAAGTCCCATTTAGTTCCCCATCTCTTACATGAAATTTCATATAACATGGGTCTTATAACCTTATAGCATTCCTACTGACTTCAGCATTTCCTTTGGTCACTGTTGTCATATTCATTTCCTGAATGCACTACCTAGATCATTTTCATCTCTGTTGCCCAACGCCTCTGTTTAGTAACATCTAACTTCTTTAATAAGGCATGCAAACTCTTGGATGTTGTGGTTCTGTACTATCTGTACAGGCTTAGTCAGTTCAGGCTACCACAACAGAATACCATAAACCAGGTGGCTTATACAACAGAAATGTATTTTCTCACAGTTCTGAGGGTTGGGAAGTCCAAGATTACGATGCTTTCAGAGTTGGTTTCTGGTGAGAACTCTATTCCTGGCTTGCAGACAGCTGCCTTCATGCTATGTACACACATGACCTGTCCCCTGAGAGAGAGAAAGAGAGAGTTGTCTCTAGTGTCTCTTCCTCTTCTTTTAAGGACATCAGTCTTATTGGATTAGGATCCTACCCTTACGACTCCATTTAAACTTATTTATCTCCAGTGGGAGCTATTTCCAAATACCATCATTTTGATGGTTAGGGTTTCAACATATGAGTTTTTTTGAGGGACACAATTCAGTCCATAACATGTACTGTTTCGGATTAGGCTCAGTTGAAAGTGTCAGAAAACACCAAATAACAGTGGCTTAAAAAGAGATTTATTTCTCTCTAACATGAATGTAGGCAGTTCTGAGATGATATGGCTCTCCACAGTGTCAGGGACCCAGGCTCCTTCTATTTTGTTGCTCCTCTGTTCTCCAGAAGAGTCTGCTTATTCCCTTTAAAGACACTTCTGGAAGTTGCTCGCACCACTTCCAGCAATGACCCATTGCTCAGAACTTAGACACATGGCCACACCTAAATGCAAGGAAGTCTGGGATATTCAGTCTTTACTTGAGTTGGATGCTCTGTTACTGAGGAAAATGTGAACAATGTTTATCATAGGACGACTATCAGCCTCTGCTACAGCAGTTTCTAGCGTTTTGTTTCCCTGCTAATTTATATAAGTTCCCTAAGCTTTTGCTAACCTGGATTACCTTTTATTTCCTACCTCTTTGTGTTTTACCTTCTCAGTTTTTGATTATGCTATTCTTTATTTCTGGAATGCATTCCTGGTTTAAGGTGAACTGACAGAACTTGGCTACAACCCCTTTAAGAGAGAGGGAAAACATTTTGCCTTTCTGCAGAAACTGGACAAAATTCACCGAAAGAACTTTTTCTCTGAATAATTATGGTCTACTCTGAGCTGTAGTCACTGACAAAGCTATTTCCTAGAATGTAAAAAAGCCTGATTTATTATTGTTCTGGTGAGTGATTTGTATGCAGTGGAGCACTGTTGATCATGGTAATTTTAACGTAAAAAGAACTTGCTTTCAGAAGAATGTTTTATGTTTCATTTGTAATTCTCCAAAGCAAATTATATCAGTTCTATAGTTTGTTTTGGTGTGTATATTGCCTAGATTGCACTAGAGAAAGATTCTTAACACTGTTTTTAGTAAATGATTGTTTTTCATTGTCAGAATGATTATTTGCTCTAGAGATAGGCAATCCTTAATTTTAACTTGCATGGTAAATATTAGTTGCTTTGTCCATTATTGTTATCCCACCATTACTCTAAAGAAAGTTACTTCTAAAGTTGCAAAAAAGTCTTTTGTCAATTTTGTTAAAAACATTTTCTAGATAAAGTGACAATCATAGATATCTTCTAAATTTTTCATTTTATGTATAATTTTCCTTTAAAAATGTTCCCACCACTAATTGGTAGAATATTTATTATTAGGAAGGTGAACATTATTAAGGAGACTGAGAGCTACAACATCTTTATCAGTGATGGTTGAGATAGCTTTCTTTCTGTACCTTATTGAACTCTTGGCTCACCTGTATTTAATTCTCTCCTTTACAAAACCTGATGTTTTACAGAGCACAGTTTTGTGTCTTTTTTTTTTTTTTTTTTTTTTTGGTCTTGTGAGTTCCATCAGTCGGGATGGGTGAGGTTATGCTGTAGAAACAAACCATTTATAATATTATCAGGTTAAAACAACAGAGTTTGTTTCTTAGTCATCTCCATGTTCACTGGAGGCTGGCAGTGGACTCAGCTCAGTAGTCACCCAGGGACCCCGGCTGATGGAGTCTTGAACCTAACATACTTCTGCAATCTCAGGGGTGAGGGAAAGAGAATGTGCTCTTACAGTTTCATCCCAGAAGTGACACATGTCACTTCACATTTTATGTGCCAAAGCAAGTCGCAAGGCTACATCTGAATTCAATGGGGCAGGGAGGTCTAATTCTCCCACAGGAAGAGAAACCAAGTTATTATGAACAGTAACATAGCTTCCCTCAGCCTTGGCACAGACATGTCTTGCCCTTGAGGATTGTTAGGTGGTATGGAAATAACACAAATTCACTGATAAAAATTTGCAAAAGAATATTTCAAGGGGAAAACAAATTGGCTGAATTGGACAACTACCTGTTACCAAAAATGGTGTGAGTTTGTGGAGAAGTGGGACTCATATGTTGGTCTGAGGCTTGGGAGGGATGGAGTTTGTTAATGGGCTCAGAAACTAGACCTCTGGATCTAGGTAATTAAGTTCAAGCTTAGTTCAAAAGACAGTAGTCAAGGAAAGTAGCAAATATATCAATCTAATTAAATGGTTGTGCTTTGGAGTGATCAGAATGAACATTCCCTAGCTGTGCCTGAATTTTCTAGCCAAATCTATCGTTTTCTACCTATATGACAAGTGTTCCACAGCTCAAGAACACTAAAATGCTTAATAACTAGTAAAAACACTGTAAATTTACCCTTTAAGGAAGTGTTCCCAAATACTAAAATAGCTAATCCATATCCACGCCCATTTTGTTGATCATTTAAATAACTTTTTATGTGATTGCAATTATAGTCCATCAAAATGCTGTAACTTTCCTTTGAAAAATGCTAGATAAATTTGTTACCATTTATTGGGCCCCCACTATGTGTCAGGAACTATCAATTAATTATTTTGAATTCTCACACAACTATAAGATATTAGGGTAAACAAAATTTTAGGGTAGGGTAAACAAAATGCGGTTAGGGAAGTTAAATAATTTTTCCTAGATTTTGTAGCTAGTAAGTGATTTTCTGAAATTTAAACTCAAGTTTGCCTGATGTCCAAGTCATCTTCTCTCCCCTATTACACAGCACATCTTTCTACTAAACTGTACAAAAACTATGGTGCCGTATTTTCTTTGCATACTTTGCTTTTGAAGTTGATGTTGCTGACAGTGTGATTAATCAAACGTTCACCAGACATGATTTGTTCCTGAAAGAATGTGAAGGTTGGGTGACTTGCTCAGACTACTCACTGAACTCTTTTTCCTTTTTCTATATACTGCCATCATATGTTGAGGGTAATTGTTTCCTCCAGTGGATTTTAACACAATTTCTACTAATGCAGCACTTTACAAAGAATAGTTCTAAAGAAAGATATATCAAGGTGCATCTGCTTAAAAGACCAACTCTAGTATATTTTGACAAGTAAAACTACTTTGCATCACAAATTAACATTTATTACTCTCTCTCACAAATTAACATTTATTACTCTCTCTCACTTCCTTTTTCTTCTGCTATCCTAGGCAGCTTAACGTTATTGAAGATTTTGTATAAAACAAATGCTTGTTTCTACCATATGAGAAAACTGAGAACCAGTAAAATTAAATGGCGTAGTATAGTTTCTAACAAATCTACTAAGCTTGGTATTTTAGTCTTCTCAATGGACCAGGGCCATATTTCCTCTTCATCATCTACCTCTATTTTCTTGGAAAAATAAAGTCTTGGTTATCCATGTGGCATTAAAATATCAATTTAAAAATCTCAGATTTTGAAGATAGTGAGAAAACAAGCCATAAAGTGAAAGTAGATATTTTCGATGAACATATCCAACGAAGGACCTAAAGAAAATACATACTGAGCATCTGTACATCAATAGGTAAAAGATGAGTACAATAGAATAATGGATAAAAGATTTGAGTAGGTACTTCAAACATGATGATGTCCAAAAGAACAGCCTTACTCATTAACTTTCAGGAAAACAGAGAATAAAAGCACAATGATATACCACTTTGCACACAGCAGAATGGCTAAATTCAAAACCAAACCAACAAACCAACAAAGAAAATATCCATACGTGACAACAAATATTAGCATGGACATGCTATGTTCAGACCTGCCATATATTGGCAGTAAAAATGTAAAGTGGCCTGATCATTTTGGAAAATTCTGTGTCAGTATTTACTAAAACTGAATATATGACCCAAATGATTCCAGTCCTAGGCATATGCCCAAAAGATATGTGTACATCAGTTTAACAAAAGACATAGACTAGACTGTTCATAACAGTGTGATTATAATGGCACAATGATAAAACTACATAAATGCCCATCAATCATGGAAAGATGAATAAACTGTGATGTATTAACACTGTACAACAATGAGAATGAATGTACTGCAACTACAAGCAACAGTGTGGGTGAGTGTCACAAACATAATATTGAGAGAAAGGAGCCAGACCAAATGAATAGATACCGTGTGGTTCCATTTACATGAAGTGCAAAAAACAGGAGAAAAATGTTGTATAGTGTTTGAAGTCAGAATGGTGGTTACCTTGAGGAATAGGGAATTAGGGGAGGAGTAATGGCGAGACAACAATGGGGTGCTAGGACTATTCCATACGTTGACCTGTTAATGTTAATAGTTGTATTTACCTTGTGAACATTCATGAAGCTGTACACTTATGATCTGGGCACTTTTAAATATTATACTTTAACAAAAAATGTATTTAATCTCAGGTGTGCTTTTCCTTCCTAATAGAACCTTCTCAGACTTTTACAATTCCTTTTATCTGCCCACTTATACAAAATATATTACTGGCCAATCCTTAACCCGTAGATGAGGTATACTCAAGGAACATAAGTAGGCTTAGATTGGTCTAATAAAGTCTTAATTAGAAATTAATTAATATGAGTCAAATGTAAATAATCTCTACATTATAGCACACCTTTGAGCCACTCTTTATGAATATGGGTAAATGAGAATTGTTTATAACTTCTTGTTGGAGAGATTTCTCAATATTTCTATTAAGTAGGCAGAAGAATTAATTTTGCTTATAATAAAATACTGAGCCCAAGAATTTCTTACCTGTATTATTACGTTATTCTTTATCCTCATCATTCTATATTTTCTCTCTCTCTCTTTCTCTCTGTTTTTATCCACTGCAAGAAAACATTTCTGTTCACATAATGGATTTCAGACCTTTTAAAAAAAATTCAGATCCATCTGATATTTATCTTGATTTGGATGTCATTCAGAGTGTTAGAAATGAAAGAGATTTTCTATATGCCTTTCTAATATCTAGTGTCTGTCACTGCCACTAGATTGGTATGCCTTTGGTTTTGTCTTTCCTTTTGATGAAACGTTTCATGAGAATAATATGAGATGCATAAATGTGCATTTAAAAATTAATTTCAAATATTAGATAAAGCTGTTAGATTTAGAGACCTGGTTTATTTACCTAGGTAGAAGTAATAGCCTGGTGTAATTTTACATATGCTGATTTTTGTGTAACCATTTAAAAAGTGATACAGGTGGTAATTAAAAAACCCATTTGTGATCTACATATTCATGCAAAACAAAATTCCGGAATCAAACTACTACCCAGATGGAGTCTTCAAAGACTCTGATTTTGCTTTAGTGCATCTAGAGCATTCAAATATGCATGAACACTTTCTACATTCATTTTTACTGATTATCAAAGAGATGGAGAATGGAGGGGGCAATATTTTCTGGTAGGTGACTGTAGTGAAATATCATTGGAAATTATAGTGTGCATTTTACTCAAATGTTAATTTTTTCCATTCTCCCCATGTATGCCTCTAAACTCACTAACTTTTTTAAATTAAAAAAAATTTTTTTTTTATTGGAGTATAGTTGATTTACAATGTTGTGTTTCACCAATGATTAACATTTTCTAGCATGATCAAAGAGAAAGGCCACCATCCCCTGTCCACACCCAGATGACTAACTCTGTTGCAGTTTCTTTGTGCTCCCCTCACCTCTTCTGTGGGTCTCTGATCATCTGACTCTTTCGTCAAGTGTCAGTTTTTCAATGATGTGTTGAAAATTTGGCCGGACTTAACCGAAAATTTGGCTGTAGAGAATTTTCTATGTGTTACCTGGTACGTGGGTCTCGCCCCTCTTTCTCTGGTCTTCAAGTTGGTAGTGCCCATTTCCCATTTATTTCTGTGAAGACTCTCTTCCCACTTCTGGATGCTCCAAACCACTCCCTCCACTCCTTTCATTTTCTAATGTAGGACAACACACATTGGTCTTAGTTTCATTGTTCTTTTCCACACTAAGCCCTGGGGGCCTCAGCATTGAAACCCTTGTGGCCTGTCAAGGTGTTTTACTAAACAAAAGGCTATCTAGTCCAGAGAAAGATTACGCTTATTCTTTGGAGGCATAAGTGATTTCAGTTAGTTCTATTGATTCCCCTGTGTGTTACAAATATAAGAACATAAAATGTCACAGAGGAATCTGCCATTCCCTTCTCATGATTATGGATATCACTAGTCAGACACTCTGCCATTGCTTAACTAGGCAGATTCCTTTCTTCCGTTTATAATTTTGCCCACATACAGCTATCTCAAATTGAGTTGTGATTGACAGTCATCAGAAGGTGATGCTTTCCATCACCTCTTTGTGCCAAGAAGCAGATCAGAAAAATGAAATGATGATAAATATTTTGTGGAATAAAAGATAATCAATGAAATGCCAAAGTTTAAAAAAATCACTGAATAAGATTTTTATTTTATATAACAACTATAGGATTATTTAATTAGTATTTGTATTCAGCTTCCAAATGCTATTTAAATTTGGCACATACTTCTAAGCCAGTGATTCCCAATGGCTAAGTGGGATGAAATTCAGACTCTCATGTATACAGGAGTATGTGCGCATATGTCATTGTGTGTGTGTGTGTGTGTGTGTGTGTGTGCATCTTTATGTATGTGTGTATTTGGAAGAAGGCTTCCTCCAACCTGCCCCAACCAACAACAATTTAATATACTCCTTTTCCCAGTAGTACTAAGAATAACTGCTATATGCCAACATTACAAAGTGGTTAGCTATGTGATCAACACCTTTTATAATTATGTTCAGTGAATCAATCTGTAAATTTTGGTGCAAAATTTTAATATTACTGTTGGTGCTGGTTTTAATGCCTTGAATCATCATTTGAAAGCATGCCCTTAATTGTCCACTCTTATTCTTTAAATCTGTCAGAAAGTCTAAAAAACAAACACGAGCAAAGACAGAAAGGAAAAAAAAAAACAACTAAGCAATCTTACACTTTTTATCAGCTTCCTCAATAATTAAAATTTTATTTATTTATTTTTGAATATATGGGTAATGCATACAGAGCAAAGTAAAAAATATAAGAGGGTATAAGTAAGAAGTAAGTTTCCCTTCCATTCTGTCTCCAGACAATCAGTTCCCTTCCTCAGAGGAACAATTGTTTTATTTCCTTTTCTTCCATACATTTTCTATACCTATACAAGCATAAACATCCATCTGTCAATTGATCTACCATCTATCTATCTATCTATCTATCAACTGTCTACATTTCTGTCTATCACATATATATCTTTTCAACACTGCAAAGCAGCACTTTAAAAAATTGCTCCAAAAATTCCATTGTATTTTATTATTAAACTTATTTATCCAGTCCACTATTGATGGGCACTTGATTTGTTTTCAGTCTTTGGCTCTGACAAACAACACTGCAATGAATACCCATTTACATATGTCAATTTATATATGTGCAAGTATATTGGTAGGATAAATTCCTAGAAGTGGAATTGTTGGGTTTGCTGAATTGTTCTCATTAGAGGTTATACCAATAACAGTGCTACCTGCAATGTAAACCTTCTACAAAATGCATACTCTAAGTTATAATTATTATTGTAATTGTAATTTTATCATCACAGCTCTTCTATAAAGTATGTATTTTTTTTTTTAAGATAAAATGAAGAAATTGTGACTTGGGTTGGTTAATGACTTGCCCCAAACCCAACAAGCTCCTGAGTCAGAAGCACTTCCAAGATTGGATTCTCTTTCTCTTAAATATGTGAAGGAAACCGTCAGGTCGTGAGACTTGACAGAAGTCAGAAGGCAATTCAAGGACTATCCCTGAGATATATACTGTAGTTTATAAGAAGAAGATTCAAAGAAGAAGATTCTGTCCCTTCCTCTCTATTCCTTAGGTGTACAGAGAAAGCATGCATGAGTATATATTTTGTTGATATTAAAACACAAAAAGGAAAACTATAGATTAACTGTGGAAGATCATCTCTGCCTCCTCATCTGTAAAATGAAAGATTGGACTAAATTATCTTTCAGAGTTGTATTTTAAATATAAATAGGTAAATTAACATGATGGAGTATGATCTTTCCAAAAATTAAGCACTGAATGAAAAATTTTAAAGTTTTTTTTTTTTAATCCATTTTTTTGGGGTTTAACACAGAAAGGTATAATGACTACATACCTTCCAGATTTGGTAAGACTTGACATTTCTCTCTTTTTTGGCAAGTCAGTATAATTATTTTCTATTAGGATCATACTATCTCCTGGTACTAGGCATATTAAGTGGGGGCACACCTGAGAGGGTAATTTAGAATGAAGAGGGTATTTGACTGTCTGAATTGTCTGGGCATCGTGGCATGCTTCCCATGATGTTGCTCTAAATGATATGCACTTATAGTGGTGGCATTTAGTTGTCATGGCATATGTGCTTTAGAAAAACATGCTGATAACTGTGTGATTGTTTCTCTTGCATGTTCCAAGAATGGGTTACGAACTGAGTTCTGCAAAGTACAGCCATGCTTCCACAGATTTTGCAAATACTGCTTCCACTTTGTCCTCTACCCAACTTTACTTTTTTTTTTCAAATTAGGGTTTAAAAAATAAGTACTGGTTTTGGAAAAGAAGTAAAAGTAAAGGTCATAAAAGATTCTTTTTTGCTTGGTCTTCTTAATTTTGAAACTCTGTTTATGAGAAGCATTTGCAGAAAAGGGTTTGAAAGCTAATCATTTCACTTCTCCTTCCTTCCAATAACGTGAAGTGAAGTAACTGTGGATTTTACAGACTTAGTTTAATATTGTAGTTTTCTGACAATAAACACTTTTATTTATCTATTTACTTGTTTATTTATTTTCACAGATAAAGAATTATTTCTCATTTTAGAAAAAAAATCGTGAGTTAAAAAAAAGCATCTTGGCCATTTGTTTAGATTTACGAGACACTTTGCATACCTACTATGTAAGCAAGTTTATTTTTTATGTTGATTTAAGTTCCTTAATCTTTGGACTCTGAATAAATTTAGGTCATTGGAGAAATTATAGGTGGAGACAATAAAATCTAAGAGTCAAATAAATAGAAGCCCAACACACCCAGAAACCCAAATTAGAGATAAGGAGTACAAAAATAATAATTAGAAAATATTTCCATTTTTTCTTTTTTCTTTCTCATTTTCATTATCTTTTTTGTGTCTTTTCTGTTGCCTTATTTAAGCTAAATATATATATATATATATATATTTTTTTCCCCCTAGATGTGTCCTAAATGAGAATCTCCCTTCAGAAAGAAAAAAAAAAAACACAAAAATACTAGCAGATTTACTTCCCTAATATGCTCTATAGATACTTTATATTTATGGGAAGTTACTTATCTTAAAAATATTCCATGTGCACAAATGAAAACCAATGGTTTAAGCTGATTACCACCTTTCCCCCATCTGAGTCTACTATTCTTTGTGGAAAATCTTGGACCTTAAGAAAAATCTGTGGGTTCAGAAGGTAAGGAAGAGAAAAAAATCTGGAAAGAAGAAAACTATGGCTGATCACACCTCAGGATGGGGCAGATGGAGGTGGTATCAGAGAAGGCTGAGCAGGAACCTGGACTTGTAGCCACTGAGCCATAAGGAACACCCCTCTCCTTCTCTGTCCAGTGGGAAACCAGGAGTTCCACCAGCTCCCAGCTATGAGAAGGGTACTCATCACACCAAGAACCAGAAAAACCCCAATTTGGATGAGAAAAGATAATCAACAGATGCCAACACTGAGATGACACAAATGTTGGAATTATTTGATGAGGATTTCAAAATGGCCATCCTAAAAATGCTTCAAGGAGCAATTATAAACAGGCTTGATACAAAAGAAAAAATAGAAAGTCTCAGCAGAGAAATAAAAGCTATGGAGACAAATTGAAATTTTAAAACTGAAAAATATAGTAACCCCAAACCCCCGAACCAAGCAAAACAGAGCAAAAAACTTACAGGATGGGCTCAACAATAGCTTGAAGAGGACAGAAGAATCAGTGAACTTGAAGATAAAAACAATAGAAGTTATCCAACCTGAATCTCAGAGAGAAAATCAATGGAAAAAAAATGAATAGAGCCTCAGGTATGTTTGAGACTGTAACAAAAGATCCAATATCTGTGTCGCCAGAGTCTCAGAGGAGAGGAGAAAGAATGCAGGGCTAGAAAAGTATTGGAAGAAATAGTGGCTGAAAATTACCTAAATTTGGCAAAATATATAAACCTAGAGGTTCAAGCTGAACAAACCTTAAACAGTATAACCCAAAGAAATCTTGGCCAAGACACATCATGATCAAACTTCTGAAAACTAAAGACCAAGGAAAGGCTTCAAAAGCAGTGAGAGAGAAATGACACCTTACCTATAGGGGAAAATAATTCAAATGACAGAGGATTTCTCAAGAACAATGGAGATCAGAAGAAAGTGCAACATTTTTCAAGTGCTGAGAGAAAATGACTGTCAACTCAGAATTCTATATCTATTGAAAATATCCTCTAGGAATGAAGAAGAATAAAGCCATTATCAGATGAAGGAAAACCAAGGGAATTTGTTTTGAGCAGTACTATCATAAAATAATGGCTGAAAGCAGTTTTTTAAACAGAAGGGAAATGATATAAGAAGGTATCTTAGAACATCAGAAAGAAGAAAGGACAATGGAAAGAGTGAAAATATGGGTCAGTGCAATTGATATTCTTTTTTCTCTTGAGTTTTATAAATTATCTTTGGTGGTTCTCAAATGTCTGATGTGACTCAGTGTATATAGAAGAAATATTTAACACAATTACATTATGAAAGAGGGAGAGCAAAGGCATTTAAAGAGAGTTAAGCTTTCTACATGCTACTTGTACTGATAAAGTATCAACACTGAAAGGCTGTGAAAATTATATATGTGAAAGAATGTAATACCTAGAACAACTACTGAAAGGCTGTACATAGAGATACATCTCAAAATCACTGTAGATAAATCAAGATAGAATTCTTAAAAAAGTTCAAACACAAAACAAGTGAACAAAGAGAACCACTGAAAATTATTCAAGAAACATTGGAGAAGATAAACAAATTATCCACACATTAATGAAAATGATCTGTTATTTGCTTTCTTCCTAAAATCCAGTTGAGGAGTGCTGCATAGAGTGAGTGAGTATTTTATCTGAAGTGGAAAAGGTAGTAGTCAGTTTGGAGCTGAGGTCACTCGAAGACAGAGGACTGGCTTACAGGGCCCTGTTGGGTGAGGTGCATAGGGATGGTTGAGCATGACCATAAGCAATGAAGGAACTTGGCCAGGGAAAGTAAGAGATGGAAAAGGAGCACCAAAAGCAGATTTAAGCAAGGAGAATTTTACTTATTTCAATTTTTTTGCCTGGCATGGGCCCTTCATCCAAGTTGGAAGGAAGCTTCCTTTCCATTCCTTCTTGTACCTCCTGTATTGTCACCCACATCTTCTACTTCCTGGACTTAAAATTCCAGGGTATTACGCATTAAATTATATAATAGGATAATTAGGTTATTATGGAGAGAGTGTGGGCCTAGCTGTCATGAAAACATCAATTTTTTTGGCTAAATAAATTTTGAGTTGCAAACAACAGACTTAGCACTTGTCTTTTGGACAAGCTCCTCTATGGTTGGGGATCCCTGGCTTCTGCTGAGATGGATGCTCAGCACTAATGATCAGAGAACATCCGCTCATGGATTTTTTCAGCAAGCTTCGAGGTGATATTTTTTTCAGCAGAATATAATGGAAAGTTTAGCTACACTTTTCACAAACAGAATCAACAGCTGCAGGGTTCTATAATATATTAAAAGGAAAGTCAAATCTGGACCTTGGGATTCAGGGTTGGAGTGGAAGCCCCCCCTTTGCAGTGAGTGAAGTATACCCTTCTGTAGGCTAAATGTAAATAGGCAATAGAGAAACACACACGTACACATACACTTCTCATGAGGCCAATTATTCTTTTAAAATTGTATTATCCACAAAGCATTTTTAGTTTGAGTAAAGTTTACAGTGACAGAGAACAGGGTTAATTTTCTTTCTCTCTCTCTTTCTTTCCCTCCCTCCCTCCCTCCCTTCCTTCCTTGTAAGAGGAAAGGACAACACCATTCTTCCTATCTGCTGCTTTAGATATTGGGCCCAGATTGCTTTTCTATATAGCTCAACAGGTATTTTTTTTTGGACTTAATCAACTAAAAAAGGACTGTGGACATACAGTATAGTATGTCCGTTTATGTTGAAATCCACTTATTTCCCAGCTATCATTAATGATTGCTGTCCCATAAACTCTATTATTTTTTTAAACCAAAATAAGTTTTCTGAATTAGTTTTCAGGTGACTGAGGATCTATGTAGCAATATGATTATTTCTTTTCTATTTCAATATGGCTTCCCTGCTTGAATTCCATAGTTCTAGAATGAAAAGTCATCAAGTAAGAAAAAAGTGGAATATAAAATATTGTTCCTTGTGGCTTTAGAGTCATTTAACAAAACACAATATTTAGATGCATGATTTCTATGAAACTCACTAAATGAATTTCTTTAGAAGATAAACAATTCTTTTGTCCTGCACATCTGAGAAGCTCAAATATGTAATTAGTCAGTCCTGTGTAGTTTCAAAATAGGAACCTTCAACTTGAATAGAAGAGAGACGTTTTCTTGAACAATGGGTAGGTTCAATTTTGGTTTCTTTCAGCATAGAACCAACCCCAGAGAAGCAGTCCCAGGGTGTACCCTTGCATTTATACTAATTAACTCCTTAGGCACTAGTGCCCTCCTGGCTTTAGATCAAATTTGTGATTAAAAAAGGAACAGGTTATTTGGTAATTATGCAGCACCAGAGAGCTTTATGAGGGGGGCTTGGTCTTGTTTTGTACTGAAGTAGCTAGAAATGAATTGTCCATTGTATTCCTCAGTATATCGTCTTTGAATGCTCTTGAGCACTCAGCCACAATGTTGAGGAAGGGATTGGCAAGATATTCAAGTATTTAAAATGTATATTTTGTATGTACATTTGTGAAGGGTAACCATTTTCATATATTTTGAACAAGTCTGCTCAATTCACAATGAATAATCACTAAATACACTGCACAATTGAATATAGTTGACCTTTTGAGAAATTCAGGGGTATGAATACAGGAGAAGACTGTGGTAAGGATGAGAGGTAGAATATGGAAATGCTAGGAAAACAGTTGAAGAATATGGTGAATTATCACATCACATATCAGTGGTTTCACTTAAAAGACATTTATACATTTCAAATTATATCTTCAAAATATAAGCTTTTAAAAAGAAATATATGTTGATGGCATTCTAATGGCTTCCATCAAAGTGGAGGAAATGGGTCAAGAAGTTTCTATCTGTGTCCATTGCACAAGGTTCTATACCTATTACACTATGCATGCGGAAGTATGGATTTGATTTTGCTTGTTTACGTGGAATAAAGTCCTATAAGAACTGCTGGGAGGGGTTTTTCTTTCCTCATGCCAATCATTGCAATCTACTTATAGCAATTTTTACCTACTCAAACCCTACCTAATAAGATGTTATGAGTATGATTTATGAATATCATTTGAATACTTCCCAAATCAGATGGAGTGGAAAACAAGTGAATTCGTGAGTCATGAAGAAGAATTCATTTGCTTATGATACTGTTTTCTATTTAAAGTCTTATATTTAACACATTGAGATAACTTCAGCAGGGCTCCGACCTTCTGCTGTAGCTGTTATTATAGCTGTGGCAAAATGACTCTGATACACAGTGGCTGCTGAGTTAGCCAGAGCGTAGATGCATCTCTGCTCACCCCATACCGCATGAGCAGAGAGGAAATGCCCTGTTTCTCACTCTTCACCTTCTACTATTGTGGGTAGTTTTACTTATGTCTTCAAAAGTTAAGACATGCTTCTTTTCCTGGGGGCAACCTCTCTGAGTGAGAAGTATAGTTAGGAGTGTGGCTATAGCATCTTGTTTGGAATGTGCTAGAAACAATCAGACATTCTTTTCTCTTCCTCGCATAAGACTAAGTGTCCATTTAGTCTTTTAAAATAAAACCATAGTGGGGTATCTGATTTTTTAACCATTACAAGATGTGGTAAATGAAATGGTAAAATGTAAATATACTTGAAGCAGCAGTAACCTTTTAATTTTAAGTAATAATGGAATATGTTTTGCAGTCACTTGCATATGCAAAGAAATGGGTTGGACGAAGATATTTTGCTCAAGTCTCAGTCAACGATCTGATAATCGGTGCAAAATTAAATAAGCTGTTGGTGCATGTCTCATTTGGAATAAGTAAAAGACCTGGAAAAAAATTTAATGCAGTTAAGCCGATTAAAATGTTGTGTCACCCTCCTTTAAGTTAAAACCATTTGTTCAAAGAAAAGAAATATTACCCTGTGAAGAGCATGGGCTTTAATAAATATTTATTGAACTGTAGCATCTCATTTGATAAGAGTATGTCTCCACCATGCTCAGCATTTTAAAGACTCTACTGGCAGCAGGATTACTTTGCTTCAGAA
Organism: Balaenoptera musculus; assembly: GCF_009873245.2. Lineage (NCBI taxonomy): Eukaryota > Metazoa > Chordata > Mammalia > Artiodactyla > Balaenopteridae > Balaenoptera > Balaenoptera musculus. The sequence continues at coordinate 38,977,932 of NC_045791.1, read as the reverse complement.
ATGTAGCAGGTGAATTTTAATTGTCCAGCCAAAGTTGGAATCAGTTCACTAGGACTATCCTCTATGTTTATCCATTGCAAGTGATGTCAAGAGGTGAGATGTTTGATGAAGGGGGTATGATTTCTCATCTATGAAATGCTATTCTCGTTTGTTCCTTTGGGGACTGCAGCTGTCAAAAGGAAAAAAAAAAACAGACAAGCTAAAAAAAGAAAATCTTTATGTGAAGAGAACCATAGAAATGTCTATGTAATCCAGGTTTTAAAGAAAATTTTATAAATCTCGGTTAAAAAAATATGAGCACTTTATCCTTTTTGAGTCAACCACGTATAGTAAAATATACTGTTGGAGTGGTCACCAGGCATTCTGTGATTAACAAGTCTATATTGATCCCTCCTTATGAGTGCAGTGGACTGAGAGCTTTTGGATAGTCACATTTCATGGAAAACCATTGACTCCTACTTTCTTCCTGTCTCCCATCTACAGATTTAGTCCCCTGGTAGTCCTAGAGAGACTTTTAGCTCTTTTAGCTTTCCAGTTCTCACAGAATATTTTGGATGTGTTCTCCCACAGGTAAAATATTTTATTTTACAAAATTTTATGCTTCTAAGATGACACTGTATTGACAAAGTTAAAAAAAAAAAGTGTGAAAATTTTATGTAGACCATTAGCTCATTTAGTTTGACAATTAGCCAGAATCAAACGTACTTTGTGTATGAGCTATAATTAATATTCAATGACATTGAAAGAGCACAGTTTTAATGTCTAATGTAAAAATGGATTCAGTGTTTGGATTCATTTGGAAAGCAGAGGCCTACATAATTGTTTGTAGATAACTATGTTCAAAAAATTTTTATTAAAAATTTGTAAAAAACCACCTAGGCTAATGTCTATTTATCTGGAGAACTTGTTGGCAATTGATTATAAACACACGTTTAGCTAACAAATCAATCACATAAATAGATTAGAATTAAGCTCTCAGAGTTTTTTATTTTAATCATTTCTAACTAATAATACAAAGTATTTACAGTTTTATTTTAAATTTTTGCTGCAGTTTTGAAGATAAGCAGTGCTGGCAAAGATGGTTAAACTTTTTCACTGGTTTTTATTTAGTTCAAAGAGCAACACTATAGTAATTTTATCTTGGAATTGTGTGTGTGTGTGTGAGAGAGAGAGAGAGAGAGAGAGAGAGAGATGAAGCTATTCCTATCAGTTGCTTTTTGAATAGCACTTTCTTCTAGCAATCGCTGACAGAGGAAAAAAGATCAAACCATAGAATGCCAAAGGAGGAAGAAATATGTTCCCTATTTTTATGAATAAGTGTTCCAATAACATAGAACTACTAAGTAGTTAGAAGAGGTATTTTCTTATTTGTATCGTTAAGACTACCTAGGTGCTTTAGTTATCCATACTACAGCCGTAGCACGGGGTGTTCCCAGCCTCTACAACTCCTCCCTCGTATTTCTGTAGCTGAATTAAGCCATAAGTGTTAAACATACTTTGAAATAATAAAATTAAAGACTGCCATTAAATCATTTCTCCCGTAAGTTGTGCCCCCTTAACAAATTTATCGACTGAATGGGGGCACTCAATGAGCTTGATCCTGTTAATGGATGATCCACTCCTGAGAGAAAAGTGGGCACTTCTGTAAGTTGTAATTTTTTAAATTTATGAACAAACCTTGTTTAGGATAATGAAGCAGTGATTTAATGAAAAAATGAACACAACTTCAAAACATCTTCTCTCTATAGGCAATGCATTAGGCAAATGGTCAAACACACTGAAGACATTTCATCCCTTCCCATTAGGAGAGTATCCTAGGAAACAAATACCAGGGGTGTATCTCCTTATTCCTGTTTTATAGTCAGCCTTCAAGGACTGACTTTTTTAAAGTAATGCTTAGCACAGCGTTGAATTCTATGTCAGCCTTATAATTGGGAAAGGCTTTCAAGAGGAGGCGAGAAGTGAGGTATAGGACATATACCTTATTGGTGGGAAAAGCATGGTGTCAGGCAGAAAAAGGTAACATAATTCTGCAGGGCATGGGGTTGGGGAGAGCTGAGAACTAATAGATGAACAAGTAACTCTCTGATAGTGTCTAAAGCATTATATAAAAAGTATGGAACCGAGCTGTTCTATACTTTATGAAGGCCAGAAAAGAAGGAATGAACTGAATTTGAAGTAAGAATTGACAAAGGAGGTTCTTTAGTACTGGAAACACATATGAAAGGAGGTTCTGTCCTTGTCCCTTGATACACACACACACATACTCAGCTGTTATTCTCAGTTGACAGAGAACAGGCTGCAAGATCTTTTGAGGCCCTTCACAGTTTTATAGAAATTTGAAAACTAACTGAATTGAATTATGTGACTCCAAGAACAAAAAATTCTGGTAAACTATTCTGCCTTTCCAGACCCAAGGTCTTAAAGTCCTTTCAAAACAGTCAGGATATGCAAGGATCACTGGAAAGACAGTCTTCAGAGGCCTGTTACTTTCCTCTATTGTGAGCCAAATAGAGAGTTTACAGTTCATAGGCAGACATCTGGTCATTTGCAATTAGGAGCAACAATTCACTCATCCATTCTTTTATTCCTTTTCTTTTTAAACCTTTTTATTTTTGAGTGGCTATTTAAGTGATAGAGTCTGACTAATTTCAGTAAAAAAAAATGAATAACTAAAAATTTCCAAGTACATGCAATCATGTGTATACATATACAATAAATTAAGATTATTGCCCTCATTTTATCAGTTTTATTTATCAGTCCACAGCTGAGCTCTCTGTCTCAGGTAATATAGATAAGCCTGGAACAAAATGGATGAGCATTTAGGATTCTATTATATAGAGAGTTTTGTATTCTAACTTGTTAACATATTTTTTAAAGCATTGTCTATTTCATCTAACTGACATTGAAAACAAGATTTTTACTTGGTGGATAATAATTAGTGCTTTTCTCCATGTTAGAAATTAAGTTACTTTCATTTTTTCACTGCAATGAACAGTCCCTAGAATAGAAACTTAGAAGGAGAATTACTAAGCCAAAGGGTAAGAACAATTTTAATGTTTGTAATGCTGCTGTAAGATTGCTATCCAGAAATTCCATCAAGAGTGTATGAATATCTTTTTCCATTGTACCTTAACTGCTATTGACTGTCAGCAACCCTCACGGTTTGGAATATCATTAAATGGTTTCTGATTTGAACAGGACTGACGAAATTATTCATATGTAGAAATGTTATCTTGGGCATGCGGGACTACCTCCCAAGCTTTTAAATTAAATACATTCTTCAAATGCTTTTGATTTCACACACTTACACGTTCATTCACTAATTTGACAAATATTACCTATGTATTTGATAAGCTCCTACTATGTGCCAGGCTGTGACCTCTATTACAAGAATGGATGGTGAAATTTCCCTGTTCAGGTCACTATAAAGTCTTGCTTAGTTTACTACACCAACTTTTCTCTTGTTGTCCCTGGATCCAGTATTTCTTTTTCACTTTACCACTGTAATGATTAATTCTGTGTGTCAACTTGACTCAGCCATGGGGTGCCCAGAGATTTGGTCAAACATGATTCTGGTGTTTCTGCGAGGGTGTTTTTGGATGAGATTAATATTTAAATCAGTAGACGGAGTAGTGCAGATTTCTCTTCCTAGGTGGGTCAGCCTCATCCAATCAGCTGGAGACCTGAACAGAACAAGCAGGCTGAGGCTTCTCTCCCACCACGTCCAAGTAAAAGAGAATTCCTCCTGCCTAGCTGCCTTGGGACTGAAACCACATCACTGGCTCTCCTGGTTCTCAGGCTTTTGGACTTGGACTAGACCTACATCACCAGCTTTCCTGGGTTTCCCGTTTGCAGACAATAGATTGTGTGACTTCTTGGTCTCTGTAATCCCGTGAGCCCATTTCTTATAATAAATCTGTCTCTCTGTCTCTGTTTTTCTCTGTCTCTTTCTGTTTGTCTCTCTATCTAGGAGATACATGTGTATTTCCTATTGGTTCTGTTTCTCTGGAGAACCATGACTAATACAATTACTATGGCTAGAGTAATCTCTCTGCAAAAATCTAGTAATTCTGCTTTCCCCCTTGGAATTATTTAGTGAGTTCCCATTGCCTTGCAATAAACCTTAAACTCCTTAACATGGTTTTCTTCATGATTTAGTCCCTGCTTTCTACTTCTTTAATATCTCCCCCATTTCCTACACTCTCTCCATATTTTCATATTTATATTTCCTTGAACACTCTGTGCTCTGTCACCTTTCTGAGCCACCTTTCACGCTGTTGCAGCTTCTTCGTCATATTCTCACTGTCTTTCTTCTGCCTCATTTCTATCCATTCTTTAGTTCTCAGCTTAGACAGAAAGTCTTCTAGGAATCTCTTTCAATCCCTTAAATCTAGTTAAGGTACCCCAGCTACTTTCCCCATGTTAGCACTTACTATCTACCATAGTTGCCTATTTCCTTACCTGACATTCCTTTTGACATTGAGGGTCTGAAGGCAAAAATGGGCACCGAGGGTCACAATCTCTACACTGAGAGATGACTTTCAGACTTCAACTTCTCTTGTTTGCCAAAGATGAGTTGCAACTTTCTTGATTTGTCCAGCTCTGCCTTCATTTGATTTTTTAGCCTTAAAATAACCTCATTTAAATTACACATATCTTTCTTATATGGGATTTAATGTAGTTTGGGATTAAATATAAGGGAAATTTGTACATAATGAAAAAGAGAGCAGTGCAGCTTCATGTGTTTTTTTCTATACAGACGATGTTTCTGCCATTTTTACCCTGGAACCCAGCTTCTAACACAGTGACTGACATAGTCTAGGCTTCTAATGGACTCTTGCTGTATAAATAAATGGAAGCGTTTCATGAGATTTGAGGGTTTCCTTTACCTGCTATGTGAAATTGTTGAGGCCGCAAATCAATTACTTTTTACTCAATGAACCTGGTGACACTTTTAGCAGACGTGAGTCATGCCACTGCCGCTGATCACAATATTACACAAAAGTAATTCCAGAAGATTAGCCTCCCATCTATTAGGTGGATTGTTTAGGGACAGCAATCTAGTGCATTCTGCCTTACCGATAATGACTTTTCTATAACCATGCTCTGTATCAATGATTCTCAACTGGGGATAATTTTACCCCGCAGAGGACACTTGGTAATATCTGGAGACATTTTGATTGCTGTGATTTGGGGTTGGGCATGGAGGTGCTACTGGTCTCTAGTGGGTAGAGGCCAGGGATGCTGGTCAACAGTCAACCCTGCACAGTACAGCCTCCACAGCAAAGACTCATCAGCCCCAAATATCCGCGGAGCTGAGGTTAAGGAACCCTGGTCTATATAAATCCAGAGAAAATTCGTGAAGAGCAAGCTGTCTAAAGTGATGGTCATGCTTGGTACCTCTGGACTTCTTAGGTTGTTGCCTATTATCTGACCATTGAAGGAAAAACAAAAGAAGGGAAATAGGCAGCCAAATGATACATAGTATTATTGCGTGGGAGCTGTTTTGGTGCTGTATTTTAACTCATTAACATTTAAAAATTGTTATGCAGCAGAAAAATAATTATGTCCTTGTAACGTTGAAACAGAATCCATTTTTCCAAGCATACTTTTTTTTTAAGGGCATATTGCTGAAACACCAACTGTTTTACACGCACAGTAATCACATTGCTGTTGAGTTTATTGTGTTTTGTTAGGACACACTTTACAGTGTGGAAAATGCATTTTAAAGTAATTCCTCTGAGTGCAGTTACGGAAAAGAACAAAGGTATGCTTTATTTTTGTGAGTGAACAGTTAGTTGCATAGTGACCCCCTCTGGCAGATGAAAGGTGCAGTGGTTTCTCTAGGTGGTTTCTGGAAAGTTCAGTATCTGAGTCTTTGAACTTCATTGAAGGAATGAGGAAACTAAAGAAACAAAATGGGAAATGGAGAAAATTTAAGGGGCTCTGAAGATGTCAATCCCCTTCAGGACTGTGGCCCTTCATTTTCCACTTCTATTGCCCTTTAAAGCACTAGTTCTTGACCTGGTTTCATGGACCTACATATCCACATATGGAATTTCAGGGGGTTTCTGAGTCACTGGAAGTGTATACAAGATTGCTATGTATACAAATATAAGAATTTTTCAATGAGAGGGGTTCACATCTTTATCAGAATCTTGGAAGGATCGTGACTTGAGAAAGTTTGAGACAATTCTTTAGGAAAAGCACGTGTTCTACTGTAGGAATTTTGACATTTGTGTGGCTTTAGGAGAAGGTGTAATATGTTTAAAAGGGAGCTGCTTAATCACTAGTGGGGTCTATAGCAACTGCCCTGTTTGTAGACCTGGTATGGGATGCCTGAGGCATAAGGTTTGCTTTGTCCTGTTATTCTATTGCTGCACAAAAATGGGCACCGAGAGTCACAATCTCTACACTGAGAGATGACTTTCAGACTTTTACTTCTCTTGTTTGCCAAAGATGAGTTGCAACTTTCTTGATTTGTCCAGCTCTGCCTTCATTTGATTTTTTAGCCTTAAAATAACCTCATTTAAATTACACGTATCTTTCTTATATGGGATTTAATGTAGTTTGGGATTAAATATAAGGGAAATTTGTACATAATGAAAAAGAGAGCAGTGCAGCTTCATGTGTTCTTTTCCTACGCAAGAGAATTCTGGTCTGGTCTTGATTACACTGAAGTCTCATTTATATGCTCCTTAAAAAGTTAAAGCTGGTCTCTTTCCAGGTGCACTGACATCTCTCTACATCATCAGCCTGCATGTGGAACAGAGGGGAAGGGCAACAGTAGCTCCTGTGGTTTACTTTGGAAACATGCAAATTTGCTGTCTCCCATGACAAAATTACGCAAGAACTGGACACACACTAATCCTCAATTTCCCTTTCTTTAGAAGTTGCCAGTTGTGTCTGACTTTCTCTTGTTGTGCAGTTTGAACAGTCACGTTCTCTAGAATGCTTGCCATGGGGGTTGGGCAAGGCAGAAGGGACTGCTGTGTTATTAATATAATATTTCCCTACTTTCGACATTTCTGTGTTCTTGAGAGAGGATTATGTGTTTATATTATTATTAAGTTTTTATAGTCACAATTCAGCGAGGGCTCCTAGACCCATAAATAGGTAAACTCCGATCATCAGAATAATAAAAGGTGGCAAACTTATATTAAAATAAACTGACTATGGAAAGGCCCTAAATAAATATATTTTGAATTGGATGCATTCTACTATGACATATATTCATTGTGGATTGGAAGTACTTATTCGGTGCTATACTCAGAGAATTTTTTCTTTATCTTAGTTCCTGATTGTAAATCATGGATATACAATGTTTGATCTGTGCAGAAATTGATGAATATAAATATTAAATGATGGTGTTTTAGTATAGCACCATATTTTCCTCAATATCTTATTTAGGAAGTTTCTTCTGAAGATATTGGAAGATCAAATACTGTATCATACGATGGTCTAACATGAAACTGAGAGTTCAGTGTGGGTCATCGGCATGAAAACTCAGATGCAATCTTTCTTTTTAAGTATCTTCAAAAAATCTGTCAAAAATTTCTGTTTATAAGGGCCATGGTTCAGAATACTTTATGGCTCATGTAAAGTATGAGGTGACCTTTTGTGTTTAAAAATGACTTTAGCTTAGGATAACATTGGAGCTCTGGAGAGAACTCAATTCAACTTTTGCAAGTAAGGAAGCACTTGGGAACAAAGGTTAATTTAGGTTATAGCTGCATCAGCACCAGATAACAGGTACTAAGGCTCCAGAATCATCCTGGTTGTTCTACTGGGCATTGCACCAAGTTGGTTAAACAAACACAATGGAACTCACACCAAATTATCTACTTAAGGTCAGAACATGCCCTTTGGATATAATTTACATCAATAAAAGTGGTATACGAATAAATATTAGTATAGTAAGTTGTAGCAATAGTAATAGTATTCATAGTCCTTAGCTGGGGTTCAAAAGGATTTAAGAACATATTCTTTCAAATTGTATTATTGTTAAATGACACCAATCTAAGGAATCGCCTTTTCTTTTATGTTTTAATTTCAATAAATTCTTTATGTATTTATTGAGTGCTCACTCTATGTATATGCTACATAGAATATGTAGCACATGAAACTTGCTCACAACTTACAAAGTAACTGGGGAAATAAAATATACACCATGAAAAACTAAAGAAACATTTTAGTGTACTACTTAATATAATCGTTTTTAAGATGACATTGCAAGAAACATGACAAAGTAAGACATGCTTAATAACAATAGGATTTCAGGGGACAGAGAGAGAGAGTTTCAGGCTATGGTGGAGAGGATTTTATTGGACTGAGGAGATAGGATTTAAGTTTACTTTTGAAGACTGTGTGGACTCTCAATAGGTGAAGTAGGGAAGAGTGGCCTTTCTATTTTAGAAGAGCTTGAGCAAATGACATTGTGCTGTGTGGTTGGAGGACAGTGAAGAAAGGAGTTCAGTTGTGGTGAAAAATATGTGAAGCTAATTCAGTCAAAGTAGGTTCGATTCTTACTATAGAAGAGCTTGAATGACAAACGAAGGAGTTTGCATTTAGCTTCTATTCAATTCTGAGCCACTGAAGATTATTCAGATTTCCTATGCCTACTTGTGTTCTTTCGGTAACCTATGCATATCAATGTCTCCTTTTCGTATTGGAATGTAGGCCCAGAGAAAGTACAAAAATCGCTCAGTTAAATGAAGTTAGGATTCCATGTCAGCAAGAAACAACAATGAAATTACTTTTCCCTAATCTAAAACCCTGATAGCATATCCTTCCCAGGAATGAGCCAACCTTGGGTACCCTGTTCTCTAGCAATCATTGTCTAAACACACCACTCCATTCACCAAGGTCTCTTGTGTACATAGTGCTGGTTGAGGTGTTTGTTTTATCCTGCAGATAACTGTGCATTACACCTGCCATCAATCACCTATCATAGGTGTGTCTCTTAATTGCCATTTAAAGGTCTTCTGAAAGTGACACATATATTATTACTCTCTTTTTTCTACAGGTGAAAGTCCTTGTTTAGAGCTAGAAAAGGATGATGACTATGGACTGTTACTTTCTTTTTAAAATTGTCTCTTCATTCAAAGCAGTCAAGAATTGTTGGTGTTGTTCAGGATTACTATTTCATTTTTAAGGCTTGCAATATACCTCCTCAAAACAAGAGAATCAGTGTTTTTCTAATGGCAGGGACCAGATGATTTCATTACCTAATGTCTGATTTTTCAAAAACAAGAAGGCAGATCCTACAGATTATCATCTGGTGACTATGAGGTTACTTCTAAGGAAAATTCTAGAATGATTTATTCAACCATAGTTTTGTTTTTAGAAGATGAACCCTTGATCACTTTAAGCTAATTTACTAGAGATATCTTATCTCAAACTGAACTTATAGCCTGTTTTAGTTTATTCAAGTCTTCTTTTCTATGACCTATTTATTTACTTAACAAATAATTATTAGGTCCAGCTCCATAACAGGCACAATACTATGATACAGATATAGATACATATATATCTTGTTGCACAAGAAGCATGGCTCCTGGCTAGATGGAGTTTATGTTCAGAAGGAGCAATGCACCCAAACAAAACTGAAAACAAACAATCATAGCACCCTGCAGAAGTAAACACATGACATGAAAAAGAATTTTAAAATGCCAGTATATCCATGAAGGAACCAAAAAATGGATAAAAGTTGATAGACGTATAGGTGTTGTTGCTCAAGATCATTTATGTATTGAAAATCATATGTTTTTTAGCCTCCTTATTAGGGTAGACTGGTTTGTGGTAAGAAATGGACTCAAAATGTCTTAGTTTCAGCACAGTAGAAATTGATATCTACTCTAGTAGTGGTCCTGGCCAGTGTTCAGGCAGGCAGTGTAGCTCTGCTCTATGCAGTTGCCTAAAGACCCCTGGCTCATTCAACATTATAGCCTGTCATACCTTAGAATGGGGTTTCTCAACCTTGACATTGTTAGTTTTGGGGGGCTGTCCTATACCTCATAGGATGTTTAATAGTATCCCTGGTCTCTATTCGCTAGAAACTAGTAGCACTCCCCTGTTGCCCCTTGTGACAATCAAAATTGTCTCTAGTCATTGTTAGACGTTCTTGCGTGAACAAAATATTCACTGCTCTAAGACCTTGTTGCCATTTGACTTCAGCAGGTAGAAGTGAAAGATAGCACAGAAGAGGCATACCCATTCTCTTTCAAGCTCGGATCCAGAAATGAGAGGTATCTCTTCCACTCATCTTCCTTTGGAGAGACCTAAGTCATGTAGCCACACCTAAGTTCAAGGGGGCCTGTAAAATATTGTCTGATCAAGTGCCCAGGACCTGGTGCAGGGTCGACTCTTTCTGGATGTTGTGATCAGAAAGAGTGTGGCCATCTTCCAGATGCTTGCCTGCAAAGATGAGCCTCTGCTGTTCGGGAGGATGCCTTCCTTATCCTGGATCTTGGCCTTCACATTCCTGATGATGTCACTGGGCTCTACCTCCAGGGTGATGGTCTTGCTGGTCAAGGTCTTCACGAAGATTTGCATTTAGACCTGTGAGCAAATGTGAAGATACTGCAAGAATCCAGTCACACCTAGTCATCTCCAGGGCAACACACCGTCAGTCAACAATGCCAATCGCCTCTCTTGTTCTTATGGAAGGAAAACCCCTGAGATTTCCATGGACTACTAGTGGCTGCTGCCACACATTTCAAGGAATTAAAAACTATAATTTTCTTACATTTTGAGAATCAAGGAACTCTTGCTGTCAGCTTGTTATACCTGTGGAAAAAACCACCTTGTCCTTGGATCAGCTTCTCTTCCTGTTTTTTTCTCAGTGTTCAGCACAGAGTCACCTGTAGGCTACAGGCTTAGTGAAAGTCACTGCAACCCTGAGACAGCTCTCATAAGTGTGTAATGTGACACTTTCACAATGATTACAATTTTACTTTGAGTATGTCTGGTTTTTAGCTACTGCATTTTAAAGGTATGTGGAGAAAAGACTACTAGCCTAGAGGAGAACAACAGAAACCATTACAGTAAAAGGAAATAGGCCCTCCAGAGCAGATGAAAAGATCTTTGGGTATTTAGCTAGTAAATATCTTTTGTTATATAAAGGAGTTTTAGTTTTTTAAAGGGGAAGATGTAAATTTATTTCCCATTAAAAACTAAAGTATAACACTTATACAACTATTAGAGTGGATATATTTTTATTAAGTTTGAATGAAGAATTTAAATATTGTGGCAATAAATACTAGAGTGGATCATCTCTGAGAAGAGACAGAAGAAGAAGAAGGAGAAGGAGAAAAAGAAGAAAAAGAAGGAGAAGAAGAAAAAGAGGAAGAAGAAGAAGGAGAAGGAGAAGAAGAAGAAGAAGAAGAAGAAGAAGAAGAAGAAGAAGAAGAAGAAGAAGGAGAAGGAGAAGGAGAAGGAGAAGAAGAGGAAGAAGAAAGAAGAGGAGGAGGTGGAGGGGGGGAGGGGAAAGGAGAAAAGAGAGTGTCTCCTTGATGGTATGTTTAGCTATTCATGAAGGCAGGGCTGAGTCAGATAGATCATTCTTCAGTATTTCTTTCTACCTTCCTAGTATGAATATGGCACACATATTATGACTTGAAATCGAGTTAAACTAATATCTCCATTCTGGCTCTTGTAATCATTCCAGGAAGTTGGTTCCTTTGAGAAAAGAGGTGTTGGCTACCCCTGACTATCCTGAGGGCTTTTTATTGTAGTTCCTGTGCTTTCCAGTTAGGTTACTTGGAACAAGACTTTTCCTTATTCCTGTCCAGAAAAAATTTTTCTTTTGGCTTTAATGGAATCTTGTCATTCTGGGTGTTTTTGTCAGGTAGGTAATAGAATACACTTTTAACTAAACATTCGGTGTCTTTTTAATACTAAAGACTTAAATTCTAGCTAAAGTGATTTCATTGTACATTTCCAAAGATAGATTTCATGTCACACATGCACATATAATCATGTGCTGGAACTTCAAAATCCCCCTCTATTCCATTTTTAACTTAAAATGTTCTTTTTGGCAATTTGCATGCTCTAGAAGCCTACTTCCCAGATCTGCTCTTTCATCTGGAACTAAGATTCTTATTAAGAAACTGTGCCACAGACCCACCATTGGAAAACATCCCTCTTTAGGGCGTAACTTGGCACTTCCAGACTCATGCAGAGCAACAGGATGTGACAATTTAGGGCAAGAAAACAATGGTATATATTGTATTACAATAGAGTCTGACATGACAGAAGCAATTTGAAGGGGCCGAATGTAATTTGCCAGGGCACCTGTTCTCTTAGGAGTCAGCACGAATTTCCCTGATACCCCGGTAGTGTGTTTAAATAAAGCAAGAAATGAAGACCTTAATTTTTCTCCTTTACTTTAAAATGTAGTAACTGGTTAGAGTTTTCAATTTCTTAATTTGTAGAAGAATGGACATAAGTTAGTCCGTAGTTACAGAGTATATTACCCCAGATTCAATGATTCTGAAAGCAAACCAGGATCTTAAATGAACGAAGGAAATACATGGGGGAAAATGTCTTCCTAATGGTGGGAGTATATGAAAGAAAGCACAGACTTAAAGTGATTGTTTATAGTATTCCTATTTCCTGTAATGCATGTTCCAAATCTTTTCACTTCTTTCAAGACCACAGCCTATGCTCTCTGCTTTCCCCAACTCTATTTCCTCTAAGATTACCTTAGATATTCCATCTCCAACTCCCTCAGTTTTACTCCCTTGAAATTTGTCTAAACTTTCTTTCTGCTCTTTCTTGGTTCTGAGGAACAAATGTTCTCCTCTCCCCGCCTTTATTTGTACCTTCAATGCCATATTTAGTGCATCTGTCAGGACATTGACACTTTTAACTTCTGTTTTCAGAGAACTTCCCCCAGACTTTTTCAAACTACTTTGCCTTTTTTCTCACTCCCTTCTTGAAGTTTGCAACCTCCAGTACCTCATCACTCAATAATTCTTTATTCTTTTGCAAATAAAGTTGTATATGGTGTCATCCTGGGTTTTTCACACACCTGTTAACCATTTTGTTTCAGACATTTTCCCCTTCTAACCTTCCAAAAGTAGGTGTTTTCCAAGGTTCAGCCCTTGATCATCATGAGTCTCCTTACTTCTTCATATTGGCAATATTAGGTACACTCAAGGTGGATAATTAGTGATGGTGTTATTGCCAAGCTTTATATCTTACTGGAGATTCTGCTCTATGCTGTCAACTGCCTGCTGCAAATCTCTAAATGCAGCATGTTCCAAGAAAAATGAAATTTCTTCTCTATCTCCCCAAACTTTCTTATATTCCTGACTCCCTCACTTTCTATATGCAATCACTTGCTAAGTTCTCAGCAGTTTCACTGCTTCTCTCCCATCACCCTCTTCAACTCTCAGTGCTTTCTTAATTAAAATTGGCACTGTTCTACTGGTTAGCTAAATAATCTTTCTGCCCTCTGTATTCTTTTCATTTCAATTTATTTTTTTACTTTCATCAAATTTGATCCCTAAATTATTGTTTCACATTAAAATTTTTGATAAGCCTTTGTTACACACTGAGTGTAATTGAAAGCCCCTTAGCTTGGCATCGAAGTTGTCCTTTCTTGTTGAAATGGGAGAGAAGAATACTTCCTAAGTGTCCTTAGGAGATCAACTGACCCGCCGTGAAATCAGGAAAACAAAATAAGTTGACTGGGATTATTGGCTCTCCTCATTTATGTGCCATGGTTGTCATAATTCTGCTTTGAAATACTTTATGAAACCATTGGTTATAGAGTTTCATTTGGAACTGATGTCAGTTTGGTAGAAATCTTCATTGTTTATCAGTTTAGTTGGCAAGTTTTCTTATTATTTGCCCTCAACCACAATTGCATTTTATTGCTATAGTAACTATTTAAATTCCTTTTCAAGAAGAAAAACAAAACATTCTTTGCTTTAGTAGGATGGTTGTCATCATTCAAAATGAAAACTACAGCTGAGATGATCATTGTATTTCCAGGAGAATTACCAATGATGAAAGTAGTACATGATATTCAGATTATAAACAGATAATTTTTCTACCAGTTAGAATAAATTATAGTTTTGGTTAACTGCCATATATGTATTTAAAAATCTGTTAATCCAAAAACTAGAAAATGTTTATAGACACATACAACCTTTATTCCCTGTTAATTTAGAAAACAGGTGCTTATGGAGGTCATTTAGAAAAGACAACAATCATTAACACTTCAACAGATTTTGCACCCTCTTACCCACTAAATTTCCTAACCGCACAAAACTAGAAATATAACCAGGAAAGGAATCCTTTTCTAAATCAATTTACGTGAAGTATGTAATTCACTATGCTTTTTGGTAAAAGGGTTGGAATAGTTGCCTCAAGCTGTCACTCCTTGAAAATGTACTTGTCCCAGACAAGGTTGCTGATGTTACGGTTAGGAGTTCACATCCTGGGAGAGGTTTATAGTTGAAGCTGAGGTGTATCTGATTCAGCCCTGAGGCAGAAAAACTGGACAAAGCAGTTTTTTCCCCCTTCCCCTTTATAGAGTGAGTGATTTGTGCAACAGCTTTGGTTTGGCAAATAGGGAAGTGTCAGTGCTAAATCAGCTTTACTCTAAGGGCACAGTGTGCCTGTTTCTCAGCTCAGTGATACCCAAATCCAGGACCATTTTACTTCAAGTGGAATACACACACAGAGCAAACATTCTCAAGGTCAGTATACGTGTTCTTTATTTTTCCACTGCAAGAACCATTTTTCTTGGGCAGAAAGAGGCATAGAACTTATTCATGCTTCACAACAGTAAACTCCATGGAAAAATAACGTTCAAAGAACCACTTCTTTTTAAAGAGAAGGTGTTATGCAATCAGTATTTATGGAACAATCAAATATGGGGGGTGGCAGCCTAGGCTTACCTTCCTGAGCACACGGTTGGCAGTCTATTTGTGGGATGGCCAGATTTCTATGGCATAAGGAAGTGAACAACTGAAGCAAGTAACTATATACTTCAAGCAATATTTCATGACTTTCCTTCAGTTACAGTATTTCAAGCAGTAGTAGGATTGAGGACTGAGTCATTTGGATTATTCCTTCCTTTTCTATTTTCTTTTGGTCGAATAAGTAACATTTAAATGATGTGCTTTTTTTGGTGTGTGTGTGTATCATTATTATTGTTATTATTATTTTGCAAGTCAACACCACTTGTTTTTGTGTAAACAAGATTCAGCAGCTTGATCAAGGATATCTGAATTGTCCAGATGCCCGTTGTGGAAGGGAGGAGTATGGATTTTTCTATTCACTCTATCTCATGCTATTAGAGACAGTCACAATTACAAATGGATAGGTCTTTAATAGGCACAGGCTCAGTAAATACCTCTGGGTTCCCCTCCACTTCTCAGTAGTGAATGCTGTCCTACTGTTTCCTTTCAGATTGTGACACTTCACATCTCTTACCTTTTCCCCCTTCGTTTTATGTAAATTGTGTGTGGATGATGGAATGAAATGGTTTCCATGGAGCTGAACAAATATAGGTCATAGTGTAAGGAACTCTTCCTCTCTTGAAATACACAGGTGAATTTGCATATAATTTTTTTAATTAAAAAAATTTTTTTAACATCTTTATTGGAGTATAATTGCTTTACAATGGTGTGTTAGTTTCTGCTGTATAACAAAGTGAATCAGCTATATGTATACATATATCCCCATATCCCCTCCCTCTTGTGTCTCCCTCCCACCCTCCCTGTCCCACCCCTCTAGGTGGTCACAAAGCACCGAGCTGATCTCCCTGTGCTATGCGGCTGCTTCCCACTAGGTATCTATTTTACATTTGGTAGTGTGTATATGTCAATACCACTCTCTCGCCCCAGCTTACCCTTCCCCCTCCCAGTGTGCTCAAGTCTATTCTCTACATCTGTGTCTTTATTCCTGTCCTGCCCCTAGGTTCTTCAGAACCACTTTTTTGTTTGTTTTAGATTCCATATATATGTGTTAGCATACAGTATTTGTTTTTCTCTTTCTGACTTACTTCACTCTGTATGACAGACTTTAGGTCCATCCACCTCACTACAAATAACTCATTTCGTTTCTTTTCATGGCTGAGTAATATTCCATTGTATATATATGTCACATCTTCTTTATCCATTCATCTGTCGATGGACCCTTAGGTTGCTTCCATGTCCTGGCTATTGTAAATAATGCTGCAATGAACATTGTGGTACATTGCATATAATTTTAATTATTTGGTTTTATAAGTAGGACTGAAACCGTGGGCAAAGTTGAGCTTCTTGTGAGGTAGAACTTCACTTTCCCTCATAAAACATGTACATATAGGTATAATAAAAACTCAAACTACACAAAAAGAGTAGAACTTAGTAGAGGGAAAAATCAGGTGGGAAATCTATTTTTTAAAATATGTTTTGATTACCTACTAGCTGAGTGACTTTATGGTTTACTTTTTGGTGTGTCAACTTTAAATGTCTATATGCACTTGTCTTTTTAAGCCTCTCATACATCTAGGCCACTCCCCTTAATTTATTTACACATTAATTAATTCATTCAATAAATACATAAGCTTTGGATCCAGATAGACCTTGAGTTGAATCCTATTTCCACTCCACACTAACTTATTTGGGAAGGAAATTAGTGAACCTCTCTGAATATAAATTCCTTCAGGGGTGAAGCTGGGGTGATTATACTACCTTACAAGGTTGCTGTGATGCAGAAGGATATATGTATATAAACTACTTGATCCAAGGTCTGGTGCGTGATGGGTGCCATAGCGGCCACAGGAAGGCGACTTGCAGACATCCAGTTACAGGGAGCACGACGAACCAAGAACATCCGCTTCTGCGATCTGAAATCCACCAAAGCACTGGCAACGAGGCCATGTGTAGGCTGCTCCTAGCCAATGACTGGATGCATCAGGGAAGAGTAAGGAAGGTTCATTCCTGGAAGACAGGAGCCTCCTCAGCATGGTCGCTTTGTCTCAAGGACACCTTGACGGCCTTGGCCTTGTTGAGCCTTCATTATGCAGCAGGGCTGTCTAGGACTCTTCCACCCAACCTTGCTTCCTTCTCTTTCACTTGCATTGTGGTCTGAAGGCTCTCCCAGCCTTTCCTGACTCCCTCCTCATGTTCTCTCATAGATGTTTCTCCTAATAAAATCCTTGCCTCTTGGTGTCTGCTTTTGGAGAACTCACACGATCACAAATGTTCATTAATAATAGTTGTTTCAAAGATTATATTTATTACCTATTTGTGAAAACCACTTTCTTGGACTTAGTGCATGATGGAAAGATGAATAAGCATATTTCATTGTTTTAAAGAAGTGGGAGCATGATACTGATGTGTCATGTCATAGGGCTAAAATATACAATATTGAAACCTTTTACCCCTTAGATGAAAAGTGCCATAAAAATTAATGATGGACAAAATAAAATTGAAGGGCACCTTTTAAAATAATGTCATTTAGAAGTGTGACACCAGTGCTTTTCTAGTTTCCTAATATAACTTTTCTCTAGCATAATTCTTCAGGCAAATGTTTGTGAAGGAAAGTTGCAATGAGGGATTTACAGCATTGGCTTACTTTACTCTAAAATATTCTATGTATTTTGATAATCATAGTTCTATCAGAGCTATGAGAAGGTTATTTGAGGAAAGAGAAAGAGGACTGGATTAAACTGATTTCTCCCATTTATTGTGACCTTGGGTCCTCTGTAGTACCCTTATATTTCTTATTTGTCAAGGTAGGTTTGAACTAGATGAGCAAAAAGACCCATACCCTCTGAAATTCTGAGTTCAATAGTTCCATATCCTTTCAGATAGATTGATAGGGTGATGATTAGAATATCAAGATACCTCATTTTATTAAAGCTTCCATAACGGAACTGACCATCCCCACTGCTAAACTTTGGAGAGGAGTTTCTGGAAGGAAAGTGATCTTTCCTTTTCCTCTTCCTAGTGTCTTTCAACAAGTAAAGATATGTATATTGGCATGGGTTTGTATATGTTTTGGGAGAATTTTGTTTTTAGTTTGATAAAAAAGAATCATTGTATATTGCTCTTAAAATTTGGTGATGTTTTAATTTTGTTATTGAAGTATAGTTGATTTACAATATTGTATTAGTTTCAAGTATACAGCAAAGTGATTCAGTTATACATATATACATATATATGTATATTTTCAGATTCTTTTCCTTTATAGGTTATTACAAGATATTGCCTATAGTTCCCTGTGCTATACAGTAAATCCTTGTTGTTCATCTTTTTTATATTTAGTGGTGTGTATCTGTTAATCTCATACTCCTAATTTATCCCTCCCCTACCCCTTTCCCTTTTGGTAACCATAAGTTTGTTTTCTATGTCTGTGAGACTGTTTCTGTTTTGTAAATAAGTTTATTTGTACTATTTTTTAGATTCCTCATATAAGTGATATCATATAATACTTGTCTTTCTGTGTCTGACTTACTTTACTCAGTATGATAATCTTAATTTTTAATAAATATTTTAAAAAACCTTGTAGAGTACTATAGACATAACTCATTAATTTTCACTCTCCCAGGCGATGTAAGAGGGAGGCCTATGTTGTTATTACAATTTTGTAGATTAGGACCTTAAGAAACCCAAATTTCAGCGGCTTTTTCAGCTTCAGAAATAGATCTGACACATGCTGATTTCCAGTTTCCATTTAACTCTGCAGATATTTCTAGTAATTGAGGAAAATTATATTAAGTCCAAATATCTTGAGTTTTTGCCTTTCATCACAATTCTGTATACCAGAAAAGGGTATTAGTAGTTTGACTGTGTAATAAACATACTAAAGGGGTGGTTTAATGAGAATTTTCATCCATGATGTAAAATAATTCAGTTATTTCAATCAGCAGTGATTCTTCTCTTTAGTACCAAAGTTCATAGGTAGACTTTTAGTAAATTCATGTTTGAGGCAGAAAGTTTCCAATTTTCATAACTTTCCTATCTTTTCCTGCAACTCCAAGGTGATATTGTGCATCAAATCTGAGATTGCTCTTGGTACTTTGGTTACTGAGGAGAGTCAGGACTGTTGAGTCTGGGACTTGAGTGTATTTCAGCCTTAGCCTCCTTAACACGTTCCCTTCTGACTAAAACCTATTGCCCTAGACTGACTGCCTGCTTCTGTCTTTCCTCATCATCTTTGTAGACTCTACTTGGTATCCAAAAAAAGTATCCAAACTTTTTTTTACACGAAATATTAATGCTTTATACATCCCAAGTCTTCCTCATACTTCTTCTGGCCATGCTGTTATATAAAGTATCTACAGGTTGACCTTATCACCACAGTACTGATGTTTAGGACTTGGAAAATCTTCATCTCAACAAATCATTTGTATAAAACTGAGTTCTCCTTAAATATATCATGAAAGTTTTTTTCTTTTTTTTTCAATGAATGTATAAAACCAGAAACACCTCTGAGGTACTATCAGCCTAATTCTGGTATGTCCCTTATTCCTTATGCCTGTATTACCATTTCAGAACTTTTGTATATACTTTTCCTAAAGCTCTTTCATCTACCTTAAACTTTCCAGCATCTCTCTGCTTTTATGCCCAAAAAACCACTGGACTTTTCTCCTATAAATATGTAGGCAGAAAAGTGATAAGGCTATACTTTCTCAATTTTATGTTTTCTTCTATAAATATTTCTTAAACTTGTGTCAACTGCTCTTGCTTGAATTTGTGTGAGATGAGGTCTGATTTTGCACAAAATTGCACTAGTCATTTTAAGTTTAATCTCTAAACAATTCCTGGTGTTTCACATAACGTCCAAGGCTCTGCTATCTGAAGGGAGAAGACTTCTTAATTGGAGAAGTAAGGATGTCTGGACATTTATCCACAGTTATAGATTTGACACCTTTCTCTGAATACCCACAGATCAGCTATTGGGATATTCTGGGGGAAAGGAAGCTTCCATGGCCAAATCATTTTAGGAAGTGCTGCATATTTGAACTCTTCATGTCTTTGTTCTTCAGGTGGACCTGCCCTCAAACCTTGATGAGAAAAATTGTCCATAGTCTATTTTCTACAATTTTGGGAGAGAAGTTTCCATGGGCTCTTTTTGTAATAAATTCCAGCATCTTAGAAAACTTGCTGCCCAGAAATTCTAACATCTAATCTAAACATCCTGTTTTGTAACCTATTGTTGAGTCCAATTTGCCATTGATCGAATGCTGTTATTTAGATTGTTAGTTTCTTGAGGGAAGAGGAAGCATCTTTACGCGACTGTGAGACAAGTTGACATGTATTAAATATGTGAGTAATAGTAGTACTTCTTTTAAATACATTGATGTGAACCAAATAAGAAGTAGAATATTCTTGTTATATATGTAGCTACCTGGGTAATAGGAAAGGCTAGCATCTTTTTGTGAAGGCCCTATTAGAGTGGCTGTTCTTAATCTTGGCTGTATAATAGAATCACTTGGAGTGCTTTAAAAGAATTGTGATGCCCTGGAGTCACCCCAAACTAATTAAATCAGAGTCTCTTGAGAAGTGGGGGGATATAGGGCCCAGGCATCAGCATTAAAACTCCTCAGAAATTCTAATGTACAGCCAGAGCTGAGAACCACTTGTTAGAGATATATCAACTTAGTTCTAACGATTTTCTTTCTGAGTGTAAGTTGGTGCCAAATAGTTGGATTTCTCTGCTTGTGGGTCATCTCCTGAGGAACTGCTGTGGGCTCCTGGGACTTTAATTCCACAAAGCACACCTTGGGCTGTGAAAGGTGTGTGCTGCCAAAGAGCTGACATGACCAGTTGGTTAAGGCAATTCATGGGCAAACAGAAGCTTGTGATTACCCCAAGGAACTGTTCTCTGAGCTTCAGGTTCCCAGGAATGGAGTGAAATCAGTTTGGACTCCCACAGCTTTAGTGTTGGAACAGAGTCAAGAGAAAAGAATCCATGGGTCAGCTCCTCCCCTTCTTTTTTTTTTTTTTTTTTATTTTTGGCTGCATTGGGTCTTTGTTGCCGCACACGGGCTTTCTCTAGTTGCGGTGAGCGGGGACTACTCTTTGTTGCTGTGCACGGGATTCTCATTGTGGTGGCTTCTCTTGTTGTGGAGCACGGGCTCTAGGCACGTGGGCTTCAGTAGTTGTGGCACGCAGGCTCAGTAGTTGTGGCTTGCGGGCTCTAGAGCGCAGGTTCAGTAGTTGTGGTGCACGGGCTTTGTTCCCCCCCCGGCGTGTGGGATCTTCCCGGACCAGGGATGGAACCCATGTCCCTGGCAATGGCAGGCGGATTCTTAACCACTGCGGCCAGGGAAGTCCCCAGCTCCTCCCCTTCTTACACATATCTGCAGATACCTCTTTTTATAACCCCAGGGTCCAGGACACTCATTTATTTCTCAAGGACCCCCCTCTGGCAGTTAAGTCTGACCTACATCTACTGGCCAGTTGAACATACAAGTATGGTATGCCAACATAAATTATTAACAACAATATAATGAGTTTACATGCAAAAAATAAAAAACTGAAAAAAACCAAACCAAACCAAACCCTTTGCAATCCATTAACACCCAACTAGTATACACCTGGGTGAATAAGCAGCTGCCTAGTTCATGTCAGAATCACTCTCTGTAAAATCACTGCCTTTCCCTCTTGTCTTGCTGTTGATTCCTTTCTCAGGGCCAGAGCTTGGCTCTGCGCCTGTGGGGCCTGCCTATCTTAGTATGGTCCTTTTTCCTGCCCCACCCCCCTTCCAAGGGCAGACACCCAGGTCACATGGCAGAGGTGGCTGACTGGCACGCTAAGATTTTGATCTCCGTCCCCCCGGAAGGCTGGATGGCCTTGGGGTGACAGACACCAGAGGGCAGCCTCCTCTGGTACCTCAGTGTACTGCAAATATGTGTCCCACACACTTTCTATGACATGAAAAAGTTTGGGAGGTATACGTTTTCATGTTCAAAACTGGATTATATTTCTACTTAGCAAATTCCATTTACTAGAAAACAAAACTCCATATTTTATTTTATCATTTAAACCTTGA
Organism: Balaenoptera musculus; assembly: GCF_009873245.2. Lineage (NCBI taxonomy): Eukaryota > Metazoa > Chordata > Mammalia > Artiodactyla > Balaenopteridae > Balaenoptera > Balaenoptera musculus. The sequence goes on along the minus strand of NC_045791.1, from coordinate 38,955,924 downwards.
CATGCGGGCTTCCCTGGCAGCGCAGTGGTTGAGAATCTGCCTGCCAATGCAGGGGGCACGGGTTCGAGCCCTGGTCTGGGAGGATCCCACATGCCGCGGAGTAACTAGGCTCGTGAGCCACAATTACTGAGCCTGCGTTTCTGGAGCCTGTGCTCCGCAACAAGAGAGGCCACGATAGTGAGAGGCCCGCGCACCGCGATGAAGAGTTGCCCCCGCTCGCCGCAACTAGAGAGAGCCCTTGCACAGAAACGAAGACCCAACACAGCCATAAATAAATAAATAAATAAATAAATAAAATTTAAAAAAAAAACCTTGACATGCATTGGCCAGGTGTTGGCCTATAAGAGACCTGATTTCCATGAAGGAATTCCTTTCCAATAGTTCTCAGGAAATTTACGTTTTTCAAATCCTGAATCTGTTACTGACCCTTTCGAGTTGGGCCCCAACAAGGGTCCTTCTGCCAGTAGAAGGAGACCGAATTCAGTTCAGAAGCAAAGGAAAGCTTTTTTCTTTGATCAAAGAATGGAGAGGTGCAAGGGCCTGCTCTGAAGCTCTAGATACGCTCGCCGTCTCCCTGACAGGATAGGGTTCTGATCAGCCGGGAAAGGAGGCGGAGCTCTCACTGGTCTGCGCAAGCGCAGCTGTGCTGCTCTGGGCTCCGGATCGCAGTGCCGGGCTCAGCGTCTCTGCACACGGCCCACTGCCGTCAGTCGCCTCAAACGGAGGTGTCATGCGCAGCGCTCCTGCCCACGGTCCAGCGAGCTGAGGTTTCGGGCGCAGCCGTTTCCGCACTAGGAACTCTGGTCTGAAGGGCCTGGCGCGAGGCCTCCGCACACGGGCCCCTATGAGGAAGTGCAGCGAGACTCAGCACAAAGGAAAAAAAAAACAGGTTAGACTTCATTTGATTACCCAGATTCTATTTTTATTTCCTGGGAATTCTTAATGGGCTTTGCTGGGACAAATCCTCAGGAAAAAAAAATCAGTTCAGAATTCAGGAAAACGAGAAAAAGCATTATAATTCTCCCATGAGAACGAAAGCTTAATAATCAAGATGTTCCTGGTTTGAAGGAATCCACTGATGTTAAGTCAAAAGCAGGAAATACTGACAAGGGAGGTGAGGGCTCCAGAAACTGAATTGGAATAAGGAGGAGAGAAGTGGTCACCATTTCTTCAGTCAATTTTGCTTGTAGTTTTTGCCCAGTTATAAGTGTGTGTTTATTGCTCTATTGCTAACACAGCCATTCTTGCAAATAAAACAAATATTAATAAGTTTATGCACCTAGTATATTTTATACAAGTCCTATGAGTGCTTTCCATGAGACAAATTTTGGAAGAAAAGAACTCTTTAAATTGGAACCTGTGACGTGTGAGTCTACACGTAGTGCTAACTTTGCTAGGTGATTCAAATATTACCTTATTTGAATACTACCCAATAATCTTCCTGGAGTTTTTCAGTGTTTGAATATTCACTGGAGGCTACAGTTCTTTTGTAAATACTTTAACAGTAAAAATACAAAGAAAAAACGAAGTGCGTTCAATACACAGACAAGTCAAAAACCAATCTACAATCTAAATTAGCAAAAGCAATATCACTTTCAGGGGCAAAACCAAAATCAGAGCAAGCAGACAAAATATTTTCATCATTTAAAAATAATTATTCACATGAAGTAATTTGCACCCAAACACCCAGCTTGAACGTGCTTTTGGGTGCATTCTGAACAATGCAAAATGAAAGATTTTCTACGTCTGGAATATTTGTCATGGAACAAAGGTCAAGACTATTTGATAGGGTCATTAATGCTTTGCGTGTTTAAAATTTCATTTTAAGGGTAACAACTTTTAAATATTAAATCTTTATGGTATTGCCTTTTAACTTTTAAAATGGTTTTTAATTGGCATTTTTGTGCTGATGATTCCTTCTAATGTTCTCAGTTATCAAATGTTTATATCATATAGAGACCATTTTTCTGTTAGTGAATTTTATATATATATAGCTTCATAATATTAAAAAATCATGAGTTTATTATTTATTATTAACTTTTTTATCAGAAAACCTGTGGCAGTTTAATAGAAAAACTCTATCAGAAATACGATTTTCTGTTTATTATTATGGTCATTCAGTTTTACTTAAAATAAAAACATAAAATGTTATGAACAATACATGGTGCTTTGATTTTGGGAATTCCAGAGAGTTTCTTGTGCCCTAACTCTGAAGATTAATACCAGGAATCTGCAAGGCTAAAATATAAATCAGAGATATCCTGGGGGCCAGTATCAGGGAAAGAGAAGATCAACATGAAGCCTGGGAGGCAGGAGGGGAGTTGGAGGGTTAAGCTAAGTTCAATTACAGGGTGTCAGGACAAAAGACACCAGGAGCAGAATGGCGTGGGTACCAGAATTGGAATCCTGAAAACACATCAACGTCAGGAAACATCAGAGGCAAATGAGGGGGCAGAAGAAGGGGAGTTAAAAAGGAAACTAATTCCATGGGTCAACATCTTCTGGAATCAAGATTGTTTTAAAATGGTTGAGCAAGGATCTCTGTGGTCCCTGAGGCAAGAGATTTTAAAGGAACAGCCTATTGTCAAGTGTTGGCCTGCTTCAGAGTTTAAGGATTTAAGGATGTAGATTTGGTGAATTCACCTTTTGGTAATAGACCAATGGGAAATGGTGATAGGGAAGAAATCTGTAATCAGAGCTTTCCTTACACATCTATGGATTATGTATGCATAACTCATCTTCCCCTTTTCCTAATTTATAAGCAGAAGACTTGTGGAGGGCGGGTGGCACAGGAAGATAGAGAAGAGAGGAGAAACGGCTGAGGGAAGAGAGGAGAAACGGCTGAGGGGAGAGTGGAGACCTGTGGAAGTGGAGCCATTTGTTAATCCGGGGAGGAGAGAGAGTTGAGGTTTTTATTCCCCTTTTCTTCCCATAGGAGAGGGAAGGGAAGTATTCTTCATCCACGTTAAGTGAGGGACCTTCCATATAATTACTTGTAGAAATTGGAGGTGCCTGCAAGAAACAAAGATTGGCATCTTGTCCTTATTTAGACTTCTGCTAACCTGATCTCTGTGACTACTTGGGAGGGGGAGAAGAGAGTTGGAGAGAAATGTCAGGCGGAGAGAAGAGAAGCCCTCAAACTGACTGCTTGGTGTGACATAGATGTGATTTGTTCTTCTGGGTCCCTGCAGTCTGTACAGAGTGGCCAGACCTGATCCAATTGGCTGAAGATCCACCTCAGAGGACTGGATGAATGCTCTTGCTGCAAGAAGCAAGGAGGAAGCCTACCTGGTGGAATAGAAGAGGTTGAACCAGGACAAGTCTTCCACATCAGGTATCAGTTGAAGTGGGGATGGGCTGCACCCCAGCTACCCGGGGAGCACCAGGATTTGTGCATGGGCCACTCAGGTAGCAATTCCAATTGCACATCTAGGTTCTTTCCTCTTTTAAACATATTTTTCTTAGACAGTCATAATCCATGAGTATTTCATTGTCACTCCTACTGTTCCAACTGTTATGATCTTTTCTGCTTCTTTAACCGCGCCACATTCCCTTTTGTTTCTGGGCTCTTACATATGCTGTTCCATCTGCTTAAAACACTTTTCCTCCTGCTCAGTGATTCATTAACTCCTATTAATTCTTTCAAAGTTTCAGCTTAATGTTGCTCCTTTAGGGAAGTCTTCCCTGAATCCCCAGTGGTTTTGTCCTCCTCTAATGTGCTTTCTTATTCTGAAATTCCCTCTTGTGACAAATATGTCAGGAATCATATCTGTCTTATTCAAAATTGTACTCCAGGACCTACCACTGAGCTTAGTGGAGTATGGATAAATAATGTATATTCCTTGTCTGAACAAATGAAGGAAAGTAACTATAGCCACAAAAGAAAGAATGAGAACAGTAGATTCGTATTGTGCATAGCAATCAGTTGTGTACTATAGGTCATTTACACTTTGGAAGCATTACTATGGCCAAATGAAATGTCAGTTTTTTGTTTTGTTTTGTTTTTAAATTTTTTTACACTTTATTTATTTATTTATTTATTTATTTATTTATTGGCTGTGTTGGGTCTCCGTTTCTGTGCGTGGGCTTTCTCTAATTGCGGTGAGCGGGGGCCACTCTTCATCGCGGCGCGCAGGCCTCTCACTGTTGTGGCCTCTCTTGTTGTGGAGCACAGGCTCCAGACACGCAGGCTCAGTAGTTGTGGCTCACAGGCCTAGTTGCCCCGCGGCATGTGGGATCCTCCCAGACCAGGGCTCGAACCCGTGTCCCCTGCATTGACAGGCAGACTCTCAACCACTGTGCCACCAGGGAAGCCCAAAATGTCAGTTTTGTCTCTAGCCATTTACCCACAGGCAGTCACGAATCACATTGACAATATTGATTTTGATTGTCTTAATATTTTTGGCATGGCTCAGGGTTGGGAAAGCAGTTGTGGTTGTACCCAGGTAGGCCTTTCACAGAGATGGAGCTAGGTGTGATTTCCATGAGATGGTGTGAAGAATCTTAAGGCATCACTTACCTTAAAGATCTCTACCCCACTCATCTATACGGTGCCAGAATTCCCATAGTGTTATTCAATACTCCTTTGAAAGTGAAGGTACACTAAGGAGAGGTGCATTTTGGGGGTGTGAAGGCTGATATGGATGATGAAGCAGCTCTCCTTTGGTTGTCTTGGGTTCACATGTCTGTTATCTTCTACTCAAGGTCTGCATCTCCTCCTCCAGTCAGGTAGGTCTTGCTTGGTGAATACAAAAGGGGACCCGAAGGGCACTGGGGAGTCCTTAGTGTCCTTATTGGGAAAGGAGAAGCATGGCATAGTTCATTTCCAAGTTTCCTATTAGCTTTGGCAATCCATGGTTTCATCTAAAATAAGGCATTTTATTGTAATGAAATAGCACTGGACTAAGAGTCAAAAGATCAAGTGTCTTTTATTAACAATCTCAGATGTCAGTTAACTTCTCCAAGTTTCAGTTTCTTCCTCTGAAAATTGTTATAATTTATGATGTGTTATGCCTTTTCCAACCTTAACATTTAATAAATATTGATAATTATTCCCAATAATGGAGAATATGGAAGAATAAACTTTGAAAATTCTTTTATAATAATGTAATAATTCTATCTATTCACTAAAGGATGGGAAATGGGTAATAAATATATTAAAAAGAGAGAGAGAAATTTATCTAGAACTCACCAAAATACATTAAAGAAGAAATACCCTGAACATGAATTTTTATTGAAATATCCATCTTTCCTCTCTAGGAAATTGAAGGAAGCACCAAACACTTGAGAAAGATGATCCAAATAGCAAAGTCTCTGGCAGGTTAAGGAAAGGGGTGGGAGAACAAGATTACCTTTATGAAAGACATTTAAGAGAGAAATTCTAGATGACCTTGGCTTTGGCAAAAATCTTCCCAGGCATTAAAGGTCATACGAATTTCTCCAGTATATCTATGAATGGATTGATGTGTTACTGTATTTCTATTACTCCCTGAGTGAACCTCACAAACTCCAGGTTCTTTACTTCCATATTATGAGTTGAAAGGGATAAGAGGGATTAAGAAAAAGTAAAATTCCCATTTACTCTTTTGTAAAAATTTCAAACCAAGTTTGCTTCCACCATGTACAAAGAGGCATTAGGCAAGGGGCTTAATCTTTGTGTGAGAAGTTGCTGCATGCTGCAGAAATCCGTGGCTGGGCTCTCAAGATGGCCTATTTAAGGCCAGAGGTCCCCTTTCTCCTGAAATTCAAAGGTCTGGCTATAGGAGAGAAACACGCAGGGAAGATTCCTTCACAAAAGGTCGCAGTTGGCCCCTCATCTGAGACAGATACCATCACAGGGCAACAGGGGGTCTCAAGATCAGTGGGTTGAATTTCCTGCCTCTCTTTAGGGGCCTTCAAACTTACAAAAATTAATCCTTTTGATTGACTCCGTCTCCTAATCTTGAAGATAAGCTCAGAACATTTACCAGTTCTCAGCACTGCTTGCCAGGCCAAGTCTCGGCACCAAATTATGAATTTTGTCATCAGTGACCTTTCCAATCTTCCCTTTTTACCTGCCCACTTGGTAGCTCAAGTCCTTCTCCTTCCTTCTCTGTCAAAGTGTTTGGGATTGTTAAGGATTTAAAGAGATCAAATCATTCAGTCTTTTCATTTTCAGAAGAGAAAGCTAAGATCTAAAGAGGTTAGATGACTTCCCTAAAGATACACTTTTAAATCCTCTTGGTGATTTCAATATAAGCCATCTGAGTTATTACTGATGTTGGGGGAATCATTATTAATTGGTTTCTCATGTATGTCACAAAAATTTTAATTTGGTACTGCCTATCGTTTCCAGATATTCAAGTGTCAATGCAGGTAAGATATAAATTATAACCTATCATTCATTTTTAAAACTTCTTAGCAAAAAGCTTTTGGGATATGAGTTATTTGCTATTATTTTGAAAACAATTTTAAACTATGAAAAGAAAAATTGGCTTCCGCTTAAAGAGTATAGATCTAAAAAGAAGGAGTAAATACAAAATAAGTTTGTGAGCCAACATTGATGAGACATTAGTGATTTAAATACTGTGGAGCATGAACACAAGTGTCAGGTGGACTTCTGAAAAATCAAGGTTACTTGCTTTTTTGGGGTAAGTGTGTAGGTAAGTCTTCTCCGGGCCAGCATGCAAGGATGAATAGACTGGAAGGCAGAGGCATCTGGCCTAGGAATCCTAAAGCGCTATCGATCTTGCTCAAGACAGCTATTACCATCTTCTCAACATTTTTTGTAACACTGCTTGATGCAAAACGGTTCCCAGGAGGCTTCTACCTGCCAAATGAACTTCAGCTTTTCTGTAGAAACACTGACGTGGGAAATCTTACAAATAGGCAGCCTCAGTGGAATCTTTTATCATTACCATATTGGCATCACCTCATCCTTGTTCCCAATGTAAAGGTTTCACTGCCTGCTGAATTGCTCTTATCAAGTTTATTTTGTCAACTTTGCCAGAGAGAGAGTTATGATAGATTTTTAGTGTGGAAAAGAAATTGTTAGTCTTTTAGATAATGATGTATCTTTGGATATATTCCCAATAAAATAATTTAGTGCTAAAATAAATGGTATAATTTTTGTGAAGTTATTATATCTCCTCCTAGATGTCAAATGTTACTAATTTTATTAAAATAAACATTAAAACATTTTCTGTAATTTAAAACATATTCTTAACATAATGAGAAATAATAACTTACTGAAGAAACTATTAAACACCAGCAGAGTGTGATTTTTAAAATAATTTAATGAATATTTTATACTCATTTTTAAATATTCCTTTTTAAAAAACCAGCATATAAATTGTTGGCTAATGTTATAATCCTTTGTAGAGAACCAGACCACTCAGGCCTCTTGCTTTTGCCATATTTGCTCTGAGTGCACTTTTCTCTTCCTAAGCACAGTGGTTTAGAAGATGTAACTTCGCAGAAGAACCTTTTCTACTTGCTATGCCCCATCTGCCATTTACATCATTTGAATAATCATGTACTCATTTTCAGAAGCCTTCTTTCAGGAAGTAATATTTCTTTTTTATGGACAGGATAATATGTCAAAAGACAAATGCCTACAATGAGAATAAACATTTTAAAGCCTGCCAAATAAAGTCACGGACTTTCTGCTTTAGGTCCATATCTGTGAAGAAGGACTCTCACCTCTTTCCATTCTTGCCAGTAGTGGGATGTTCTTGTTTTACTGGTATTTGTATTCCTTTCCTTAAAATCATCTTTCATTCAGTATCTTATAAAGTATGTGGAACCATGCTAGGTCTACTGCCGTGGATTAGCTGCTGCACAAAGATCTTACTGTGCGCTATTGGAAGCATGAAGACAATCTCCTGTGGGCAGCCATTACAGAGAACAACAGAAGGTTAGTCTTCTCTACCAGTGTGAATCTAAATGCCAGTCCATGGAAAGATGGTTTCCAAACTTGGGACTGCCAAGGACCAAATTGTACCGTCTAAGATTGGAAAAACTGAACGTGTTCTCATTTCTAATTAACTTCGATGATGCTGACTGCATAGAAAGGCTAATGATAAGGCTTTCAGAAATCTTGGTTCATATGGGAGACCAAGATGCCAGTGTGGGTGAAATCAATAACTTAGGCTTATTCCTTTTTATGCAGAATCAGTGGTGCACTTAGATAAGATCTTATGACACAGACCACACGCAGAACTCTAGATATGAAGGTAGCTAGGGTAGGCTCAGGGACAAGGCTTCAGAATCCTGCTGTATTGCTGGCTCTGCCACATGCGTCACCCCCCTCTTGTGTGCTGGTGTGTGTGTGTGTGTGTGTGTGTGTGTGTGCTTCTGTTCCTTTATCTGAAATTATTGTCTGTAGCATTATTTTTTGTTTAGTGCTTGGAGCCATTACAAAGAAAGAAAACTAAAAACTCTAAATAATTAGAGTTTGTCTTTGTATAGCATGCACACTCTGGCAATTCAAAAGCACTCACTATATGCAAAATGCCAAGCTAAGGCATAGGTGAGGCTCAAAGTGGAATAAGATACCCCAGCCCTTGTGCGATATTATAATCTGGGATTGTGAAATAGGCAAATCTAAAAGTATCAATATTTCTTGTGCAGGGTAGACCAAGTTGAATGGTCAGTAGAAGTGAGCATTGAGAACATGGGCTCTGGCTTCAGACTGTCATGCAAATTCAGTTCTTACAGCTTAACATGCACGTGATCTTGGGAAAGTCATTTAATCTCTGGCAGCCTCAGTTTCCTCATCTGAGAAATTGCAGTTAAATTGGAACCTACCTCATGGAGTTGTTGCGAGGATTAAACATGATAATTTATGTTAAAGTTCCTTTTTTATTTATTTTATTTACTATTTTACTTTTATAGAAATATGGTTGATGTACAATATTATGTTAGTTTCAAGTGTACTACACGGTGATTTGACATTTACATACATTATGAAATGGTCACTGCGGTAAGTCTAATAACCATCTCTCCCCATACAAAGCGTATACTTAACACATTCTTTATGCTATATTACATCCCCATGGCTTATTTATTTTATGACTGTAAGTTTGTACCTCTTAATCCCCTTCACCTATTGACCCAAGCTCCCACCCTTCTCCTCTCTGGCAGCCACCCTTTTCTTCTATCTAAAAGTCTATGTTCATTTTATTTTGTTTGTTTGTTTTGTTTTTTAGGGCCCACATATAAGTGAGATCATTTGATATTTATCTTTCTCTGTCTGACTTATTTTACTTAGTATGATACCGTCTAGATCCATCCATGTAGTTGCAAATGACAAGATTTAATGTTTTATGACTGGGTAATATTCCAGTGTATTTATATGCCACACCTTTATCCGTTCATCTATCGATGCACTCTTAGGTTGCTTCCATATCTTGGCTATTGTAAATAATTACAATAATTTATGTTAAACTTTCTTTTTTTTAAACATAGTGCCAGCCACACAACAAACCTTATGGCTCAATAAATATTAGCTATCATTATAAACAAAGTCCCATGGGGTGATAAGATACATGTACCACTGACAGGGTAAAATAAATAAATAGAATAAAATAAATAAAATAAGAGTAAAATAAATCTGTCTCCATAGAGGATTATAATTTTTTATTTTTTTTTATAAATTTGTTTATTTTATTTTATTTATTTTTGGCTGTGTTTGGTCTTCGTTGCTGCGTGTGGGTTTTTCTCTAGTTGCGGAAAGCTGGGGCTACTCTTTGTTGTGGTGCGCGGGCTTCTCGTTGCGGTGGCTTCTCTTGTTGCGGAGCACAGGCTGTAGGCGCACAGGCTTCAGTAGTTGTGGCTCACAGGGTCTAGAGTGCAGGCTCAGTAGCTGTGGCACACAGGCTTAGTTGCCCCATGGCATGTGGGATCTTCCTGGACCAGGGCTTGAACCTGTGTCCCCTGCATTGGCAGGCAGATTCTTAACCACTGCGCCACCAAAGAAGCCCGAGGATTATAATTTAAGGCTACCTAGAGGTGGCTTTAACTTACACATACTGGTAAGTTATGCAGGTGTTACACGTTGCTAAGTATGTTATTCAGTGACAAGATATATACTAACAACGGCAATTAAAGCAACTTAAAGTATCACTGTAATACATCACAGGATACCTTTGTAAGGAAACACAGTTGCTGTAGATAATTTTAGATGGTTATGATTTTATGAATATTTTAAGAAGTAAAAAAAAGCAGTGAAGTGTAGTGCTATTATTTTTAAACACAGATCTCAGAAATCTAAAACTCTGTCATGGAAGAACTCTAAAAAGCTCCTTTAATAAAGGAAGATGTCTCTCACTGCATGAAAGATTTACCTTTGCGTATGCTGACTACTGAATGAATGAAATTTTGTAGCATCTTTAAAAAGTAAATACATATGAAGCATTGTTTTCAATGTTGTTTAAATACAAATTTGCAGATGTTGGCTTTTTGTACATAAATATTATAGCCAGGTTGAAAGCACAGAAGAATAGGCAATTTTGAGATGATATTAATAAATATCTGTTTTCTTAAAGTTTGCCCAGGGAGAAGTCCAAAAAGGAGCTCTAAGAGTTACGTGGACTCTATCACAGCAAAAATTACTAGTGATAGAAGACACTATGAGAAGTAGGTTTGTTTTCAGTTGTGGTTGAAGCAGAGGAACTCACCTTCTTCAGAAATTAATGGAAGCTTTCAATCTTGCTGGCATTGCTACTTTATCATTCATATGACTAAACAGACAATCAATTTAGTAGCAATGTGTGGGAATGAAGGGAAGGAACAAATAAGCTATGAATGATGAGAACAGAAAAAATCAAAACCCCCTCCCTTATTCTTTTTTAATGGCTAATACCAACAGGGACAAGACCAGTAAAAAGAGGTTAATGAATTGCAAAGATCCTTTAGAAAGTGATTGACTGGTATTGAAGCACAGTCAAATCAGTCATAAATATTTACTTTTATTAGCAACAGTGGGTTGCCTGTTATTTTCAATTGATTTTTAAAGCTGGCAAACATCTACCACTGTGAGTATTATCAAATGTTTCCAATTTTGTCAATATTTCTCTGCTCTAAACAATTCCAGAACACACACAACCTCCTAAACCCTATTTCAAATGTAGTTTTTCAGCACAATTTCCAAATGATTACAAATGACAAATTAAAGTGAGTTTCTCTATATCATTAAGAATAATTATAATCTTTTCATTTTGACATTTGTTCAAATGGATAGAATGGCAGCAATTGTGGGATTAATGTTCTCTGACAATCTATATTCCACTACCATTGACTTGCTAACCTGCAGTTGTGTTATTTGTTTCACCAAGTGAGAATGAACCATAATAGAAACCTCTTTAAAAAAAAAAAATCCAGTCAGTGTAGCAGTGACGAGAAGAACTACAAGAGTTGACAGGGCAACATCGTTCCAGTTTTTGAACAGTGTGCAATATTGCTGTTTACATGATTGGATAAAATACTGCTTTATTTTGTAAAATCCCATCCAACATAAGGACATTTTCCTGAAACTTGCTGTCTAGACCATCAAAAAGATGGAAAGTCCTTTTAACACAGCTTTTGTAACATTAAGATCCAATAATTCAATTCAAAGGAACATAACAAAAGGAATTTCCTACAGATAACAACAAAGAGTTAATATTTCCCAGGGCAGACAAGTTTCCAATTCAATTAGTTTTAATGAACCTTCTGCTCACTGGTTACTGAACTAGAAAGAACAGCAATAAATGCCCAGAGGAAAGAGAGAGAGGATATTAAAGGAGGGTTAGTGTATAGTATATAAATTTCCAAGTTGACTAAAAGAGTAGCCTTGATGTAGTTTTGGGAGCTAAAGACACAGAATCAGATCTGTCTTCTGAGTTTAGTGAACAGGAAGAGCAAATCTCAGCCAGTTGTTCTGTGCGATGAAACTAACACACTAGTTCATCCCCTCTGTCTGATAGTAAAATAGATAATAGAATAGATAATACAGTCATATAGGTTCTTAAAAGAACTGAGCGTATTCTATAAGGAAAATATAAGATAAATTCTTTACTAATCATCAGCAAACCAGACTTGTTGGTTTATACATGTGTATAGATATTTATATGTATATATATGTATGATAAATGTGTATCTGTCTTTCAATAATTTTTTCAAAAAATTATGATAGTTTTTTTTCAGTTTGCATATAACAAATTATGTTTTCACTCACACAGGGAACAGCATAGACACATAATTATGAAAGTAAAAAGCTGCTATACACAAGCAATGTTTTGAGATCCAGAGAATGAGTTTTACCCTAAGAATTTAATGGATTTCATATTTTTATTTGATTCCGATGGTCACCTTAACCTGTAGTATAGCACGGCAAACTTATATTTCTAGGATCAAGCTGCAAGTCATACTGTGGTTAAACATGACTACCCTCACAGATATGATTGTATAAATATAAAAATCCACTCCAGTTAAATATTTGAAATAAATAATAGAGTCCAGCAAGAGCCTCCATGTCCATTATTGTTTCAAGTAAGCATTGTCAGGAATTTTTCCATTTCTTGAATTTCTTAAAAAAAAAATTCATTCCTGGTCACACTTTCATTATGCTGAACTATCCCTTCTATTCTTAGTTACAGCCTAGTTCCCACCAATGTTTTGGAAATCTTTTTTTGGATACTGAATATGAAAAGTTCTGAATGCATGGTATTAGAACGAATCGATATTTTCCATACTGCATAAGGATTCTCCTAACCTCAGAGGTGTCCATTTTTTCCCACAAAAGTGTTAAAAGAACACAGATGCATTCTAAAGTAACCTGCAGCTTGTGTCACTCTGTTTCGTAAGGATCATTCTTGAGAATATGGCTGCAGATTTGATCAGCAGCTACAGCATTTCAATGATGCATATTTTCCTTGCAGATGCATTTCGTTGATTGGGTTTAAAGTCATGCTTGTGTTTGTGGATGGTTGCTTTGTCAGTGAACATTTGGATTTTGAAAATGCAGCACCTGGGTTGGTTTTGAGAGAAAAATGCTTTCAGCTTCATAATCACACATTTGACCACGACTGTAACAAAATGAGGATGAAATTGAACCAAATCAAACGCACAATTTTAGTTTAATAGCACAATGTCTCTCTTAAATAATCTTTAGAGAAGACCACCAAATAATTGATAAAAACAGGGGTCAACTTCTATCTGAAATGCTATGGAATCTATGTGTTCTATTGTCCACTTGAAGCAAAAGCTATTTTAATACCTTAAAAGTTATCAAAATTTTGATGTTATTCAATGGCCTTCTTTTATTTATTTTTAGTACTGTATTTTTATCATGAAGAGAAAATATCCACTCATCACATAGTTCCTAAGAGATGATTGCTTTAAGTAGGAGGAAATGAAAAAGAACAGGAAATAAAATGAAACATAGAGCACTAATTTCTAGCAGAAATCCTTTGTCTTGCAATTATCTCTGTTCTGGCCACATAGAAAATTACTATAAATAATCATACACTACACAAGAGATCTCACTCTAGTTTAAAAATAGAATATGATAGGGCTAAATATACTTATATTAGTCAAAAGAGGTTATTTACAGGGATGGAGTTTAAAAATTAATTTCCAATTTAGACACTTGTTTTACTTTGTCTTAAATTCATTTGAGGTTCTTGTGTATAAGTGGTTGGGTGGATTATTAGGGTTTCTGAAGGAAAGGGTTGGGGAATATAAAATTCACATTTGTACTCTTGGTAGTGACACAGGAAATGAAACTTTAGGGAAAGGGCAAATTTTTTATCAAATGGTAACTAGAATATGAAGTGTGATTATGAACACATCAGTGGAAAAATGAGCTTACTTACCAGCAGGGGTGCATCAAGGTGATAGAATTAAAGACCATATTGTTGGATGGTAAAACAAAAGCAGAGGGACTCCTCCCACAGAACAATATCGACACATGAATAGGCAGGGGTAGGCGAAAAGGAAACAATATCTTAGTCTAAGGCATTTAATTGCAAAATAACACAAGTGTGCAAAGCACTAAAGACCTTTGATGCCCAGTTTTCTTAAATAGGAAGGGGAACTCTAGAACTTTGCCTCCAAGGTATTACAAGAACTTTGTCAAGTTGCACACGAGAAAATAGAGCCCATAGCCATATAGTAAGCAAAAAAAATTCTGTTTGAGTATTGACATGACAGTTTTGAAAGTTCAAGCAGAAAACCAATTATAATGAGCACTGGAAAGCCCGGAGCCCTGCTGTTCAATAAATAAAAAGTACAACAAACTATTTCCAAAAAGGTTCTAGAGAGTTTCTTCTTGTCCCACTACTTACAATCTGATTACATAAATAGTCTCTATTTGCTGTTGAATTGCCAGGCAGCTGTATTAAAGTACAAATCAAATCAAGTCAGGATTAGAAAGTAAAAGAGCATGGTTTAAAGTAATCTATCCCCCAGGAACTGTGCTCAGATTCATCAAACAGAGCTTAAAGTACAGTATATCTTATACCCTCGTGTTTCCATGCTGCACCGCTGCAAAACCAGTTATTATTTTTGATATTCAGAGAATGTTGCTTATTGCTGAGGAAGGCTCACTTGCTTATTTAAAGGTACTATTTATATGTGCCACTTATTTATTACTTCTTTTGGTTAAGATCCATGGGAAGGACATAAGTACTAAAGACTAGTAGGCTTTTTATTGATCATATCCTATGTGCCTCAGCTGTGAATTGTCATGAATATTTCTTATAGAGGAATGACTAATTTATTCCAGATTTTGGGTGATACACAGTTGGGATGATATTAAAGAAAAGCTAGGAGTCCTTAGATGCTACTGGCTTATAAAAAATTATGTACACCTGCCCTTGCAAATCCTGCTCCGTCCAATTATTACCAAAGGAGAAGGCGACTTTGTCATCTCAGCCTATAATTGTTTTTGATGGAAAGTTCTATATGTAGTTGTCGATGTACTCATTCTAGGCATCAATTTTTTGGTATTTACAAAATTGCTGTCAATTTAAAGTAGAATGAATAGGATTTCAATAATTATGTGTAGTTTTATCAATGACCATTTTCTTCTTTTATTATCTTGTAGAACAAACTTATTTAAATCTATAAATATAAGCTTATATTTCATCACATTCTTTGTATTTCTATAATAGCTAAGTATCTATTCAGAGATGTTATAGTAGCTTCAGTTATCACATTATGCATTTATCTCCCAAAGGCATAAATGTAGCCTGTGAAGATAGCTAGATATTGATTTATAGTGATAAACATATATTTTATGTGTAACATGGAGGGGAAAACAGGCAAAAGTGTTATTTCTGTGAGCTGAAATAGCTTCCAGAAAGTAGGTAATGTGTGTTTTAACCAGGCAGCCCAAAGATCATTTTTCTTCCTACATCCCTGAGCTAGGGAAGAAAAAGTCGACGGTTGCCATTCATTAGCATTTCTTATGTAAGTAGCTCTACTTGCAAACTATACCACATTAAAACAAACATTCAGTGTCATCATTGTGCACCGGGATGTTTGAAATGCTGGCACCTCTCCATTGCAGTCTGAGGCTTTCAGCTCAATTTAAAATTTAGTTCTCTGTACTTTGCTAACCTGATAATTACCACTGACGCAGATCACCTGTAGTGCAGTGTAGCCAGGTGACTTGGCAGCAGTGGGAAGAGACCTGCATTCATGCAGGACCCTTGGTGCTTTCTCTGTATGGGGACAGAGATTCCTGTCTGAATTGTTAAAAAAAAGTGAGGAGGCTAAATAACCTTTCCTTCATCATCCTCTTCTAGATTTATTATGAAAAGGTCAAAATTGAATTTGTTATTTATAGCCTCTCTGAACCACATGTTACGAGGAAGGACCTTGCCAGTCTACCAGGGAAGTAACAGCAGACCAAGGTCCTTCACACAAGGTATTTGTGGGGCGAGTGGAGACATTTACTTGCAGACTCAGGCAAGATGTTGCTTCTAAGAAATGGCTGCCAAATTGGTCTGGCTCTGTGTTTGAAACAAACAATTTTTGAAAATCTTTTAATGAAATATTGATTTTATCAAGCACATCAAACTAAAGGCAAACGCACCATGGTGTCATGATTAAAAAATAACGATATATTACAGGTAAACTAAGATAAATGAGTTAAGTGCTCAGTTTGCGGTGCAAATTGAAACCATATATCACAACCTTTCATTATATTACATTACTGCTAGAGTACAGAATATGGAAGCTGATTGAATGGTAATATCAAATTAGTAGGAGATTTACCCTGCTTCAGTTGATGGTGGAATGTGGAGCTAAAAGGGGATTGTTTCCATGACAAAAGTTTTTTAAAGATATTTTTTAAGTGAATGCAGCTGATAATTAGGGAGACTGTGGCACTCTGAAATTGCCCTTCGCAGATCTCGCATGAAGAAATGAAGGGATCTGTATTAATTTTAAACCTCCCTTTGATTGGGTGAACCTGTCTCCGTTTTGTATGACATTGTTGCCACAGGTCATTGCCTGGTGCGGTGTACCATGAAACAAACAAATAGAAAAAGGCACCTTCTGGCACTTTAAGTCTCACTGCCATCTGACTACTACCCTAGTGGTTCAGAATGATGAAAAGCAGAGGCTGGGAAAAACCTTCCTATGGTTAGATTGGGAAAAATGAGCATGATGATCACATGTGCTGGGAAGGGCAGGAGAGACAGCTGAAGTCATCTCAGAACTCAAGAGAAAAGGGGAAGACAAGAGGTCACAATTATATTCTAGAATCACACTCCCTTTCACGGAGATCTGATATATTCAGTTTGTTCTTGTATGGTGCTTAGGGAAGTTCTAATTAAGGGAAGAAAGAATTTTGACACATGTGAAGCAGAGATCAATATTTAGCACCATAATCAGCAATTCCTGATGGTTTGACAATGTCACTATACACACTGTAACTATCCATTATTTTCTCAGAGAGGAGAGCCAGGCAGAGGCTAACAGGCTTATGGCAAGCTATCATGAATCACATAAAGCAGTGTCTCATTCGCTTCTATTTGTCTTGCTTTTCATCTTCATTCATCCTTATAAAGAAGGCTGTACTGCCACCAGCACTGAAACACCACCCTACTTCTGAACTGCAACAACAAAAAGCGAAAACAGTTTCTAAAAATGTCTGCCATATGAAGTGAGATAGCTACTTTCCAGAGAAAATGAAAAACAGGTAGTGTTTACCCTCTGAAAACATACATGGTAGATTCCCTTTACATTTAACCTAAAGGGACTCTA
This sequence comes from Balaenoptera musculus, assembly GCF_009873245.2. Taxonomy (NCBI): domain Eukaryota; kingdom Metazoa; phylum Chordata; class Mammalia; order Artiodactyla; family Balaenopteridae; genus Balaenoptera; species Balaenoptera musculus. The sequence goes on along the minus strand of NC_045791.1, from coordinate 38,938,689 downwards.
TTAGCCACTAGAAAAATACTAATTTAAAACAGTTTGGGGGGAGGTTATGTTTATAGTAAGTTACAGGTTTAGAATATATTGATCTCATTTTTCACCCAGACTAAACTGTGTCTGCTCTATAACAAAGAAAATCCCACTGTCACAAAGCTGAGCCAAATTCTGTATAGAAGTTTGGTTTTGGCTATAGAGATGGAATTGTAATAAAATATCAGAATAGCTAGTCGCCTTAACTTTAGGGGTGCAAGTAGGTGATAGAGTTCCGTGTTCAGGTTTTCATCCTGCAAGAGATGTGTCAAGATGCAAATCTTCCTTTATGTTCGTGGATATGAAAAGTTTGTTTATAAGGCATCTCCCCCACCAGATTTTGGCTATGATATGTGTCAGTTATGTAGTCTACCTGGATAATTTGGTTTCTGACTTTTAAGTTACATGTTTGGTTTTGATATCATAATAATCAGTGATCATTTTAGCACATTTAACGCCAGTGCAAAATGAAATACACATTCCAAGGCTATTGTTCACTTGATTTTAAGTTAATTGCATTCTATCACTCCTTTTAAGTATTAAGTGCTATTCTTTGTTTTTTTAATATTAAAAATTATGCCAGGTCTAGTTAATTTTTAAAGATTAATTGTCAGAAAAGTGATTTCAAGATTTATTTTATTTACTTTCGCACATCAGATTTTGATTGGAGAACATGTACCTGGATTAACTTAAAGAAATAAACACCCTGTAAAAAGTGATGGAATAATTTGAGTTCAATTTACATACAGAACATTATTTCCAACATTTTTCATAACACTCTCAGGCATGCAGCATGCAATGTATGACTGTAGGTGGAAGTGGAAGACCTGGTGTCTTGCATTTCAAACTGTCAGCTGATTCTCACTGCTCTGTTCCTGTTTAAGTGAGATGCTGACACAAGCTCACACACTGACTATCCCAAGTAGCACTAATTAAGGGCTGTCCAACTGTGCTTTCTGTTGAGCAGTTTGCTCCAGTGGGTGACAGGAAACAGCCTGAGTTCTGTCTGCGGAATGACATAACAAAGAAGGTTTAAAAAAAAAAAAAGAACACAGATCTGGTGGGCTGGATAAAAAGACCTAAGAGAGATCTAACTTGCCTATTTGTTGCTATGAATCTATAATTTTAGATTAAGAAAACTTGCTAAGTCACTGTTTATTATCAGTTTATTAGGGTACTTTTGGCTAAAATTAGTCATAATTATATGAGAAGAATGTGAAGTAATAGGGAACTTGGGGACCAAGCATTCTTTTTATTCAAAAGGTTATCAATAAATATCTTTTATAAATTGGTGGTCAAATGTTGTCATTAGTGTGTAATGGCATTATTTGTAACTTGGAGAATTTAGCTTAAAAAGCAAAGACTTAAAGGGAATGACTTCCTTGTGTATGACTCTGAAATTTAATGTATTAGCAGCCAGGTTGATTAAGGAAGTGTTATCAAAAAAAAAAAGAAAAAGTAAAAAAAAAAAGGAAAAACAAAACCAAAACAAAAATTCCCACAGATAAGGAAGTAACTAGAGTAACATTAATCGTAAGTTCCTTTACTGGGTTTTCCTTAAAACTCCAATGGATTTGAATCTGAGATTTAGTGTTTTTCTTCACTCCCTCTAAAAATAACCCCATGTAGAGTCTTGGGAAAAAAAAAATATAAATGAGCCAACTACTCTCCAGGGTATAATATCATTACTTGGAAGTATAATAGATCAGCATGAATAGCTGGTCGAAACTAAAAGGGAGGAAAAATACCAAACTGTCTTCTCAGGGTGTTACTGTGTATTCTAATGAGGATAGACTCACCATCCTCATCATCTACTAGAAGACACAGGGCTAGAACCAAATGCAGAGTCAATTTCTTGACAGCACTAAGCGATAACGCCTCCTGGCTGCTGTGGCGTGCTTGAGAAATTGGCTGGCCCACTACTGTCCTTTTACAATGGTTTCATTTTATTGTAATCCAAAGATCAAAGGTCTGTAACTCTTTAACCAAATTCCAATGTCTGCCAAATTCAATAGCTGTCATTCTTATAGAAAAAGGCAGTGTAATATGTGTGTCCTGATCTAATTTTACAGAAAAAGACACAATTTACATACTATTTATTTAGTTAAGTCCCTAAAATCAATACCTTTGTCTGTACCTCTTTTGTTTAAGATACATCATGACATGGCAAACGGCTATATAAATGAATTTTTCTAAACCACACGCATTGTTAATGCTTCTCTATTGCACACTCAAAAAAGAATAGTTGAAATCATAGCATTTTATAGATCAACCTAAATGTATTTTAATATTGGATTACTAAAGAATGTTAAGTTTTACATTTCTAAAATTATAAATTTTGTTTGAAAAGGTCAGTCATTTTCCTGAGCCACATTTACCAACACGAGAACATATTTCAACCATTGAAATGAAAGGAAAAGTGATTATGTTCACTATTAAGAGAAAATAATTCTTAAAAATGTGTCTCTGTAACAAACAAATGAAAACCCAAACAACAGTGATCTCCAGGAAAAGTTTCAGGATGAAATAGCAGTATTCTCAAGGAAGAAAAAATCCACTTAGGGTGAATAAGAAACAAATCCTTTCAAATAGTTACCTTATAGATTAATCTGCAATTCATAACACCTAAGGAAGAGAAGCATGGTTTGGCTCTTACAGTTCACAGACATCTCTTTACTGATATTCCTATGGTCAGGGCAATGTTTCTCTGAAATATGAAGCAAATGACTATCTTTAGAACAATTTTTTTTCCAACTCTGAGAATAGCTATTTATGTGTTAATTTTGCATTTTTAATGACATGTGGCTTTTATATTTTGATTAGCTCTTTAGAATACTTTCCTTCCTCCATTGTCTCTGGTATGTAACTGTAATTAGTTAGCAAGATTAAGCAGGTTAGTGACACATACACCATGGTTAGTGGTGGGGACCACGTGACAGTGAATATTTAAACGTGTGTGTGAAGACCTACACAGTTACTCCTTTAGTAAAATTTGATAATTTTGTGCTTTAAAAAGGCTAAAGTTTAATGTTGATCCCATTTCAATTCATCAGACTTAAATGGCTAATGTATTCATACATGTTTTCTTTTCACATGAGCTATTCAGTTTCCTGCTAATTTTTCTAGGAAGAATTTTTCCAAGCTGAAATGAGACTAAATCTTTTAAGAAATGAAACCTAAACCATGTATACTGCACATAAAGACAATTACTGAACCTAAATACCCCATTTTTATCTCATGAGAGGGAGAAGAACTTGACGATTCTTGATGAATGGAAGGGCATTGGGGCCCCAAATCTGAGGTCTTATCGCTTTTATTTATACTTAGATTTTTAACTGCATTACCTTGCATTTAACTTTGGTAAAACTGCTCTGCTATTTTTTAGCTCATTTTCACAAACTGTACACTCTCACCATATTCTAGTTCCTTCATTTTGGTGCTTTAGGTTCTGGTATTTAAGTTTATTCTCTGGCTCTAAGCTAGTTTGTGGGTTAGTCTGGATATCAGAAAACTCTCCATTCTCCAATAAGGAAAATCTTTTAGAAATTTTCATGCTTCAGGAAAGAACGTGTGCCTGGGAAATTAAGAACATACATCATTTCTCTTAATTATAGGATATTTCTAAGTACCAGTGATTGCCACAGCTCCTGCATGATAATCTACTTACCCATTCATCTTCCTACCCATCCATCCATCTAATATATATTGAATATCTTCTATATGCCAGGCACTGTACCATTACTATATATCAAAGATTACTCTATCAAAGTTGCAGCTCTGAAGGGATTCTTGCTATAATAGACAGTCACATAAAAAAAACCCAAAAAAACAAATCAAACCCGCCAATACTAAAGCTATGATCCTATATACTAAAAAATACTTTGTATCTTTTGGTAGACTGAAGTGTCAAAGTTGTCTGAAAATCTGGTGCATGTACCTCCTTTGCTAAATCTGAAGGATTGAATGATACTAATGTGGAGAAAAGGGTGCTGATTGTTCATCCCGGCTTTTTAGTTGATTTTGGGAAATGAATACCTCATGGTAACTTGAGTAGAAACAATTGCTTCTGAAAAATCTAACAGGTAGCTATTTTCTCCAGCCTCAGATTGGAGAGAAATTACCCTAATACTGAATAGCTGTGGTGTTTCTAATTTGTTTTCATTTTATCATTTGCCATTTGTGGTCTTCATGTCACTCTTCATAGAAACAATATAGCTCAGTGCCCTCAGACTTTGTCCTCTGCACACCATGTCCAAGGGCAGGAAGGCGCATCTTCTGAAGCCCTTTTTTTTTTTTTTTGAGATGTTGAGTTCATTTTTATTAAATATTAATCAGAACCATATGAAACTGCCGTATTTCTGGGTCAAAAATAAAGCCCCATCAAATGTAGGCAATTTCCTATGGCTCAAATAGATGCTGTCTGCAGTGTCCTGGGCACCAAACGAAGAATGGGGCCCGGTGAAGCCCATTTTTTCTGTGACTGTCAGGTAATACATAGCACCCTCCAATTTTCACCCAAAAACCTCCTATTCCTGTACTGCTGCAGGGTCTGGAGTCTGGGACCTACTTTGTTTCTTTGTTATTTAAGACCTTGTTTAGAGAAAATTAATATTTCCCAAACATTAAAAAATTTCCCTGGACACATTGTCCAAATAACTGTCCAAATATTAATATATGGACAATTGACAAAACTTTACATCACTCAGTGATATGCTAGGAGTCATGCAATTGTCTCTGGCTTTTGATTCCAGTACATTTGACATGCATACTCTTTGTTTAAAACATTTTGCTAGGAAATCTATCAGGTTACAAAACTGCAAAAGGGTTAAATCTTGCCCAGTGGGTTCTCATCATCTAGTGAGTGGTAAAGAAAAGTATTTACTTCCAAAACAAGGCAAATTATGAAAATGTAGATGATTTGAGAGCAGTTTTTTTATTCCCAGTAGTCAATAAGAATGAAAGAATTAATATCATTTAAAATATTTTTCTTTGGAAATTAATTCACATTTTAATTTTATATCATATTTTGTCCATTACTTTGATATAATGTTATCATTATTTGGAGGTTGACTTAATACTTGACATGGGCAGTAGAAAACAGGGTTTACAGATATAACCAGGAAGAATTTTTTTCCTGTCACCACTAATAATTCGAAAAAGAGGGCCATGTTAAATGAGAAGACACTTCTCTGAGGGTAGAAGAAGGAAAGTATGGGTCCCAGTGTTCCCACTTAATTGATTCATCTGACAGACTGTTTCAAATCTAAAGTTTGGAGACCTTGCTGATTATAGCTCATATTCAAGATAGAAAAAATGTTTTGATTTATATCTAAGATGCTAGCACATAGCTATTACAATATGATTATATACTGCATTATTTCAAAAGAAAGAAAGGGAAAAAGGGAAGGAAGGAGGGAGGGTAGGGAGAAAGGAAGGACAGGTCAGGTACTGAGCTGGGCATTTCACAGACATTATTTCTATGCAAGGTAGATATTATTATATTCACTTTACAGATGAAAAAAGAAAAACTAGATAATTTAAGTACTTTGTCCCCGATTACACATGCAGTAAGTGCTGAACTCAGCTTTGAACCCAGATTTATCTGACTTTAGTCTACCTACTCTTTCTTTTATATAACTAGGATTCATGAGTAAATGTTTTGAGAGGCCTGATAAATGACAGGTGTGGGAAGTACTCAATCCAAATGATAAGACTGGTAAATTGCAGAATTCTGAATAAAGACATTCCGTTTCAGAAATTTTTAAGATCCTGTGCTGGCCAATAATAAAATCAAATAACAACAATAACAACGACAGCAGCAAGACAAAAAACATTTGCGAGACCTATTGTCTACATTTGGAGTGTCCCCTGCTTTATGCCAAACTCTCTTTAAATGATTGCCCTGTTTTCTAGACCTTTATCTCAAGGACTCATAACTGGAGGCAATACTCACTGCCTTTCAATAATATGTTATCTTCTTGTATAATTTTCTATTTCTGCACTGTGTAAGTGCAGTTGGAAAGAAGAGGGAGATGGCTTGAGTCACGTGGGAATTCATCGATGGAGGAGGAGGGACAAATGGCAGATGTGACAAGTTGAGGAGAGAAGGATTATTTCTTCTTCCATTTACATAATGCCTTATTAATACCTATTATGCCTTCGATCTTGGCATAGACGCAAACATTCCTTGATCCTGCTATGTTTGTGTACTTCGGTAGCACCTTGTACTTACCCTTTCACAGAATGTTATACTGTATTCAATTGTCTGTGTATTTGCCCTTATTTTCCTCTTGATAGAGGAGGAATCATGTCTAGCTTGCTCATCTCTGAGTCTCTAATATTGTGTATTGCATTTATGACTGAGTTGGTGCTCAATAAATATTTGTTGAATTAATGGGGGAATAAGTAAATATTAAATGTTATACTTTTTATGCACATTTATTTATATTGCTTTGGAAAATATTTAACTCTTCCCATGACTCCTAATTGTAGAAATAAGAACTTGTGAAGTTTTTGGAAACAAAATATTTTATATTCATTCTAAGTAGGTTGCAGGACATTCAGAACATGGTATGTTATTAGCCAAGTTTTGGTCAGGAAAACAGAAAGCACTCTAGGTGTTTCATACAGGAAGGGTTTATTTATTTATTAAAACGTTTTTTAAAGGAAGGGTTTAAACTTAAGAGCTTGAAATCAGTTGGAAGAACTGAGGATGTGGTGGAAGTCATGGAAAGCTGTTGCTAGGGTTCAGGAACTCAGAAGTTTGCGGGAATTGCAGATACCCACTGCCAATGGACTCAGTTGCCTTCAGCATGAAAGGGGAGGAGATATAGGAGAGGTCCTGGAAGCCACTTCCAAATTCCCTGTGCCTGCACATTATTGCTGGAAAAATAATAATGGTTTGGGTTCTCTTCCATCTTCCAAATCTCATGTGAGTGCTCCTCACAAAGAGAGGATGTCTTTGTTTCCTGTGGCTGCTGTAACAAATTATCAAGCGAGTGATGGCTTAAAGCAATGTACATTATTCTCTCATAGTTCTGGAGGCTGGAAGTCTAACATGGGTTTCACTGGGCTGAAATCAATGTGTTGACAGGGCCACTCTTCTAGGGATTCTAGGGGCAAATCCATTTCCTTGACTTTTTCAGCTTCTGGAGAATATTCCTGTTCTTGGGTTCACGGCATCATATGACCTTTTTCTTCTTCCTGTTTCTTTCCATCAAACTGCCTTCTTCTCCTTGTGTTTCAAATCTCCCTCTGCCTCCCTCTTATGAGGATGTGTATGATAACATTTAGGGTCAACCTAGATAATCCAGGATAATCTCTCTATCTCAATATTCTTAATAACATCTGTGAAGTTCCTGTTGTCATATAAGGTAACACTCACAGGTCCCAGGGATTAGGAGCTGGAAATCTGGAGGTGAGGGGGATAGGAGGTGGGAAAAGGGGGCACTATTCAGCAGTATAGGGGAGAGCATATGAGGAACTGAAACTGAATGCTGGCTATAAAGCAGTCGGTGTCCAGCACAGATTTCAGTAACACTAAGTTGTCAATAAAGTTAATGGATTTTGATCTTTGAGCATTAATAGAAGATATGTATCCTGAAAAAGGAAGCCATACTTCTGTTCTAGTTAGTATTGGTTGGAGCACATGGAGATCAGTGGTTTTAATTCTGAGTATAATGCTTTAAAATTTCTTTTTTTTCCTGAGTCATTCTAAGGTAGGATGGAAGTAACCAGTAGTTTTAGTTCAAATGCAAGAAGAACTGTCTAACCTTAAGAGTCGTTCTGTAATGGAATATGCTGCCTTGTGAAATAATGACAGACATCGATGGGCATGAAATTAAGAGGACATATGATTACTGTCTATGAAGTCCTTAAAGTTCTATCCATGCCAGTTTCATTTAAAGGTTCTGTAATTCATAAATAAAGAAAATATTGTCTGATTCATTCAGGTTTTCAGATTTACCACTTCTTGAGCTTCTAGTAAGTTCTTTATATTTAGTATTTACTGGGGTAAGTGCAATTTCTTTTTAGTTTACTCTAAATTTAATGGGCTGGAGCTTCAATGGATATCCCTTGCCCTATTAGTTATGAATTATGCAGAAGTCTTTACTACCAACTAATCTCTTAAATTAGAGTTGTTCATAACTTCTTTCTTATGTTATGCACACTTTTCAACAAACCCCATGGTTTCTACTTATTAAGTCTATATTGACTCTATTTTTATCTTTATACCTTTTTATTAGTTAATAGATTTTACTAATGCATTCTGTCAGTCATCACTTATCTAAACAAAAGTATATAATTCTTTCAGTTTGATTTTGCTATATACTGATGTTTGTACAACCTCTCCTTCCACCCCAGGTTCGCATGTTGAAACCTAATCCCCACAGTGATGGTGTTTGAAGGTGGGGCCTTTGGCAGGTGATTAGGTCATAAAGTGAGGCCCTCATGAGTGGAATTAGTGTCCTTATTAAAAGACCTCCCTTGTCCCTTCTGTCATGTGAGGGCACAGTGAGAAGACAGCCATCTATGAACTAGAAAGTGGGCCTCTCCATACACCTAATCTCCTGGCATCTTGATCTTAGACTTCCCAGCCTCTAGAACCGTGAGAAATAAATTTCTGTTGTATATAAGTCATCCAGTCTATGGTATTCTGTTATAGCCATCTGAATAGACTAAAACATATTTCTTTCCCCCACTTCAATTTGTGCTTTAATTGGTCTTTGAAACTATCTGGTTCCACAACATCATTCTTGAGGTGAAAAGATAGTGTGCTAGAAGAATATTCAATATAACTTATTTTAAATGTTCGTGTTTTGTTTCAGTACCTCTTGATGCCTACAGACCAGTTGATCAAAGTGTAGCATAGTGGAGTATGATTTAGGTTGTAGCTGCAGAGGAAGGCTTCATTGTTGGGATGTCTTTTTGGTAAAATGTTTACAGATCTTGTACAAAAAATAGGCTGAAGCTCTGATTTGATGTAAACTTGTGAAATAATATGGGTTGTATTTTGCATTATCATTTCAGAACTTTTCAGATAAAAGACATTTCACCAAATCTTTTTTTTTAAATTTATTTTGTTAACATCTTTATTGGAGTATAATTGCTTTACAATGGTATGTTAGTTTCTGCTTTATAACAAAGTGAATCAGCTATACATATACATATATCCCCATATCTCCTCCCTCTTGCGTCTCCCTCCCACCCTCCCTATCCCACCTCTCTAGGTGGTTACAAAGCACTGAGCTGATCTCCCTGTGCTATGCAGCTGCTTCCGACTAGTGAGAGAGTGGCATGGATTTATATATACTACCAAATGTAAAATAGATAGCTAGTCGGAACTAGTGTTTTTTCTTTCTAATGCTTCCTATTTCTGTGTACATTTTAAATATAGATCTGGTCACACTGATTGCTCTAGATATATGTATGACACTAATCAAAGCCAGGGAGACAATGATTCATTTTTTGAAAATCCTGGGAAAGAGTCCCGTGTTTTTTTCCTATCAAAATTAAATGTCTTGTGATACCAAAGGCATAGGCAACAGACAACAAAAGAAAAAAATAAATAGGGCTTCACAAAAATCTTATAATTTTGTGCATTAAAAGACACTATCAACAAAGTAAAAAGGCAACCCACAGAATGGGAGAAAATATTTTCAAATCACATACTGATAAGGGATTAATATCCAGAATATATATAGAACTCCTAAAACTCAACCACAACAATAACAGCAACAAAAACAACCAACCTGACTCAAAACTGGGCAAAGAACTTCAATAGATATTTCTCCAAAGAAGATATACAGATGACCAACAAACACATGAAAAGATGCTCAACATCACTGATCATTAGAGGACTGCAAATCAAAACAACAATGAGATACCAATAACACCCTTTAGGATGGCTACTATCAAAAACAAATAAACAGAAAGCAAGTGTTGGTGAGAATGTGGAGGAATTGGAACCCTTGTGCACTGATGGTAGGAATGTAAAATTGTAAGATGCTACAGCTGCTGTGTAAAACAGTATGGCAGTTCTTCGAAAAATAAAAAATAGAATTACCATATGATCCAGCAATTCCACTTCTGGCTATATACCCAAAAGAATTGAGAGCAAGGTCTTGAAGTGATATTTGTATACTTATGTTCACAGCAGCAGTTTTACAATAAGTAAAATGTGGAAGCAACCCAAGTGTTCATCCATCGATGAATGGATAAGCAAAATGTGGTATACATATCAATGGAATATTATTTAGCTTTGAGAAGGAAAAAAAATTCTGAAATATACTACAGCATGAATGAACATTGAGGACATTATGCTAAATGTAAGCCTGTCACAAAAAGCTAAATACTGCATGACTCCACTTATATGAGGTACTTAGATTATTTAAAATCATAGAGACAGAAAGTAGACTGGTGGTTGCCAGGGGCAGGGGAAAAGGGGTGAAAGGGAAATTACAGTTTAATGGGTATAGTATTTCAGTTTTGCAAAATGAAAGGGATTTTGGAGATGGATGGTGGTGATGATAGCACAACATTATGAATATATTTAACATCACTGAGCTTGTACACATAAAAATGGTGGAGATGGTAAATTTTATGTTATATGTATTTTACCACAATTTAAAAAATTGGAAAAAAGGAAGTCAAATGAGAATATAAAGTAAAGTACTATAATAAAGGCAAAAAACTGAAAAACAAATTAAATATCTTGCTATCACAAGGGCAAGCCCGAAGCTGTCAAAAGTCAACATGTTGTGCCTAGTTATTAAAGTGAGCAAACTCAAAAGCAGAGAAAAGAGAAAAACCTGGTTTCAATGACATCATTTGAACTTCTGAACTTCTACTATGTCTGAAGCTCAGTATACTTATTGGACCTTTTAGTTATGTGAACCAATAAATAATTTTTGGTAATCTAGTTTAAATTGGGTTTTATACATAAAAAGGCTCTTAATCGATACATCCTGGTAGATATCTAAATCACTGTGTGTAGAGCAACTGCATGTTACAGCTCCATCTAGACTTATTCTTCATTTCTTCACTTATTGCCTTTCTGGGCTGTCTTCCCCAGGATCTAGCTAGTGACTCCTTTACTCCCTACCTCACCAGAACGTTTCTGCAGTTGGCATCCTGGTCCTCCTCTGCATCATTCTATATCTAACCATGCTCCCACAGCATTTTTACCTTTATGACATCATTCTCCCCGGTAGAAATAAGCAAAGGACGAGTACCTTTTTTAAATTTATCTCTGCCACTTGTTTCTTCTGGAATCAAGTGTTACCTGCCTAAATGCTGAGAAGAGGATTTCATAGAACATTTGAAGGCAGAAATTGCATGACAGTGTATAACCAGTCACAGTAGTTATGGGAGTTTCTACTGGGGAGATTTGAGTTCTCCAGATTTTCAGTAAAAGATGGATGCTGGTTTAGTAGGGTTGAGTATCTTTGGGGTGGCGGTGATTACCCAAAGACCTTTCCTTGTTGATGTAAATTCTGGTCCATTTCCAATGAAGATGCTGTGCTTTTTTGTGCAAGGTTTCACTGGAAAGGTGGGTATTCCTTACTATACAGCATGCATGAGAAACTGGTGCTCAGTTTCGGGAATCTTTGAAGAATCTTCTGTTTCCTACTCTCTTAACTCTAAAATGTGTGGTTGCCTAGAGTGATGGTTTGAAAAGAGCTTCTCCATTTCTCATGGCTACTTATCTTGAGGATCTTAGTGCTGCTACTTGTTCCAAAAGTTCACCAAATGGCATGTCGTTTGAAGCTATTACTTTGTGTATGGTTCATGCTCTGCTTTCCTCTTTCGTATGGTTGGCTTATTTCTGTTTGCCATTCAATGATTTGTTGAAAGCATTATACTATTCGTAGTTACTGGTTCTTTAAACACACTCATTCTTCACACATACCTAGACAATTCGTACTTATCCTTCTGCTATGGACTTCTACAAGGAACATTGCTGGCCCATTCTCCCATCCCCCACTTCCAAGTGTGGGTTATGTGCTCCTTCTGTGTAGTTCCATAGGACCCTGTACTCTCCCCTGTAAAGCACTCAATACACTATAATGCAGCTACCTATTGACTTACCTCCCCCATCCACTGACTGCAAGGCTCATGAGGACAATAATTTTATCTTGAATCCTATTTGTGCCAATGCCAAACACAATGGTTGACCCATTGTATTTGTTGAATAAAGGAATGAATAAATGAATGATTATCTGAGTATACTAAAATCATTTAATGTCTGTTCCAAGAGGTTGGATTAATATCAGTGGGCATTTTTGAAAATGTCAAAATTTTTCATAGAATTCATTTGTAGAAAAGACATATTTTTGGATTTGGAGCAAACTATTAACGGTTGAGGATTTCTTAGAGTAATTTAGAATTAGAAAGGTTCTTTGTGCATTATGTTGTTGCCTAATCAAATTTCTCCTCTTATATTATGAGGTCATCATTTTGTACCTCACCACACAAGCCAGACAGCCTTATAATGGTCAAGAGTTTAATTGCTGACAAGGTCTGGAAGTTAACATAAGTGTATTTTTTAAAAAAATTGAGCCAACCTCAAACATTGAAAGATTTCATCTCAAAATCCAGATTTCCAGTTTATCTTGGAAAATTAGAAATTTGTCAACACTGAACTGTCATTCCTTCAAAACAAAGATGAAGAATGGATCCCCCTTTTGGATGGAGCACATGTCCTTGGTTTTTCATGACCCCCAACATTCACATGAGACATAACTCCCATATGAAACTGTTACAGATGTCAGTTAAGGTTCCATGACAACTCATATAAACACATAGCAACCTTGAAATATGGACAGACAATGGTTTTTGATAATTGTTGACAACAGTTCAGAACAAGTTTTCCAAAGAAAATTAGTCTTTATTTCTACTAGTTGTATAGAAATCAATCCAAGACAGTGTCCAAAGTTGTCAGTACAAAAAAACAAGACTTTTATAGCATTGTGTACACTGGTATTTTTTCCACTGGTCTCCAGCCTTCTACTCTTGGCCTCCTCAGAACTCTCTCTGGTGTGATTGTTTCATATCATAAATTTGAAAATGTTATTTCCCCAGCTAAAACAAGTGGCCTCAAGGACCTCCATCCAGTGGCTCCTCCTTCTCTCCATTTCCTCCTGGAATTGTTCTCTCCATTTCTCACCAGGCTTCAACTACTGATTTTTAGTTCCATGAATAAGTCAAATAATCTCTCAGCAAGACCTTCACACAAGCTCTTGTCTCCCAATTTGCTATAAAGCTTCTCATCTTTCTTGTCTCATTTTCAGAAACTCTTCCTTCTAGAGACTTTCCCTGACCACATAGTCTGAGGAGGTCCTCCTCTTTCATGGCTCTTTATTATTTACATTGTGTCCCTCAGAATTTGTAATTAGATATTTATTAGTGTATTTACTTTCCACCCTATAATACTTCAAGATACATGAGTGTAAGGCCACATGTGTTTTCTACACTGCTATATGTAGCCTCATGTCTACCATATGATATGTTCAATAATGTTTTGAATAGGTATTATATTGACATGTAAATTTGGCATGTAAATTTGGAGTTACATGTAAATTGACATGTAAATTTGACATGTAAATTTGGAGTTAAAAACAGTGAACTTTACATGATTTGGGGTTTCAGCTGCTAATATTTCTCATCATAAGAAAAAATTCCTAAAATATTGAGTGTAGAGTATGAAAAACACTTGTTTTGAAATGTATAGAATAAAGAAATGCATGTTGAAGTAACTTCCATTTGAGGCAGTAGGGTGTACTGAATCACAGCATACTATTTTCCAGATGAATGCAGTTTTGTGTTTCTCTCTTTTTCAAACGGGAAATGCAATCCCACTTGGGAAAATATTGCAAGAGTCTATAAGCATGTGAGTAATATCAGTCTGGTTGTGCTCATAGAGAATTTTCAATTTAGTAAATAGGTAGACATCCCTTTTCCATTGCTTGGGGTTTTCTCTCCTATTGAACTGAAATTTTCTTTCCAAGGAATGCAAATTTGATTAGGGAGAGCTATGCATTGACATTTTGTAGTCTTCATTTTTCTATGGTGATGGAATTATGTAACGACTTGGCCTGACTGGAGTTTTGCTGGTGGGTTTGCGTTGTTCCTTGAATTCTGTGAAATTACATCACTGGCATGTAGAATCAGTTTTTCAAGGATAGCTGCTGTGGACAAAGAGTACGATATGTTTACATTTCCTGGGGGGAAAACCGTATATATGTATAGTATACATTTGTGCTTAGGCTTAAGGTTTTAGCATCGATTACAAAATATTTACTTTGATTAAAATGATCCACTGATACCTGATCGCATTTAAGTGTTTTTGTTTCTCACGATGTTTCTTGTGAATGGAAATTGGAAATTAGAGGATTTAAGTTTAAATTCTAAATACAAGAAAAATTAAATGAAACCCCTTTCACTATGTTGCTTGCAGGTACAATTTCATTTAACACATACTGCTGACCTATATTTTTCTCATGCATACATATACAAATATACACAGTCATATATGTAATATTCTTTTCTTGGTTTTGTAACATGAAACATAATTGAAATTAAAGTAATTTAAGGCATTCTTTTGGGGAAACGCTATCAGAAAACTGTTTAGTGCCTCTTTCTGTTGCTTCCCATTACAACATCATTCAAAATTAAGAATAGTTTGGGAAAAGTCAACTTACTTGGTGATTTCAGTTTTAGACTACTGAATTGTGGAGGTTTGAATATCATCTTGGTCAATAACATATATAGAAATGCCCCAGGGCAGTGGCTTGGTTTTGTTCACTACTGTATTTTCATTGCTTAGGAGAATTCTTGGCAGATAGAAAGCACTCTACACATATTTATCAAATGAATGCATTTTTTTTCTATTTCCCAGACTGCCCATATTTGTTGGTGATACTCTGGGATGGTGACAGTAGCCAAATTGAGAAAATGAGTTTCTTTAGCTGACTGACCAGACCTTCCATTGATAATAAAAAGATCTGGTTGAACTGGACTAAATAAACAACGCTGGGAATCTTTGGGAACATCTGGAGGGAGAATGCTAATCTTAGCTAATGTTGTACAGCAATTTATTCTTCCAAGGGCTTTACTTATATTGATATATGTCATCTTTACAACACAAGAAACTAGAGGTGGGAAAAGTTCTTCACCTTACAGAAGAGAAACCAAAACACAGAGAAACTAAATAATTTGCCCAAGGTCCCATATCTACTAAGGGGCAGAAGTTGCCTCTAAAACCTGCATTCTTAATTCACTGTGCTGTTGTGAGTTCGAGAAATGGGGGTTTGGGAATATATTAATTTAAATATTAAAAGAGAAGTGGACATATTTTGAGCCCCAGGATAAAGAGGGACATGCCAATTGCAGGCATTTTTAAATAAGAAAAAAGATAACTTTGTGATGATGCTGTTTCATTACTTCCATGCATGTTGATCCAGACATGCTGAATATACATACATGCATGCTTACCCACACATACAAAATTACACACATACATATATACACACATATATATATGCTTTTATCAATTAAATGTTTGACAACATATATGATCTTTTTGGTTTTCATTTATTCTTTGTGTATCTGGATGTGTGTATAATATTTATTAGTTTTTAATAAGCTTTTAGACACAGATTTTAAAAGAGAAAAGGAGAAAAGGAGCTGTAGTCACCTTTTCTAGATAATCAGTTACTTTATTAAAAATTATAAAAGTAATAATTGAATCTGTTTAGAAAATTAAAACAATTCAGAAGGAAAAAAGTAAAAATTGAAAACCTCCTTTCCCTTCACCACAAATCCCAAATTTCTGCTCCCTAAAAAAGACTTGTTTACTCAGTTTAACCAAGTGTTATCAATTTTTTGTAAACAAAAGAGCTTTTCTTAAACAAAATTTAAAATTTATCAGGAAAGAATCACTAAATAGAAGCAAATTTACATGAATACATTGTACATTTTAAAAATTTACTCTTAAGAGAACAAAAAAGAGTGTTTCATTGTATGGATATATCACATATTAGTTATCCAGTCTTTTATTGATTGACATTTCAGTTGTTTTTGGTAGTTTGATTTTACGAAAGTAACTGCAATGTTATAACTCTTGTGGGTGTGCCTGTACATTTTTGTATAAATATGCTGCAAATTCCTGTAGATTTTCTTAGTTTACTTGTATATACATTTTTAATTTTGAGAGATATTGCCAAATTACTCTTAAAAGGTGACACTAATTTATATGTTCATCAGTAGAATATGGGATTCTCCCTTCCCCCCTCCTAGTTATCAACAAACTTAAATTACCTATTTAGTGGGCAAAAGTTATATCCTATTTTAATTATTTAATTGTGAGTGAGTTTGAACATCTCATGTGTTTATTATTTTTCTCTTACTGTAAAATTCTTTTGCCCATTTTCACTGTGTTGTATAATCTTACTGATTTACTTGAGCATTTTACCATTTTTTTCCTTAATGCTTTCCTTTTACAAAACATTCTTGGTTATAATTTTGGCCTTACAATAAGGAATTTTGTTAAGTAGGTCTGTAAAATGGGAAGATAAGGTTATTCCTAATTCCTCATAGAAAATTTTGCTCAAAAGTTTACCAGAAAGAACTTTATAAGGGGACTGATAGATTGCATGCTCCTAAGAAAATATCGTCAGTAGGAAGGAGATAAGCTAAACTGAAGAAAGGAGGTCTTATTTATTATATGGTAATTCTTTTTGGTAGTCTTCTGTGCTGTAGATTTGACTACCCCTTTTAATTGTATTTTGGCACATAGATTTACATGGTAATACATACTTTGTCATGTTCCCTCTAGAACTGTTATTACATTTTAAGCTCAGCGCTTACTAGGTAAATCCTCCTTGTTCTTTGGTTTTCTTTTTAACTTTAAAATTTTGGGAAACCAGAATCAATGAGAGAATTTCTTAAAAGATTCTGTAAGACACGAACAAAAATATTCCGTACTGTGCTCTGATTATAATTAAAATAAATGTTCTTCCTTTAACTTACAATTTTAGCTCTGCATGAGCAAATGAAGCAACTGAATCATTTCCTTTTTCTCCATTTTTATGCACTATAAAAATTTCCGTATTATTCTTGGTAAAAACAACAAAAATATATCCATTGAAACCTTAATTTATATAGTTGTCTCTTTAATCAATTCTTTTTAATCTTAACATGCTTCAACATTTTAATTTTAAAACACTTGAAAAACCCTGTGGAAGTCTGGATTTAATATTTTATGTATGGTTGATACTAATTACTTAATAATAAGTAAATTTTGGGGTAAATCTACCCCATAAGAATCCTTTAGTAAAAATATTTGTATAGCAAATATATATATTTCAATTTATGTATATTTAATAAACTCCTTTTTATATGAATGAAGAAATTCCCAATAATCTATCATTTAATATTAATCCTGAGAATTTTTATTGCTGCAGCATTCAACTTCTTGAATTTCATTGAAATACTTCAATTGTTTTTATATATTATGAAATCTACCATAATATTAATTTCATCCTTCCTAATTTCATTCTAGAAAGTATTTTTTCACTCAGTGTTCATGTTGTCATTACCAATCTCAATTCTAAGACATCAAATTTATTTTAAAAGTTGGATCTTTTGGTCTGTTATCAATTACTTCAAATATATAATTTATACAGAGGCAACTAATTGGTTCCAAATAACAAAATCATTCTAGCCCTAAAACTCTGTAATCTATGTTTATTTTATAGACATTTCTAAATTTCACCATAATTTGAGATTTTACATGACTTTAAATAATTTCTGTATACATTTTGGTCTTAAATTTTTTTAGTTAGATCTTGAAATTTTGACCTATAAAAAATTTAAAAAACGGATAATTAATTTGAAAAATTAAACCAAATTTTTCCTAAAAATGTATAATGTTCAGTCAACATCTACATTTAAGTAATTAATATGAAATAAAGAGATCTTTTCGATATCTTATCTAGAAAAAAATTTCTCCTTTAGAATTATAAAGATCCTAGAAATGTACTCCAAACATAATCATCAGAATCTTTATTTCTTCCCATATTAACACACTAATAGTATGCTTATTTTTAACATATTGAAGCTATGGGGCAACATTTTTGTGCACTTAAAATTAAAATGTTTGTGTATGAGCTAAAAGTTAAAAACGTCTTTGTATTACACTCTTCAGGTTATTTACTGAGTCCATACTAGATGCTAAGTACCTTTTGATTTAAGAAAAAAAGCGGTGTTAAGGAGCTTAAATTTACAGTATTATTAAGATAAGGAAGTGGATTTTTTGTACAATCCACATCATTGAATTAATGACTCCTCTCCTTATGGAACATACTTTAAATGCACCACCGGTTGTTATTCATTCATCCATTCATTCCACAATGGTTTGCTTATTTATCTAATGGTTACTAAGCATATACTATGTACAAGACAGTGAGAATATTGACAGGAAAGAAGGATTTCTCAACTTGTGGAAAAGAAAGAAATATAAATGCTTAAAATAATAGTGTAGTGTAGTATGACGACAAAAGTATCCATGGGAGACACAGGAACCAAGGATATGTACAACCCAGCCTTACCAAGAATAGTAAATATTATGTCCAGGCAATGGAGGAGAGAGGCATGAGAGCAGAATTAATGATATTTTGTGTCCTGGAGAAATCTCTACAGATTCTGGAATAGAAAAGGCAACTGACAGTTGTGAGGAGGGAAAGGAACACAAAGAAATAGCAAAATTATCAAGTGCAAATTAAAACACCATTGAAACATGCCCTCCATAACTTTGAGAGCATTACCTCATATATCCTGTTATTGCTAAAAGTTTTTGCTCACAAAATTAGAGGAATGTTTTCCCCTAATTTTTTATTCAAATTGCTTAAAAAATAGATATTAGTAAGGAATGTAGGTGATTATTTAAGCTTTGTGATTTCCCGGCTTAGACATTTTCACATTAGAGAAATAAAATGCCAAAATGTACAATGAAAGTTAACTAAGTCAAAATGATAGCATTAGATCCAGTGAACTTGGACATTAAAAGTCAAAGTTCTCAAGTTTTGAGTACACACAGTCTTGCTGCCCAGCTCTTTGTAATGTTAATTTGTTCTTAAACAAAATAAATTTTATAATGCTTAAAGCTTGCTACTAATTCTTTTAACACTTGAGAAAACTCGAATGTTTGTAAAGATACATGTCACCTGCTGACTTTTGCTCAGTAATACCCTACTATTCAGTCTATTTCTTTTTTTTTTTTTAATTGTGCTCCTTCAGTCAAAAGCTGACACAACTGTCGAAATATAGTCACTCATACCCTAGTCAGTCACAGTCCGATAATGTGTCTGTCATCATGTTAAAACAGTCATTTGCTGACATATTTTATGGCCATGAACATGTTTCAGAAATCAGCAAAAAGGATTGGCCTTTAAAAAATAAGCAAGAGTAGCATTTCCTTCTAGTGAAACGACATATAATTTGAAATAATAGTGTGTCAATAGTAACTATAGGAAATTGCTAGAAAGTGGACATTTCCAAGTCCACTTTTAGCTGGGAAAATGTAGTTCTTTTTAAACCAGCAAACACCTTATGAATTAAAAGCATCTTTGTCAGATTCTGAAAATGTTTATTGCACAAAGTTTGGAGTTCTGAACTTCTCTACATATGTGGAAGAGCAATTTTGTAAAGAATAAATGTTAATGCTGTACAAGGTAGCATTCTATTCTCAATACCTTTTCATTTAGATTAGACCATGTTCAAATTGACTTTGGCATTTAATAACCTCTATCAAAAAATGTAAGAAGAGTCAGGGAAAATTTATAGATAGAAACATAAACATCCACAAAGATCAGCTTGTGTCCAATGGTTTATTCCAAAAGCTCTTAAAATGTGTCATGGATAAGCTCTAATTATTTAATAGGTAGGAAACATTTCTGAAATAATAAAGCATAGACACGTCCAATAAGATTATATACAAATGCACACTAATTTTTTACATGTCATTGAAATTGGCAAAATGAATATTTTAGTGGATCCCTAAGTAGCTTATAAGAGTAGTATCTCTTCAGAGTGAAGAATTTACCTGCTAAAAATGCCTGCTAGTTCTCACTCTGCATTAAAATTTATACAAAGAAAACCTCACATTCTGTTCATAATACTATTATATTTTGATGCATCAGAATATTCATATATAATTCCGAGATCTTATTGTTGAAATATGAAAATCATTAAATATTAAACTATAAAAATGGTTTACTTATTTTCTAAAATGCTTGCTAAATTAGCAAAGAGATCACAGTCCTCAAAACTATTTCATCAGTATTGGCGCCCTATTGGAGTCATGGGTAAAAAATATATACTTATATGTTAAACATTCTTGAAATTATAGTGACTCTCTTATCCAATAAGATGTGTTAGTTCTTTTTAAGCAATTATTTAAAAGTATTTCTATGTTCCTTATTAACATAGACATTTAAATCTAGCATCAGGTCCGTAGCAAGCATGGAAAGCTAAACTATTTTACAGATGCTTATGTCCACAGAAGCAATTTTTATAGAAGAAAAATTATTTCACCTTATTTCACTTACTTGGTTTCTTTGTTCATTAAGCTAATTACTCTAGTCTACATTCATGCCTTTCATCTACTGTGTTTCTTGAGCTTGATCCTTTCCCAACCCTGAATCGACTGTTACTGCACAGTTGAAGCTGAACAGGAAGGAATTGCAGGTGTCAACTCACAGTTTACAAATATGACATCTCCTCTGGCATAGCTGGAAATATGAAATATTGATTTATGTGCAGTAAAAGGTCTTATAAAAATGATCACATACACATGAGAGATTAATGCGCAGGAGATCAATAGAAATTTCATTCTTGACGCTAGACTGTCACCTATGGTGAAATGCTAAAATACAGAAATCAATATTATCTATGAAATGTCAAATTTATTATAATTATGAGGATGAAAGCTGGCCAAGTGGCTCCCAGGAGAGAAGGAAGGATAGGTTACTGTGCTGAAGCATCCTTCATGTCCCTTGTTCACTTGCTGCCAATTTGAGAGCAATATTGGTGCAGGGGCTTTTCAGGCATTATGTACCGCTGTGTAGTAACAAATTCCTGCTGGAATATTTAACTCTTGAAACTGACAATAACACAAGTGTCTGCATAGTCAAAAGGTACAGAACTTTTAGCTCCAAAATATGAAGAACATTTTAAGCATATATTTAAATGTGGTATGTGTACCACAGCCCATTGCTGAGGAAAATTGAGCTTTTACAGACAGAAGATTAATAAGATCTTGGTGCAATTTTATTCAAGCTCATGTTCTTTTCTCACCAGTGGTGGGGTGGGGGAGAGGGGGAAATCCTAAATTATCTATTAGTAGGCTTCACATTTTCTATAGTTTAAGCCATTAGCTTGATTCTTAGAAATTGCCATTCAATTTCCACCGCTAGGCAGCAATTCTTTGAAAAGGTTTTTAAGAGTTTGTGGCAGCTTACCAGTCTCATGTATCAAGTTTAACAGAGTCTTTGAAAAAGTAACACAAAGCTAAAATTTTATGAGCCTATAAGAAAACAATAAAATGAGGGTATTTTGTCTTTCCTTTTAAGTGGGGAAGGGGAGTTTTAGAAGTTGAAATTAAATAAAAGCATAAAAGAAAAAGTTCTTCTTTTCACATATTCTCCATGACTACAGAAAAGCAGAGGATTCAACCCTTATTAATTAATACTTATTAAAAATAATTAGTATTATTTTTCCTCATAACAAGTATGGTTTTACCAGTGAACGTCATGATGTTACACTGTAATTCTTGCAGAGATTGGGACTTGACCTGAGTACAAGGAGGATGAATGCACCTGACCGACAAGTGAATTAGGGATCTTGAAGGAAAATCCAGATTCCCTTGTAGGTGGTATAGGGATGAATAGATTGTGTTATTTGCTGTCAATAAGCACTATTTATAAAGCCCTTTCAAATTTCAAGTTTTAATGATTCACAGTTTTAAACATAAGCAGTGTGCTCTGCCAACCAGGCCTAGAGGACAATATGAAAAGCTTGTTTGTTTTGTTACTCTGGTGCTTCCATTTAGAAAGTGCTCAGAAATTTGTGAAATGAGTGAAAGAGTGAGTGACACATGAACTCATCCCATGGTGCTCTGGTACCACATGAGTTCTGGGGGATAGAATTTCTTCCCATTTGGACTTAATATTCTGTTTGTCTTTAGAATTATGATTCTCTTTTCTTTTTCATTGTCTTCTCAGATCTAGATAACTCTTTGGTAACCAACACTTTTAGTTGGATCATGGACTTGAGTACTAATTACTACATATCAAAATCTCAAAATGTAAAATCTGCTAGTATAGATGCCTTTCATTATGCACCCTTCAATTTATGGTTCGTCACTGAATTTTTAATTGAAATTACATACAGTATGGAAAATTTACTTTTGTTACTAGTGACATTAATTTGTTTTATAATAACTACTATGAGTTTAACAGTCTTATTTGTTATTCTATGTTTTCTTGAATCTTCCTAGCTTTAAAATTATTTTAGAGCTTTATCTTTCATCTGATTCTTAGGGAGATGTTTCTTGTCTGTACTTGGATTTAGTTGGAGACATTTTGATTGAAGGGATATCTAAACACTAGCATGTAGCATTTATTCTGAGTTTTTAGGCATTGGTTTAAAAACTGAGCAGTGCCATTTCAACTAGTGACAATCAAGCCCCTCTCCCACTAGTAAATTGCCATTTTTCTAGAGTTTTGGTTTTTCAGTGCTGTTATCATAAGCTATTGTTTTGTTCTTGGCATTTATTTTCCAAGTATTGCTTCTACATTATTCTTGGAGGAACACCTTTCACAAGTGCTACAGTGCTGGCAGAATTAGACATCTCTTACAGAGGAAAACAAAGAGGAGTCACAGGGAGGTTTTGCAAATGCTGAGCAAGACCCCATGTGAATGTCATTTATGCCAATCAGTGTTAGTTGAATATTTACTATAGGCAGGAAACTGGGATGAAAAGCTGCAAACGGCACAGACAGAGCTCTCAAGGAGTTCACAAAATAGTACAAATTGGGTAATATTTAGACATGGGAAATATTTAGAAAAGGAAATGGCAAGACGTGGAACCCATACAAGCTATCCTGAATCTTTGGATTGGTACACTGTAGGCTCAAATAAAAACCTATTTCCGTATCCTTTAGAAAAGAGTTAGTCCACAGACATTCCAGAGACATGAAACACAAAGTCATTTCTCATCTGTTATTACTGAATTATTTTCCTAAATATTATCTCTTTTTGCCAGAGTTGTAGGATTATTATTACTGCCAAATATGATGGAGGATTCATAAACTTTCCTCCAGTTGGTAATATAAACACTTTTTTTTCTAAATCTGGAAAAGAGATACAAATTTATTTACTTTTTAAAAAATGCTGTAGCATTTACACGATTTATAAATAGAGATTTGGGAAGGTTTTCCACTCTACACAGCTTCTTAAGCCTTTTTTTTTTCCCCTCTTCTGTACCTCAAGTACCCAAAGCAGTTAAAGTTAATACTTAATGCAACCCAGTTGAAGAGATAGGCATTTCTTGCAGTCAGGTCTCAATTAAGAGATAAAAGACAAAAAGTGCAAAGCGCTTGTTAAAGCTAAGAATACAAGGCCAGCCATGGATGTGCTTGAAGCTGTCCATAGCGATAACTGGATAGTCAGCTGGAATCTCCTTGAATTGAAGTGGGTGCTCTAACTTATCAAATTCCACATATGGGGAAATTATTGGTGCCTACAGTGGTGATTAACACTAACCCACTGGGTCAGAAACAAGCTGGGATAAAGGTGAAAACTCTATCTGACTATCAACACCAAATACATCCATTTAGAGAAAGATAGCAGAGGGTTTTTTCTTTTTTTATATCTTCAGTTGTGCAGGTTGTCAGGCTGGTCACACAGTTAACGCTGCATATAGAGTGCTCTCTATAATGTGCAAATTGCAATGCACATTAAAATGTAATCTACTTTAATAAGTCACATGAAGATTACATTTTAAGATAATTGTTTGTGTGTTTATGCTACACACCAAAAATATTTTCCTACTTTGTTTACAGTATTTCCCCTTTGCCTTTAAACATAATGATTGCAACCATTAGCACTAAATAACTCCCTCTTTCAAATGGTTGGGGGCAAAGTTATGGAGATTCAAATTTTGGATTCCTGGAACCATGGTTCATAATATAATGTTCAAACTGCTTGATCGTATTGAATTTCCCAAAATTAAACTTGTTATGCTGTTATGATCATCAAAAACCTCACTGGGCACCAACAATTAGAACACTTGAATTATGCAGATAGTTTTATAAAGTTGTCCCCTTTCCAGTCCTGTGTAGACAAAAATATTGAGAGATGACAATTTTTGAAATATTTATAATGAACATTATAACCTGGGCTTTCTGACAAATCTATCCACTTGGAATATGGCCAGTTATCAATGATTTATTAGAATAGGTGAAAATGAAATTAGAGGAAAATGGAAATGACAAATAATCTCCAAATTTCACATTGTTGATTCATTTAAAAGTGCTTTTCCACTCAGCCACCAGTAAAATCATTTACAAGTGATGACATTTAACTGAAAAGATTTTCATCTCTTTTTTTTCCCGTCTTATCCATCTTGTGAAGGAAGTACCAATGAATACTAAAATAACCCATAGGGTCAAGAGACAAAATAAGTCCTTATTAGTCTATGTAGATGTTGTGCACTCAGCAAGAAGCAAAATGACTGTCCTGGAGTTAATACCCAACAAATATTTCTATGGATGAATAAACAGAGAATTGAAAATATAACTGAATTTTGAGTTGACTCAACTATGCATTTTTAAAGTCTGGAAATTATAATTCTCAAAACTTGCTGCATTATTTTGGTTTGCTTTACAGAGAGCCTGTCTTTGAAGAACAGGCACGTGGCTCAATCATATATGACCACTTATTTAGTTGTATTAATGTCTTTAGTTGTATTAAAGTATAATATATATATTTAGTTGTATTAAATATATATATTTCCCAGAAAGATTGTATGTAATAGCCTTCCTCTGGAGCCACGAGACCCTAGTTTAATGTGCTTGTTTCCTCAGTAATCTCTAGATTAACAGGTAAAATTTCTGATCTACATTCTGTTGAAATAATTTAGTAATCTTTGTTTTCATCTGCTTGACTATCATGACAAGAGATTCTGACATTCTGGAAAAGTAATGAAGAAATATATTGAGAGAAGTATTTCAGTTCCAGGTGATATGAAACCCAGTTGGAACAAACTGCAGAAAAAAATATTTGTTTATATAAACTAATGTAACTGAAAATTTGGCAGGAGGTCTTCAGGCATAGCTAGATACAGGAGCTCAAAATAATGCCATCAGAATTCAGACTTTCTTTATCTTTTGGCTATGATTTCCTCTGTGTTGGCTTCCTGCTCAAGTAGCTCTTCCCATAGGAAGGTTAGATGGCCCTCAGCATCTCAAAGCTGCCTTATTACTAAACTCAATCCAATGGAAAGAGAATCTCCATTCCAATACTCTTAACAAAAGCTCTGCAGTTGGAGCTTCCTTGACTTGCTTGGGTGCTGTGCCTGTCTTTGACCCAAACACTCCGACCAGACAAATGGGACATGCATTTGTAATGTCTGGATCACATGCCCTTTCCTAATTCAATTTGTGTTGCCTGTGGAAAGTGATGCTCTATCTTGGGTCCTATGTCTAATGCTTGGATTCAGGAGTAAGATTAGTATGAGCTGAATCACAGGAATTGAGTGGGAAAAAAAGATGGCTCTCTAGGAAACATAAAGTTATATTTCTAGAAGAAAGAATGGATCTTGGGGTGACAGGAACAATAGATGACATTGCAAGAAGTGTAGACAAAAATGGAAATATTAGAAAAAGGATTACAAAGAATGAAAACCTATGAAAGCTCTGAAATCATATCTACTAAATAACTAAAGTTTTCTCAAAGGCTATATCCAACTACTATACCAAAAACTGTAGAGCATTACTAAAGATCCAGATCTACCAAAATATTTTGGAATATATTTAATTCTGTAGTTGAAAAATGTGGTCAATACATTATTTTTGACGTTGGTCAGACTAGGAGAGGAACCAGCATATACAGATTTTCCTATTTTTAATTTAATCTGGACTTTGGTTTTGAGGGCAACTGAGAGTCAAAGCTGGGGATGAGCGGAAGTGGCACACTTTCCCCACAGAAGAGACTCTTCATCTGGGAGCATATGCTGATTGCTCACACCACATTGAATTCCCTTGCCCCTAGAGGACATTATTTTTAACATCAGGAATAAAATTACATTATTGAGTGAGAATGGGAAGAGGAGGAAACCAATCACCTAGATGAGGTTCAGTAGATTAGCTAAAATAATACTCTGGTATAAGATCTCATCAATAACATTAAGCAACATTTTATTTAGACTCTTAACAAGACAATGGATTTAAAAGGTAGCATCTGAAAATTTTGGCGTCTAGAATAAATTAATTTAAATTTAACATAATTTGTGAATAAAATCTTTTGTTTTATACTTTATACCTTTGTTTAGAACTTTTGTCTTATTCAACTTTGCTTTGTCCTTTGGAACCTACTACTGAAAGAAGAAATTTTTCTTTATATTTTATTGTTTCTAACAAAAGAAGACATTCTTCCATCACAATTTTAAGCACTATTTTACCAGAATTTCAAAATTCTAGAATTTAGGACAACAGTCAAATCCCTGTAATCTTGGTATGATTGAATAGACTCAGGCTTATAAATCTGTTTTTTAAATGATTCTCCATAATTCCTTCTTGATCTACCGTTATGAATACTCAACATTTCTTTTTAGCAAGTCAGCAGGTTGTTCTCAATTGTGCCAAACCTGGTAGCCTATTGTACTTTTTAATCATTTTCTAAATTATCTCAGGTCAAAATTTATTTGCATTTGGAACATTTTATATATGGAATTAAGATGATATTATAACACTAGTGTTGAGTTTTAGATAAGGCATTACATTTCAGTTTATTGTGAATTGTTTTCACGTTTCCCAGGCAGTTTAATCTGGACTGACTTTATGAGCAGGCATCTGTGTGCTGTAGTTGAGGGGCAGCCAAAAGGCCCTCTGGACCTACTAAAACTTCCTTTATCACAGAGTCTCTTGAAACAAGTACCATAATTCCCATCAAGTGAGCCACCTTATCATTAACTCATGATTCCTAGAAAGCCCTGTGAGGATAACATATACGGTCATTAACAGAGGCATTAACATTTGAAGCCAGCAAAGGTGTGGGTGCTGGAGAGGAAACTGGTGAAGGATAGGGTCTCAAGCCCTGTGACATGCAGAGGAAGACCCTGTTTAATTGCAGAAAAAGAAATAGCTTCAAATTTTGCCTTCTTCATCATTTTGTGTAGATTAGACTCTAAGGTGAGATATTATTAATAAATTGGCTTAAGATACAAACATTTTATATAATATTTAATACATAGACTGTATTAAATCTTTTGGAAGATACGGTTCTTTGTTTCAAAGATTCTTTGTTTGCTCATATGTTCATTCTTTCATTTAACAAAAGCTTTTTTTAAAATATACTGTATGCCAGATATTGTCCTAATTGTATTATCTCATTTAAGTCTTCTAAACTACCCTTTGAGACAAATACTATTTTTATTCACATTTTACAAAATGAAAAGACTAGCATTAAATCAACAAGGTCACATAGCTAGCAAATGATGTGTGTAGGAGTTGAGGAGGGTTGAAGCACAGCAAACAAGTACATGAAAAACTAGTACATGTTTAAAAAAAATCAAAATAGGTGATGTGACAGAGTGATGGGGTTTGGATGCAGGAGAGTAGGAATTATAATGTGTCAATCAGGTGGTTAGGGAAGGATATGGGAGGAGGTGACATTTGAGAGAAGACCTGTAGGATGAGTAGCAATGAGCTACACAAACACTAGTGCAAACTTCCTAAAGCAGAAAGAAGCTTGGTATGTTTGATGAAAATAAAAGAGAACCCCTGTTAGCCATGTCTCAAGAACAGTCCTTCTCCTGCAAAACCTAGTCTATTTAGAGATCTAGCAAGATCAGAGGAAGAACAAGTAGTTGTTTTTTAAGTTCTATTCAGTGTTGTTCATTCTCTCTGGAATCAGCATGTCTTGGGTACTGGAGTGTCTTTTCTTTTTTGGATTTCACATAGAATCTCTCTCTCTAGAGTTTCTTATCCAAATACTCATCGGTGTACACACTAAGTCTCC
The DNA here is from genome assembly GCF_009873245.2 of Balaenoptera musculus. Classification (NCBI taxonomy): domain Eukaryota; kingdom Metazoa; phylum Chordata; class Mammalia; order Artiodactyla; family Balaenopteridae; genus Balaenoptera; species Balaenoptera musculus. The sequence continues at coordinate 38,910,363 of NC_045791.1, read as the reverse complement.
GCAGCGTTTGACTAAGAAGCAATTTCTTTCCATATTCAGTTTCTATTAAGATTGGAGTCTGGACTTGATTAAGAAAAAACATGTTTCTTTAATTCACTCAAACACTAATTGAGGGCCTACTATATATAATTAAGGTAATACCAAAATGAGTTTGTCATGGATAGTATCCTTAAGAAGTTTAAAGTCCAATATAATAGATATTTTAAAAATATATATTATTTAAAAAATATTTACCTTATTTATTTTTTATATCCCATCAATCTTTTTGCACTGTGATTCCACCATCCCCAGAGCCCATGGACTACTCAGAGAAAATAAAGAAGTTATTATTCAGGCTTAAGTTTCAAAAGTGATTTTAAGTTGAAGAGGCAAGAATGTTAAAAACCAAGCTTTGTTGGGAAAGAAAATGGCTTTCAAAGATCCAAAAGTTTGCCTTTATATAGCAGGAGCAAAACTTGGAGATCTTAGTGTCTTATTATAAAGTATAATGTATGGAGATTATAAGACATGATGTAAGAAAAGTTCTTATTCAAGTAGCAGAGAAAATTTTTTTTGTTGTTCTGGGGGTATAAAAGCACAGAAAGAAGGCCATTCCTCAGGTGGCTCAAAGCTTGTCTTTGGCTTTGGCCCTAGAAGGTGGTTGTAGAAAGACAGAAGAGATGAAAGCAATATAAACTGAGATAGAAGCTAAGAGCTAGGAGATTTTATGCCTTCTTTTTTCTTAGGAACTCTGGGAGGAAGACTGTCACAATGGGCCACCATGTACCTGTGAGCACAACACAAATTTAGGGGGTGCTAGTAAAATTATAGTCTATCTCAATTGTGCCACTGGAGTTGTTCATTGCTCAACTGTAATTCTGAATATGGCTTCTTTGACTACCTCTCATCATAGCACAGAAATGGCTGCATGGGATGTTTAGGAAAAGAGGGACCTGAAATAATTCTCATGAGTCTCCTTTCCATGTGTGATGGAAGGGATTTGAAAAATTTCCACCTGTCTCCAGCTGAGGAGTGCAGAAGGAAGATGATAATGTAGGGGATTAAATGGGAATTATGGCCAGACCACAGGAGATTTGTAACCCCAATGAGAAAAGAAGAGGTGTCCTATACAACAGATAGATGGACAAGTTTCCTGGGAGAAATCACAATTCCTTTCTCTAAGGAGAGAATAGAATAGACAAATTAAAACTCTAGCCACTTCAGCACCGAATTCAGTGAGGACAGAGACTGCTTGTTCCCCACAGGCTAGTGGGTTGAAAACCAAAAGGGAAGTAGATCACAAGGTCCCTTCCTCAATGCCATGAGGTGTGGCTAGCTTCTCTTCATACCCAGGTGCCATCTTGGGAAGGAAAAGAGGTGCCTTGAAAGGGAGGTGAACTTTGAATTGTCTTCATAATTACCAGAAATGGATGATTCTGAACCAGAGAAGATAGAATTAATATTAGTATTTGGTAAGATGGAGGATTTTATTAACTTTTTTTCCCTGGATCCGTCTCACAATAAATAAAAATAGTATTTTTTTCCTCCCACCTCCATATACATATATGGGACTAAACATAAAGCAAGATACCTGACAAAATTTCAATAAAGTAGGTTTGAGTTCAGAAGAGAATCAGATTCTTTATAGCTAGGGGTAATCTAGTTTTATTAAATCCTGTGTGCTGCTTTTGTTTTCTTCACTCTAAAGAGGACTGACAACAATGGATGTTCAGTTAATTTGTGTAGTTGTAGCTTTTTTTGCTTTATTGATCAACTTTCAAGATTCATTTGGATTTTGAATACGTAGTGCTTTCGATAATTAAAGAGGGATTAGTTTTATTACTATGAGTTGGAGTTCACTTTGTTTTCCAAATGTATTAGATTTTTCCACTGTGTAGAGAAAGTAGAGGCCTAGATAGTTTTTCACTGACACGGGGGGTTCATTACCTAGTGCCAACTAATTTGTTTTGAGGTTTTCCATAGAAAATTAGGTTGGGGTAAATGAAATCTTTTATGGGTATCTGCAGTAAACCCAATTTAAATTTCTAGCAATAATTTAAAAAGTTGGTTCACCCTGGTAAAATTTTGGTTTTATCTTCTGTTTCTTGTTAACTCTTTTGAGAACTTTCTTCCAACAATTGTGTTACTAAGGTTAGCCACAAGGGATATTTAAAATGTTTATCAACTGATGCATCTTATTAAGAGCCAAGCAGGGTCATCACAGACTGGAACCAATTAATATGGCTCTCTACACTGGAGCTAGGAGATTGTCAGTCCTGGTTTGGGCTAAATAACTTCAGCTTGATTTATCATTTATTAGGGTTGTAATAGTAGTACTAAAAGTTGATATTGTTATGGAAAATAGAGTTTTCTAATTCTCTCCTCACTTCTTTTGGAAGAAAGCACATATCTACCCCATTTCTGAGGTCCTGAGCCATGCACAACTAGGATAATAGAGTTATTTTACTTATTTGTTCTATGTTTAGTTTGGGAATGCAGACAAAAGAGAAAGATATTTTTATAGCATACTAACAAGAGTTTGCAGTGAGGAAAATCAGCAGGAAAGGACTGGATTGGTGTTATATATTATTTTCATGGAGGCTAAACTGGGAAGGACAATTTTCCTTCATCTCCTTCCCCAGAATCTGGAAGTATGCTCCCTTTCCCTCAACTTTGCTGGAGGATGAACTACATGGACCACAGCATAGTGAAGAGAGACTCAGAAACCTGTTGGAGCTTAGAGGGAATAAAATGCAAGGAGATTTTGGAGGACATGGAGAGGAGAGGTCAGAGAGAAAGTGTCCCTTAATGTTCATAGGAAACAGACTCAGTGTGACTGACAGGCAACTGCTGGCACAAATAAATATTTTCCATCAGCTCTTGGACACTTTGTTTGCTTGTCCAATAGTAGTGTTTTTATGTAGTGTACATTTTTATTCTGTCTAATATTAAGGGTATAGCTTAATATTTTGTGTGTGTTTCATTTTCCTATGGTGAAAAGTTTGAGAATTATGTTACAATTTTGTTTTACTAACAGCACCTAGCACAGTGTCTGAAACATTCTTGGTAAATGAACAAATTACAGTGGGTGAAATTCCAAAAATTACATATTTGTCTTTTATGACTCTGAACATCAGCTTTTCATTTAGTTATTGACCAGTTGGTCCCTCTAGGGGAACTTTGAGGTCCAAGTGATCAAGGTGATCAAAATGTAATTTGTGTTTGTAATTTGATGCAAGTCTCTTTAAAAGCAAACTCCAAATGTTGTATGAGGTTTTCAAATTAGAAAGGAAAAGAAACATGATAAATTTCAAGTGACCTAGTTTATTATAGAACAAAAATCAAATGAGCTGTTGTGTTTACAGTAGGTTGTTAAAGGACTGGTAAAATCTGTTTAACTTTTCTTCAGCAGAGATAAACATTTATTTTATTTTTTATTTTTATTTTATTTATTTATTTTTAACATCTTTATTGGAGTATAATTGCTATACAATGTTGTGTTAGTTTCTGCTTTATAACAAAGTGAATCAGCTATACATATACATATATCCCCACATCTCCTCCCTCTTGTGTCTCCCTCCCACCCTCCCTATCCCACCTCTCTAGGTGGTCACAAAGCACCGAGCTGATCTCCCTGTGCTATGCGGCTGCTTCCCACTAGCTATTTTACATTTGGTAGTATATATTAGTACATGTCACTCTCTCACTTCGTCCCAACTTACCCTTCCCCCTCCCCGTGTCCTCAAGTCCATTCTCTACGACTGCGTCTTTATTTCTGTCCTGCCCATAGGTTCTTCAGAACCATTTTTTTTTTCGATTCCATATATATATGTTAGCATACGGTATTTGTTTTTCTCTTTCTGACTTACTTCACTCTGTATGACAGACTCTAGGTCCATCTACCTCACTACAAATAACTCAGTTTTGTTTCTTATTATGGCTGAGTAATATTCCATTGTATATATGTGCCACATCTTCTTTATCCATTCATCTGTCGATGGATACTTAGGGTGCTTCCATGTCCTGGCTATTGTAAATAGTGCTGCAATGAACATTGTGGTACATGACTCTTTTTGAATTATGGTTTTCTCAGGGTATATGCCCAGTAGTGGGATTGCTGGGTCATATGGTAGTTCTATTTTTCGTTTTTTAAGGAACCTCCATATTGTTCTCCATAGTGGCTGTGTCAATTTACATTCCTACCAACAGTGCAAGAGGGTTCCCTTTTCTCCACAACCTCTCCAGCATTTATTGTTTGTAGATTTTTTGATGATGGCCATTCTGACCAGTATGAGATGATATCTCGTAGTTCTGATTTGCATTTCTCTAATGATTAATGATGTTGAGCATTCTTTCATGTGTTTGTTGGCAATCTGTATATCTTCTTTGGAGAAATGTCTACTTAGGTCTTCTGCCCATTTTTGGATTGGGTTGTTTGTTTTTTTGATATTGAGCTGCATGAGTTGCTTGTATGTTTTGGAGATTAATCCTTTGTCAGTTGCTTCATTTGCAAATATTTTCTCCCATTCTGAGGGTTGTCTTTTCGTCTTGTTTATGGTTTCCTTTGAAGTGCAAAAGCTTTGAAATTTCATTAGGTCCCATTTGTTTATTTTTGTTTTCATTTCCATTTCTCTAGGAGGTGGGCCAAAAAGGATCTTGCTGTGATTTATGCCATAGAGTGTTCTGCTTATGTTTTCCTCTAAGAGTTTTAGAGTGTCTAGCCTTACATTTAGGTCTTTAATCCATTTTGAGTTTATTTTTTGTGTACGGTGTTAGGGAGTGTTCTAATCTCATTCTTTTACATGTAGCTGTCCAGTTTTCCCAGCACCACTTATTGAAGAGGCTGTCTTTTCTCCATTGTATATTCTTGCCTCCTTTATTGAAGATAAGGTGACCATATGTGCGTGGGTTTATCTCTGGACTTTCTATCCTGTTCCATTGATCTATATTTCTGTTTTTGTGCCAGTACCATGCTGTCTTGATTACTGTAGCTTTGTAGAATAGTCTGAAGCCCGGGAACCTGATTCCTCCAGCTCTGTTTTTCTTTCTCAAGATTGCTTTGGCTATTCGGGGTCTTTTGTGTTTCCCTACAAATTGTGAAATTTTTTGTTCTAGTTCTGTGAAAAATGCCATTGGTAGTTTGATAGGGATTGCATTGAATCTGTAGATTGCTTTGGGTAGTATAGTCATTTTCACAATGTTGATTCTTCCAATCCAAGAACATGGTATATCTCTCCATCTCTTTGTATCATCTTTAATTTCTTTCATCAGTGCCTTATAGTTTTCCGCATACAGGTCTTTTGTCTCCTTAGGTAGGTTTATTCCTAGGTATTTTATTCTTTTTTTGCAGTGGCAAATGGGAGTATTTCCTTAATTTCTCTTTCAGGTTTTTCATCATTAGTGTATAGGAATGCAAGAGATTTCTGTGCATTAATTTTGTATCCTGCTACTTTACCAAATTCACTGATTAGCTCTAGGAGTTTTCTGGTAGCATCTTTAGGATTCTCTATGTATAGTGTCATGTCATCTGCAAACAGTGACAGTTCTACTTCTTCTTTTCCAATTTGGATTCCTTTTATTTCTTTTTCTCCTCTGATTGCTGTGGCTAAAACCTCCAAAAGTATGTTGAATAACAGTGGTGAGAGTGGGCAACCTTGTCTTGTTCCTGATCTTAGTGGAAATGGTTTCAGTTTTTCAACATTGAGAACAATGTTGGCTGTGGGTTTGTCATATATGGCCTTTATTATGTTGAGGTAAGTTCCCTCTGTGCCTACTTTCTGGAGAGTTTTTATCATAAATGAGTGTTGAATTTTGTCAAAAGCTTTATCGAGATTACCCCATGGTTTTTATCCTTCAACTTGTTAATATGGTGTTTCACATTGATTGATTTGCATCTATTGAGGAATCCTTGCATTCCTGGGATAAACCGCACTTGGTCATGGTGTATGATCCTTTTAATGTGCTGTTGGATTCTGTGTCCTAGCATTTTGTTGAGGGTTTTTGCATCTATGTTCATCAGTGATATTGGCCTGTAGTTTTCCTTTTTTGTGACATCTTTGTCTGGTTTTGGTATCGGGTGATGGTGGCCTCGTAGAATGCGTTTGGGAGTGTTCCTCCCTCTGCTATATTTTGGAAGAGCTTGAGAAGGATAGGTGTTAACTCTTCTCTAAATGTTTGATAGAATTCGCCTGTGAAGCCATCTGATCCTGGGCTTTTGTTTGTTGGAAGATTTTTTTTAAAAATTTATTTATTTTATTATTTTTATTTTTGGCTGTGTTGGGTCTTCGTTTCTGTGCGAGGGCTTTCTCTAGTTGCAGCGAGCGGGGGCCACTCTTCATTGCGGTGCACGGGCCTCTCACTGTCGTGGCCTCTCTTGTTGTGGTGCACAGACTCCAGACGCGCAGGCTCAGTAGCTGTGGCTCACAGGCCCAGTTGCTCCGCGGCATGTGGGATCTTCCCAGACCAGGGTTCGAACCCGTGTCCCCTGCATTGGCAGGCAGATTCTCAACCACTGCACCACCAGGGAAGCCCTGTTGGAAGATTTTTAATCAGAGTTTCAATTTCACAGCTTGTTATTCATCTGTTCATATTTTCTATTTCTTCCTGGTTCTGTCTCAGAAGGTTGTGCTTTTCTAAGAATTTGTCCATTTCTTTGAGGTTGTCCATTTTATTGGCATATAGTTGCTTGTAGTAATCTCTCATGATCCTTTGTATTTCTGCAGTGCCAGTTGTTATTTCTCCTTTTTCATCTCTAATTCTGTTGATTTGAGTCTTCTCCCTTTTTCTCTTGATGAGTCTGGCTAATGGTTTATCAATTTTGTTTATCTTCTCAAAGAACCAGCCTTTAGTTTTATTGATCTTTGGTATTGTTTCCTTCATTTCTTTTTCATTTATTTCTGGTTGGATCTTTATGATTTCTTTCCTTCTGCTAACTTTGGGGATTTTTTTGTTCTTCTTTCTCTGATTGCTTTAGGTGTAAGGTTAAGTCGTTTATTTGAGATTTTTCTTGTTTCTCAAGATAGGATTGTATTGCTATAAATTTCCCTCTTAGAACTGCTTTTGCTGCCTCCCATAAGTTTTGGGTTGTCGTGTTTTCATCGTCATTTGTTTCTAGGTTTTTTTGATTTCCTCTTTGATGTCTTCAGTGATTTCTTGGTTATTTAGTAGTGTGTTGTTTAGCCTCCATGTATTTGTATTTTTTACAGATTTTTTCCTTTAATTGATATCTAGTCTCATAGCATCGTGGTCAGAGGTAATCTTTTAGATAGTAATATATTGACATAAGATCATTTTAGCTGCCTTCCCTTTGGAACACTTTTGGCCAATTAATTTATTAATTTCACAAGTAATATGTCTACTATGTGCAAGTTACTATTAACCAGGCTAGCAATTGAGTAGTGAACAAAGTGCTTTCCTGTCCTGGTGGAGCTTACATTCTAGTGGGAAGCACAGAAAATAAACAGTGTAAATAAGTAATTACAAAATATAGTCTATTACTCCTACCTGAAACTATGTACAAGCATTAACTCCAAATGGATCAAAGAACTAAAATGTGAGAATTAAAACTATAAAACCGTTAGAAGAAATCACAGGATTAAAGTTTCAGAACCTTAGATTAAGCAAGGGATTCTTACATATGACACCAAAAGCACAAGTAATAAAAGAAAAGTAGATAAATTGGATTTCACGAAAATTAAAACTTTTTACACATCAAAGGACACCAGAAAGACAATCAAAAGAATGGGAGAAATACTTATAAATCATATATCTGATAAGGTCCTAGAATGCAAAATATAAAAAAAAACCCTTACAATTTAACAATTTAACAACAGAAACACAAACATCTCAGTCAAAAAATGGGCAAAGGACTTCAGTAGACATTTTTCCAAAGAAGATATACAAATGTTGAGAAAAGACGCTCAACATAATTAGTCATTAGGGAAACGCAATAAACACAGCAAGATGCCATTCCACACCCACTAGGGATGGTAAAAACCAACAACAACAACAACAACAACAATGGAAAATAAGTGTTGGTCAGGATGTGAATAAATTGATACCCTTGTGTATATTGCTGGTGGGAATGTAAAATTGTGCAGCCACTGTGGAAAACAGTTTGGCAGTCCCTCAAAACTGCAGAATTACCATATGATCCAGCAACTCCATTCCTAGGTGTATATGCAAAGGAATTGAAAACAGGTATTCAAACAAAATTTGTCCATGGATGTTCATAGCATCACTATTTACAGTATCCAAAACGTGGAAGTAACACAAATGTCCATTAATGGGTAAACGGATAAAGACAATGTGGTGAATGTGGTGTATCAGTACAATGGAATATTATGCCACAAAATGGAATGCAACACCGATACATGCTACAATATGGATAAACACTGAAAACATTATACTACGTGAAAGAAACTGAACGCAAAAGATCACATATTGTATATTTCAATTTATAGGAAATATCCAGAATAGGCTATAGAATAGGTGATAGAATTTGATGAGGGGTTATGTATGCTATCTTAAGAAAGAAGAGTGAGGAATATTCAAAATTTGTGGTCTGAACAACTGGAAAAATGAAGTTGCTATTTGCTGAGATAAGGATTGTAAGAGGAGGAGGTCTTGGGAAAATCAAGACCTTGATTTTGGAGATAAGTTCAAATGACCTATTTGATACCCAAAGGGAAGGTGTTGAGTAGGTAGCTGACTATATGAGTCTGGTGTTCAGGGGAGTGGTCTGGACTCCCCAAGAAAAAAACAATATTCAAACCTTGAGATTTGAATGAGATCACCTGAGTATGGTTAGACATACAAAGAGTTACAAAGACTGAGTGTTGGGCGTTTCAACCTTTAGAGGTCAAGGAGGTGAGAGGCTGCAAAGGAGCCTGAGAAGAAGCAACCTTGGATTTCATCCCATTCAGATGGCTTTAATTGTTTTTTTTTATTCAGGTAATTACTAAACCTACATCACCAGCCCCAACCTCCCGCTAAGCCCTAGATTGCATTTTTCACTGTCATTTTAACACCATACTTTGGTTCTGACAGAGCCTGTAACTCAATGCACTATGATGTCAATTCTCTTTCAACCCCTTTCTTCAACTTAGTCCTCACTGCTGCCTTCGGTATGCTGACAATGACAGTACCGTTCCCCATGTGACGCAGGCTTGAAATATCAAAACCACACACGACTCTTTTTCCTTTGATCCTGACAGCATCATAATCCAGACTCTCATCTGGACCATTACAATAAGTTTCCAAGCTATCTCTCTGCTTCTTCTAGCTCTCCCTTTGAACCAATCCTGTGCACTGCTGTAAGTTTAACTTCCCTAAAGCAGATCTCAGTAATGCTACTCTCCACTCAAACTCCTCAATATATCCTCTTTGCCTACCGAATGAACATTTCAAGGCCTTTCTGAATGCAGCCACATCTTCATTTACAATCTTATGCTCACTGCCCCCTGTACACACACTTCTGCAAACACTAAACTCTTCTGTTCGTGTCCCTTTACTGTCACTGTACCTTATTCCTTAATCGTTGTCTAAATCCTAGCCATCTTTCCAGGCCCATTTCACAGATGGCACTCAAACCTGGACCACCTAACTTTTATTAATCCCCAGTCCACATGAACTATCTCATGCCCCTGAGAAGATTTTATGTAGACTTTTCTTATAACCCAGTGGAGTCTGGTTAGTTTTGTCAGTTGAGAATCTATGCCTTCTTCTAGTAACAACATCTTTAATTTCTCTTGGGGGAGATATTTATTCCATATTCTTCTCTCTGATGATTTGGATGGTGTTAAGGGCATTCCTCTTGATAACAGAGATGGTTACAGATCCCAGGCCTGCCCCAACAGCCCCTTAAATGCTTCAGGGATGAACAGGCAACACAAACTTGGTAGGCAAATCACTTTGTATTGCTTGCCCTGCTTTACTTTTCGTTATAGCCCTTATCATAATAATTTTACATGTTTATTTTGATGTTTGTCTAATGTATATTTTCCCCACTAGAATATGAGCTGCATGAGGGCAGAAGCTTTGTCTATTTTGTTCAGTACCCAAACTCTTAAGCCTGCAACACTGCCTAATACTTAGTATGTGCTTAATATTTTGTTAAATGACTGAATAAATCAGTGGCACCAGCCCAGGTTTACTCTAAGAACTAAAAACACTCTTTGACATAAACCACAGCAAGATATGTTTTGACCCACCTCCTAGAGTAATGGAAATAAAAACAAAAATAAACAAATGGGACTTAATTAAACTTAAAAGCTTTTGCACAGCAAAGGAAACCATAAACAAGACAAAAAGACAACCCTCAGAATGGGAGAAAATATTTGCAAATGAAACAATGGACAAAGGATTAATCTCCAAAATATACAAACAGCTCATGGAGCTCAATATAAAAAAAAAAATCCAATTAAAAAATGGGTGGAAGACCTAAATAGACATTTCACCAAGGAAGACGTATAGATGGCCAAGAGACACATGAAAAGATGCTCAACATCATTAATTATTAGAGAAATGCAAATCAGAATTACAATGAGGTATCACCTCATGCCAGTCAGAATGGCCATTATCAAAAAAATCTAGAAACAATAAATGCTGGAAAGTGTGTGGTGAAAAGGGAACCCTCCTGCACTGCTGATGGGAATGTAAATTGATACAACCAGTATGGAAAACAGTATGGAGGTTCCTTAAAAAAACTAAAAAAAGAACTACCATATGACCAGCAATCCCATTACTGGGCATATACCCTGAAAAAACCATAACTCAAAAGAGACATGTACCACAATGTTCATTGCAACACTATTCACAATAGCCAGGACATGGAACCAACCTAAATGCCCATCGACAGATGAATGGATAAAGAAGATGTGGCACATATATACAATGGAATATTACTCAGCCATAAAAAGAAATGAAATTGAGTTATTTGTAGTGAGGTGGGATGGACCTAGAGGCTGTCATACAGAGTGAAGTAAGTCAGAAAGAGAAAAACAAATACCGTATGCTAACGCATATATATATGGAATCTAAAAAAAAAAAAAGGTAGTACTGATGATCCTAGTTGCAGAACAGAATAAAGACATAGACATAGAGAATGGACTTGAGGACACGGGGTGGGAGGGGGAAGCTGGGGCGAAGTGAGAGTAGCATTGACATATATACACTACCAAATGTAAAATAGCTAGTGGGAAGCAGCATCATAGCACAGGGAGATCAGCTCGGTGCTTTGCAATGACCTAGAGGGGTGGGATGGGGGGATGAGAGGGAGGTTCAAGAGGGAGGGGATATGGGGATATATGTATGCATATGGCTGATTCACTTTGATATACAACAGAAACTGAGTATTGTGAAGCAATTATACTCCAATAAAGATCTATTAAAAAAAAAAAGAACTCTCAGGAAAAAGACTTGCCTATCTCTGTGTTTGACAATCTGGTAGAATATAAGTGTGGAACTATTAGTGGTTATTTTGCTAACACATAAGAGGGCCTGCCTGAGAATTAAGCCAATCCTGAATCAAGGGGAGCTAAGAATTAGCCAAAGACAGATTTCTGTCAACATGGTTTGAATGCCTAGATCCAGCTGTGTCTGGACTTACTAATGCTTGTGGAATTTGCAATTTGTGAAGCAATATATTCTGCCTTTCCCAATACCTTTTTTTTTTTCCCTTAAGCCAGTCTTAGTCATTTGCAATGTTGAGTTCTCATATATGGCTTTTATCATACTCTAATCTGTACAGTGTTTCATAGATTTGGAAATTTTTTATCTCCTCTGTTGTACTGTAAGCTATCTGAGGGTAAAGACTGCGCCTTATAATCATCTTTACATTTCACATAGTATTGATCCACTGATTTCCTGTAGTCAGTTGGTAAGCATTTGATAAACAGTTGTTGAATTAAAATGAAATTGTTTTTATTTGAAAGTCAGAAATAGAATTTTTTGCATAATATTTTGAAGACCGATATTAATATTCCTGAACAAAATGTTTGCATTTTGTCCACTTTTTAGTGTTCTTTTAAAGGATAAACTTCAATCACTTCAAAACATGTTTTCACTAGCATTTTATATATATTCTATAATAAGTTATCAGTCACACTAGAATTTTGGATAAGAGTCTGTAAAGGAGTTTGATAAAATTTGGCTCCTTATCAAAGTCTGGAAAAATATTGAAATATCTCTATTTGAATTTATAACTTTGATTTGAGTTCTTTGGTGTGCATTGATTAAAAATAGAGGGTGGTTCTACTACTTTAACAGAAATGCTATGTTTTTAGATTTGTACATTAATGTAACCCTAGTGATTACTATCAATGTTCTTATATTTTGGCTTGTATTTCTGCCTAGGAAATTCAGGCTAAATGAAAGGTTTTGGCTGTGCCTAGCTCATTCCTTCTCTCTCACTCAATCTTGCTAGTACCAGGAATACCTACAGGTCTGCTGGCCAGAGTTAGAAAACAAATGACCTTGCTGGGCAAGAATCAGCAGTTTTGATCACCAAAGCTCAGGGTTTTAAATTAATTGAAATGAGCAGCCAAAGATATAAGGTAGTCTATTCTGATTCATTAGTATTTCAAGGGGAAGAAAGCAAAACCCACCTATTTTCCTCTGTGTTTTTTTGACAGAAGCATAAACTCTAACATGCCCACAGGCCAGAGCCTTGCAAGTAATTCTCTGCATACTTTTCATTTGACCATTAAGGTACATATTCCTGAAATTATATTCCAGCCAAGAAATCAGAGAAATGTTTGACCCAGAAGGAGATTAGAAATCGCTGCGTGCAGAGCAAAGATCTGGGTGCAGGAGACATCCTAGGTCTAGGGAGAAGCCTGAGGAATGGGACCAAGCCTTCTTTATATGCTCACATACACAGTGTCTGACATATAACAGAGGCTCAACAATTGCTATATTGATGGATAAATGAAGAAATAGAGACTGGCCACCATCCTTGGGGCAGAATTATAAGCCATGAAACTCAGAAAATCGATTTTTGGTTTTATTCTTGAGACATCCTAAGCAGATTTGGTACCATTCACTGATGAACAAACCTTAGAGTCAAGATTTTTGGAATTACATTTCAACTGATACATCTATTGTTGCCTGTCAAGATTATTTTTTCTTTAGTTCAGTGCTCTATAAAGTCAGAGAACAGCTGCTCAACACCTCTTCATAATTCAGTTCATTAATGTAGAAATCTCTCAGACTTATTTCCCCTCTAGGTTAAGTAGCCTTAACTTCTCGGAAAACCCGCAGCATAAATTTTTTCCCTAATTATCTTTCTGTGGATAATCTCCAGTTCCTCCAGTGCCTCTTTAAGGGTGTAAAAGTCATTACTGGAAGTTTTCACGGGCAATAACAATTCTGTTCCTGGCTCTTCGGTTGATGGTAACATACCCAACATTATGGTAATATGAGGGCTGAGGAAACCGAGAGTTGCTTTTCCCTCTTCTCAGTTGCCAGTTTAAATACTATCAACATTTCCAAGTTTACTACACTGTGGTCTCACATCAACTGAGAAAATTCTTATATGGAAGCAAAAGTTTTTAACATTGTCCTTGTAATATGAGAGGCAATTTTCCAATTCTTACGAACACATCTGTAGGCTGGTGCTCCAACATCAGGTGACACAGGTCAAACTCATTTAAACTGATGAAGCTGGTCAAGCTCCAAGCACCTTGTTCTAAGCATTCTACTATGTTTTCCCCCAGGAGGAACGGTCAGTCTGAAGCAGCTGTAGGTTGATTTTATTAGCCAAAACAGCTGGAGCAAAAGGGAAAAATAACATAAGTAAAATCCTACATGGAACCCAGTACAATCTCATTAATAGCTACAAAGCACTTAAATAGAGGACTAGTGGTGTCTATGTGGCTTGCCAGTAGTACCACCATCATCAAGAAAGTGAAAAATGCGATACATGGTTAGGTATTATATCCTCAAGGTAGGAAACTTAGGAACTGAATTATTTTCAAGTAGTAGTAAATGGAAGGCAAGAAGGTGTGGAATTACTCATGAAAATAACAAGTAAGGCCTAGTTGCTAGCTCACCTGTCTGCTTGTTGTATGGTAAAGAAGAGATATATATTAAAGGGTGCTACTAGGAATAATAAATATGCGTCCTCATAAAAACCTCAGAGCAAAATTGTGTGGGTTATCAAGTCAGGGAATGTGTCTTAAATTCCTAGCCACTGTAGTGTTACAGGCACATTGTTGATTGCTAAAGATATTCACTGAATGTCAGAATGCTAAAAGTCGAGAAAATGTGCAAAAGTAGAAAATTGTAATATAAGCGAGAAACAATGTGTAGTAGATAATTAAAAACTCTTCTCATTCCTGTATGTACTTCTTTTGAAATGTGCTTTGTGCTGGTCCTCTCAGCAGTGAAATTTATTTCTCCACCGATTATATCCGGGCTTGCTCATGTAACTTGATTTGTTCAATGGAACATTAGCAAACAACTCAAGCAGAGGCTTGAAAGTCTTTGTACACTGGGGCCTGTAATGTGTAATTTTATGTGCAACTTGACTGGGCTAAGGGATGCCCAGATAGCTAGTAAAATTATATTTCTGGTGTGTCCTGAAGAGATTAGCATTTGAATTGGTGAGAGCAAATGGCCCTCCCAGCGTGGGTTGGTATCAACCAATGCCTTTGAAGGACCGAATAGAACAAAAAAGGGGGAAGAAGTGCAAATTCCCTCTCTCTCTCTCTCTGCTTGAGTTGAGACATCCATCTTCTCCTAGTTCTGTTCTCAGGCTTATTGGAAATTACACCATCAACCCCTCCCTCCAACCCCCCTTCTCGGACCTTTTCACTCCCACTGACTTACACTGTTAGCTTTTCTAATTTACATCTTGCAGAGTGCAGACTGTGGGACTTCTCAGCCTCCAAACCTAGTGAGTCAATTTCTATAATAAATTTCCTTTTATGTAAATCTATATATGTCCTGTTGGTTCTGTTTCTCTGGAGAATCCTGACTAATTGGGGGCTTACTCTCTCATTGCTGAGACCCTGAGATCAGCAAGTGAAAAAGCTTGGGCTAGCTTCCAGGAGAAAGACCAGAGGAAGAGGCTCAAATGTTCTTTTCTCTCTACCAAAATAATGTGTAGAGAGAGGCTCAGACATTCCAGCCTTCCCTGCCCCAGCCCCAGACATTGAGTAAAGCCAACTAGACCAGCCAGTCTTCAGCTTAACCATCCCAGACCAGAAGTGCCAAGCCCCCACGGAAATGTGAGAAATAATAAATTGTTTTTGTTTTCAGTCACTAGCAGAGTCTAACTGATACACAATGAACTAACGTTTATGTAACTAAAATTCAACTGTAAAATATATGGCATAATGATTAGAGAAATTATACAAGGAAGAGGCCAGGATGGAAAAGCCTCAAGAGCCAGTAAGGTTTGGTGATTTTGTGCAGAGTATTTTGCAAGGATCTTTTTCTGCTTCATTTTCATCACCAAACCATCTGCAAATCCTGGTCACTTTATATTTAGATTCCTGCAAACACCTTCTTCTGCATCTTCCATTTCATTTTGTCTGTAATCCAAATAAGTATGCTTAGAGCCATTTGAATAATATACAAATACTTTGAGGAATGAAACTATACTCAGTATCAGATTTTCGATTGTTCAAATAAAGGATTTCAACTTGGAAGCTGAATACATAAGGTGGTGGTTTTAAAATATGTCTACAAAATCATTGACTTCCCCCTTCCTTTAAAAGGTGGAGCCCATGTTCTAACTAATTAATTCTAAATAATCAGTCTGTTTACTAGGCCTCTATATGAAGTGCCATATGCCTCTTGTTCAGTTGAAAAAGGCCAGACTTAGTGATTTGTTTCTGATGAGTAGATGGTAGTGGAAGGGATGCCAAGTGACTTCTAAAGCTAGGCCATTGAAAGGTTAGAAGTTCTACTTGGTTCTCTCTCTTGGATCATTCATTCTGGAGGAGATTAGCAAACATGAGGACAATCAAGCAGTCCTATGGAGAGGGCCACCTGCCCAGTAACTGTTTCCCACCATCAACCAGCATCAGATTATCAGCCATGTGAGTGAGCTACTTTGGAAGAGGATTCTCCAGCCCAAGTCCAAGACTACAGCCCCAGCCAACATCATGACTGCAACATGAGGAACTGAAGGCAAAAGGACCCAGCTCAGCTACTCTTGAATTTTTAACCTTGAGAAAGTCTGAGAATTAAAATATTTCTTATTGTCTTAAACTACCCAGTTTTGGAATAATTTGTTTCACAGCAATAGATAACTATTACACATAATAAGAAAAGGGTAAATTTTACATAGTATTTCTTAAAATGAAGCTTACAAGTAAATCAATTAAATTTTGGTACAACAACTGGTCAAGGGAAGTTAGTTCCAACTTCTCACTTAGGTGTCCAAATGTAGACCCACACACATTTTAAATATTTTACATAATATAATACTATCATCTAATCAGTAGAACTTATTAAAATTGTGGCAAATGTTGCAATAATCTCCTTTAAAGAAGGGCATTGATTGCACATTAGTTAGGTATCATGTCTCTTTAATGACTTTAATTTTCAACATTTACAAAACCTTTCTTTTTTTGAAATTAAAAAATATTTATTTTAATGTTCAACTTTATTAAAATATATTTAATATGCAAAAAGTTGTACATATTTAATGTATATATATTAATGTATATATTTTGAGTTTGGACCTATACATACACCGATACCAGCATCACAAACAAGATAATAAACATATCCATCACCTCCAAAAGATTTCTTGAGTCTCCTTGCTTTTTCCTGGTGGTGGTAAGAACACATAGTATGAGATTTACCCTCTTAAACAAGTTTTAAAGTGTACAACACCATGCCGTTAACTATAGTCACTATGTCGTACAGCAAATCTCTAGAAGGTATTCATCTTGTGTAGCTGTAACTAATCTTTGGGTGCCATAGCATTTTATTTGTAAATTTTAGTTAATGAACTCACTATATCCAAGTCACTTATGGGAACTATGAAATTATGGTTATAAACTCCCTTTTCTTTTATCTTCATCTAAATTGGGTTGATTTTATGCCTTTATCATCCTTATTATCCATCCTCTCTCTGTATTTCAGTTCCTTCTGTACTCAAGCCCTTGTCTTATATTCTATGGAATATTGTGGAATTTAAGGCTTAAATGTGGCAGTGAAGTAATCTTTTTAAAAGGCATTACTTCAGGATATCATCTAAACTCTTTTGCTTGTCACAGGATGACCTGGCCCCTGGATATCCCTACAATAACGTATTTTGTCCCTGCCAGGCTCATCTTATGATCTAACTGATTATAGCTCTCCAATCAAGCTAGCCTATGTCACACTTCTAATAGGCCCCTGCTTAGAATGTTGTTTATCTCTTGTTCAACATTTCTTGTATAACTTGCTGTGGGTTAAGAATCATTCATACTCTTTAATTGCTGAAAGTAGGCTTGTTCTTGAAGGGAAGTTATAATCCAGAAGGAGGAGTTGACTAAATGATCTCAAACAGAAAATCACAAGATATAAATCAATAAACAAAAAATTCAGAATAAAGACATTTATGTAATTAAATCTTTAGCACAGTTGCTGCCAAATGCCATTAGAAATAAGAATCGTTCAGAGAATCTGTTAATATGTGGGTATCTAATGTATATGTATAACTGAATCACTGTGCTGTACACCTGAAACTAACACAACATTGTTAATCAACTATGCTCCAAAATAAAAATTTAAAAAATTGTGGGTATCTATATCCTATTCCTGAAGATTCTAAATTTGTGGGCCTGGGGGCCAAAGGACTAGCATTTTTTACAAGTTCCAAACAGGCATTAAAGACCTAGGCCCTTTTGTTTAGGATAGGCAATGAATAGTGACTAACTTTTTAAGCCAAAATTGATGTATTCACTATCCAAAGTGAATCCTTTCTCAGCAACAAAAACTAACTGAACAATAAGAAAATTGGAGTGGCTATATTAATATCAAACAAAATAGACATCAAAATAAAAAATTTGACTAGAAATAACGAAGGACATTTTGTAATGAGTAAATGGTCAATCTGTCAGGAAGATAAAACAATTATAAACATATATGCACCTAATAGTAAACTAAAATACAAGCAAAAACAAAAAAATAAAGATGAATTATAATTACTCTTCAAAGTGTTTGTGCATTAAAAAACATTATCATGAAAATGAAAAGAAAATCAATGTAGTGGGGAAAAATGTTTGCAAATCATATATCTGATAAGATTCTTTTATCTAGAATGTATTAAGAATGCTTACAACTCAGTAATCAAAAGAAAAGGCAATTAAAAGGATCTGGATAGACATTTCTTCAAAGAAGATATGCAAATTGTCAATATGCACATGAAAAAGTACTTAACATCATTAGTCATCAGGGAAATGCAAATCAAACCCCACTGAGATAGCACTTCACACACACTAGGACTGCTGTAATCAAAATGTCAGCCAGTAACAAGTGTTGACAAGGATGTGGAGAAATAAGAACCCTCATAACACTTCTGGTGGGAGTGTAAAACAGTGCAGTCACTTTGGGAAATAGTCTGGCAGTTTCTCAAAAAGTTAAATATAGAGATACTATTTGACCCAACAATTCTACTATTAGGTGTATACCAAAGAGAAATGAGAACATATGTCCATGGAAAAATTTGTACATAAATGTTTATGGCAGAATTATTCATCATATTCAAAAGGCAGAAACAACCCAAATGTCCATCATCCAATGAATGGAAAACATAATGTGTATGCACACAATGGAATATTGTTTGCCATAAAAAGTAATGAAATATAATACAAATACATGCTACAGTATGGATAATCCTTGAAAACATTATGCTGAGTGAAAGAAACCAGACACAAAAGACCACATATTATATGATTCATTTTACATGACATGTCCAGAATAGGCAAATATACAAAGACAGGGAGCAGATTAGTGTTTGCTTAGGGTTTGGGCAGAGGTAGATGGGAGGATTGGGATGTGATAGGTAAAAGGTACAGGGTTTCTTTTTGAGGTGATGAAAATGTTTTGCATTTGATTGTGGTTATGGTTGTACATCTGTGTGAATGTACTGAAAACCCTTAAATCATATAGTTTAAATGGGTGAATTGTATGCTATGTGAATTATATCTCAAGGAAACTGTTACAGAAAAGCTCAACTAACTAAACACTGGCAAAATGCATTCAGGCTCTTAATAAGTGTGTATTATGTAGATAAAAAAATTTTATCTGTGATTGTTAACTTTCAAATTTGTGTTTCATGTTAGATTTGTGTTAGAGTATACATACCCTCAACTTCAAGAATAAAGTTTCCCAAAGAAAGTTTCATTAGAATCATGAGAACAGAGTTGTTGTTAAGCAGAGCAGGCTGTGGATTGGAGTTTTTGCTCAAACTAAATCTGGATTGACTCCACATATAAGCTAAGACATCGTAACATTGCAAGGTGAGAGTAAGCTGAATCACCAGCTAAACAAATCAAATCTTGATAAGTTATAGGTTTTTTATTCTTCAAAATAAAACATAAGAGACACTATTCCTGAACTGTGGGGACAAAATCTTAGTAAACAGATATTGATGTTCTTACATAAAATGTATTAAAGCACGTATGCCAGCGTGTCAGCCCTACCTAGTACAAAACCATCCCATCCCCAGAACACTTTCCTGGATCGTTTCCCCATGTCTTTTTGTTTATGTTTTCTTTTTGTTTACTTTCTACAATCCTTAGATAAATCCTTAGATTTATCACTAAGGATTACTAGTTTTTAAAAATGTATTAAAGGCTATATTTCTTCAATCTGTAAACATGTGGAATACTTTTATGTTGAGAGACAGCTTCTCTTGGGGCATTGTTGCCTAAGTGTGATAGGTTCATCATCCAGGACATAGCACAGTGCCTGTTATTACTTAAAACCCTGCAGGACTGGAGATTCCTTAAATTAGTGCAATATCTGGAGAAGAAGTTGACGTGGCTGGAAAGACATGCAGACTTGGCTTGGAAAGCTGGGAGAAGAGGAAGAGTGGAAGGGAAATGGAGTAGAGAGGGAGTGGGGTATGGTGGAATGAGGCGTAACAGGTGGCTGCTATGGTGATTTTTTTTTTTTTTTTTCTTTGCTACAGACCATTAGTTTTGATGGCAACCTCCTTCTAACACTCCCTTCTCTTAGGCTACACTTAAGATTTCTGGGCAGAGTGAACTAGTAGAGGTGAGATTCCCCAGGAATGCTCCTAAGGGCCAGAGTGCCCAAGTACCTGAAGAGGGTCTGATACACAACCAAGGTCAGGTGCCTGAAATCTGAATCAGATGCCCTGGGAAGACTGGAAGAGCTGTAGCTTCTAGCTAGAGAGCAGTGCTGGGGCTTAAGAGATAGTCCAGAAGTAGATATTTGTTCAAGTCATATCTCTACAACTTACTAGCTGTATGATCTTGGGCATAACAGTTCAGCCCTCTGAAACCAATTTGCCTTAACTGTGAAAGGGCATAATAGTAATATTTACCTTATATGGTTATCGTGAGAATAACAATAATTCTCATAATTAATAATAATAATATTGAATGAGAATAGTGTCTGATGCATAGCTAGCAGTAAATAAATGTTAGCTATTTTCATTATTGTGTTCAGACATCACACATCTGGGACACTGAGGCCCCAAAACTTATCTTCCATTCAGCCAACCAACAAATGTTAAAAACTTTTGGTCATCTTAGCATCATGAGTATACAGCCATCTGGAATATTCACTGGAAATATTTTGAAAGACTTGATAAAAGCTAATCGTAATGTTTTTTCAAATGAAATGACAGCTGTGAACGGATAAGAAACCCTCTCCCATCACTTTTTGGGCAGTTCCAAGGTATTTAACATTTTCAGAAGAAAATATTCTGGAGATCACTTTACATAGCTTCTTTATTTACTGAGCAAGGCCACACCATTTGATTAGGAATTAATTCTCAGCATTTTACTATTCAGAGAAGGAAGGAAAGTTTTTAAACTTTTCTCCCATATGCCCACAGGGCTTGGGATTTCTTAGTACTGATTAACAGTGAACCTAAAAGACTAAATAAACTTATTGACATAGAATCTAATGTTGTACCAAAATAAGTGACATTGTGGTTAATAGTCACTAATTAGCAGCTGGTCATAAATAATTCTACTCTTTTCATTGAGGAACTTATTTTCTGGTATGCATTATTTGAATTTATATGTTGTATACTGGCAAGTGTTACTCGTTTTAATTCATGTCAGTGATATAAAGCTAGAAAAAAAAACCCTATTTTCACAAAGAGTTAAAGAACAAAAGAAGAAAATATAGGACAGGTAGTATGTTGATATGGCATGACAGAACTCAGCTATATATTTATATCCTTAGTTCTCAGTGCCTATTATGTGCTTAATAAATGCCTTGTGAGTGAATAATGAGTGGTTTTTGGAAGTGCCTTGCTTTCCAACACATCCCTGCCATGTTCCCCAGTTCAAAGAAATGTGCTTTCACTGAATCTGCCATTTTGTGTGCATGTTTACCTCTTGGATTCACACCTGCCTTTTAGTCTTTATTTCTTTCTTATTATTTTAACATTTTTTGAGCAATTTGAGGTCTAAGACAGCTCTGTATTGTTTTTTTCTTTGCTCTTTACCCTTTTCTTCCCCCACCCATTGAAAGCTCCAATTTCCAATTTCAGGGACCTTTCCTGCTATATATTGTTTGTATCATCCAGGACATAGCACAATGCCTGACATTTCAGCACTAAATACAGGTCTAAAATTGATCATAGAATTAACTTAGTGGCTCTGTGCAGTTGCAATCTGGTAAAACTGTATGAGTTGCTTGCATATTTAGGTTGGTCAATTCTCAGTCACCATCTTTCTGCATCTTCTTGTCACGTAGCACTCCTGTTTGTTACACTTGGCCCTTGAACAACACAGGGATGAGGGGTGCCAACCTCCACACAGTGGAAAATCCACGTATAATTTTTGACTCCCCCCAGACTTAACTGCTAATAGCCTACTGTTGTTTGGAAGCCTTATCAAAAACATAAGTCGACTAACACATATTTTGCATAAGTACTATATACCGCGTTCTTACAATAAAGTAAGCAGGAGGAAAGAAAATGTTATTAAGAAAACCATAACAAACAAAATACATTTACAGTACTGTATTTATCAATATCATAAAATTACATCATCTGTTTATAAGATGAATTGTCTCTGTCAAAACCTACAGAGATAGTGTCAATATTGTCTTATATGATACAAAACACTGGAGATATTATACATATAACTAACATAGACATCAAAAGTGAAAATATAATGTGAAAAGAAATCCATATTTATTTGCAGACATAACAGTTCATGCATTGATAACGAAGAAGCCACAATATGATTGCGTTATGGTAGCCTAGCATATCAATACAGTTACTTCATGGTATCCTAGACTATACACTAATAAATGAATCATTATAAAAATTTTATGGCATACGATATAGTCATAAATATAATATAGTATTGGAAAAATTGTTACTTAAAAAAAAACAGGGCTTCCCTGGTGGCGCAGTGGTTGAGAATCTGCCTGCCTATGCAGGGTACACGGGTTCGAGCCCTGGTCTGGGAAGATCCCACATGCCACGGAGCAACTGGAACCGTGAGCCACAATTACTGAGCCTGCGCGTCTGGAGCCTGTGCTCTGCAACAAGAGAGGCCGCGATGGTGAGAGGCCCGCGCACCGCGATGAAGAGTGGTCCTCACTTGCCGCAACTAGAGAAAGCCCTCGCACAGAAACGAAGACTCAACACAGTCATAAATAAATAAATAAATAAATAAAAGAACGTGAATTTCTAAAAAAAAAAAAACACTTACCTGTGATAATAGGCTGATACTCAGTTCCTCCAATTATGGGAGAGCAGCATACTGTACAATAATGTAATTCTTTGGAAGTGAAGTTATAAAACAGTAAATAAACTAATTTATTAATTATTAATAATAAGTAATATTAATTATTAATAATTACTATTTATTAATTATTTATAAATTATTTATTAATTTTATCTTAAATATCATTCACATTATGCCTATGCAGAGATAGACTAGTGTCTACGTATATTTTATTCATTCATGACATATCTAAAATTTTTCTTAATTTTTTAGATATTTCTAGGTTCAACTATTATATGAATATACCATGGTTTGTTTTTCCATTTGTCTGTTGATAAACATTTAAGTTCTTTCCAATTTTCGGTACTGATAAATAAAGCTGCTCTGAACATTCATGAGCAAGTCTTTGCGTGGATACAGGCTTCCATTTTTTGAGGAGGCGGGGAGTACCCAGGGGTGGAATGGCCAGATCTTATGGTAGATGGATGTTTTACTTTTTAAGTAACTGCCAAACTGTTTTCCAAAATCTTTGCACCGCTTAACATACCCACCAGCAGCATATGAGAGCTCCAGTTCCTTCACATTCTTACTAACACCTGGTGTGGCCAGTCATTTTAGTCATTCTAACATGTCTGTGGTGATATATCAGTGTGATTTTAATTTGCATCTTTTCATATGCTTATTTGCCACCTCTGTATCTTCTTTGGTGAATTATCTTTAAAATCTTTGCCGATTTTCTTATTGGGTTATTCTCTTATGGACGAGTTTTGAGAACTTTTAAAAAACATATTTTAGATACAGTGTTTTTATCAGATATGTCATTTGCAAATATCTTCTCCTGTTTTGTGGCTTGTATTTTTATTATTTTAACAGTACCTTTGAAAAGCAGAAGTACTAAATTTTGATGAAATCCAATTTCTTTTTAAGGATCCTATTTTTGGTGTTGTATCTAAGAAATCTTTGCCTAAGTAAAATCACAAAGATTTTTCCTATATTTTCTTTCAGAGATCTTATAGTTCTAGGGCTTACACTTAGGTCTATGATCCTTTTTGAGTTAATTTTTATGTATGGCATGAGGTATGAATTGATGTTCATTTTTTTGCATATGAATATTCAATTATTCCAGCTCCATTTGTTGAGAATACTATTATTTTTCCACCGAACTGCTTTCTCCTCTTTGTCAAAAATCAGTTGCCTCTATATGTGTCGATCTAGCTCTGGACTTTCTATTCTGTTCTACTGATATATTTGTCCATCTTGATGCTATATCCGTACTCTCTTGTTTATGCGTCATATTCTAATGGAACATATTACATGATTTCCCCATTTATTTTGTTTGTTGTCTGTTTCTCTCGAACCCTAAAATGCAAGCTCCACAAAGGGTGAGATTTTTGTCACTTTTGTTCTCTGCTGTTTCCCAGAATACTGTCTATTACAATGTAGTCACTTGATACATGTTGTTAAATAAAGGAATGAATGGAGAGAAATAGGGAACACAAGGGAAAAGATAATTGGCTTCTGCCAAATTGAAGTGACAACAGAGCCTCCAGGGAGAGCTGGCTTTTGAAAATATGAGACTGTAGAGAGATCAGGTAAGATATAGAGATTTGGGGGACTTCCCTGGTGGCCCAGTGGTTAAGACTCCGTGCTTCCACTGCAGGGAGCATGGGTTTGATTCCTGGTCAGGGAAGTATCCTGCATGCTGCATGGTGCGGCCAAAAAAAAAAAAGAAGATATAGCGATTTGGGGGATATTTGTATAGAGGAGAAAAATTTGAATTATTGGGATCTTTTCATTGTTTCGGATGACTTAAAGACAACAGTGAGGATGTCCAGATCCTGGTGTTGAATCTCTGGGAAAACTGGTCACTGGTTTCTGCCTGGCATGAAGGTAGAGGAGGCAGGATTTCCCTCTTTAAGGTGTTTGGTATATGAAACTATGTGTGTTTCTGGTCTCTGCTCCCTGTCCCAGTTTAAAACCCACTCTACTTGCTTGACATCTGGCTGAGGCATGATTCCTTTCTTTTCATTTCACTCAGCCTTGATCTTCCAATTGGCTTTTGACTGCTGACTTCCGTATTCTTCTTGGTTCCAGACTGTCTGCTTGGCCTGACCCTGTGCTTAATGCCTGACCTCTCCATGACTCTTAGGAACCAAAGCCTGAACCCTAGATTGACTGCTGTCCACAGTTCAGTCAGAAGATGGAAGCCTTTAGAATAAATGAATTATCAAAGAGAGGAGAATATATATTAATATAAGTACAGGTCTCTGGGTCAAACCTTGTGAAATGCTCAAAGTAGAGGAAAGGAAGAAGAGAATAAAAAGGGAATAAAAGACACAGGAAAGGTGGAAGAGTATAAAGGAGAACAAATATTTTCATGAAGAAGAGATTAGTCAACTGAATGAAATTCTACATAAATATCTTAGAGAAATAAAGAGTGAGTCAAGTTCATCGGATTGTGCAAACAGAAAGCCATTCCTGGCCTTTAATTGCATCCTGGAATTTACTTGTTAGATAATTTTGGTACTGGTTTGAATGTGCTTCTTCACCATTTAGAAATGAACATATGTTTCTGTATGTGTAAATGTAAACTTTTTGGAGATGATTTTTTTAAACTTCTTACTGAAGGTAAGAAGTGGTGTGTGTGTGTGTATGTGCATTTGTGTGTTTGTGTATGTGTGTAGGCGACTGGTAGGGAGGAGAAGCACTTAAGATTTTTAACTTTTTTCTTTGTCTTCTTTTTCCCTCTTGCTCCCTCTTATAACAAATCCAAACGATATAGAAGTAAGAGGCCATGGTCTCTTTTGAGGGGTACGCTTTGGGTTTGGCAAGTATATGCTTTCTCTGAAGGAAAAAAAGACTTGTTGTTTTTGTTTACCTGTCTCAAACTCTGATTTACTGCTCTTAAATGCTAGCAGCATTTGAAGATCTGTGCTCTACTTCATTCAATGATCTCAGTCTGTTCAGTTGGTTTATATGACAGAATAGTCTCACCCAGTTTTTTCAAAAGTTCAAATCAGGGCTTAAGAAGCTGAAGCTGGAAGCAAGATGTGATTAAGCACATCAGAAGGACAAAGATATTCTCGTGTTTCCGCAGCAGCCGGCATTTAAAGAAGCTTATTTCAGAAATATATATGTATATATGTGTTATGCATTTAATATAGCTCTCATTTTGATGAAAATATTGCTGCTTGATAATGTAAGAAGATGACTTATTTAAAGCTAAAACTATTTGAAAACTTTTGTAATTGAAAATGTTTTTAACCAAAATTTTAATGACCCAGTTTATAGGTTGCTTTGTAGTATGCACAAATACACACTCACACACATCTAAGGTATGGGGTAGGAGAAAAAGTACTAGTTTTGGGGACCCTGCTTGATTGCATGCCATAGTTCAAGGTAAGCAGGTGGCCTAGTGAAATATAAAAGGATTTAAACAAAGAATTTTATTTCCTGGTTGATGCCTGCAGGGGAGGAATTATGAAAGGAAAGCAGAAATCTGACAGCTAAAGAGAGTCTGGAGTTTTGAAATGAAGTGTTTTTATTGATTTTAAAAGGTATGCAAATTAATTACAATTTACAAACAAACCTAAGCTTTTGAAAATGATAGATTATTTTAAAATAATAATAACAGGTGAAAAGATAGTTCATTATACTCTATAAGAAATCATAGCTCTAGCTCAGCAGGAGGGTGTAACTCTATTTTATCATAGATGACAGATTTTGTAAGAAGCCAAATAAGTATACAATTTGAAAGAAAGAGTGGTATATTGCTTAGTTACCTATTCTTTTGCATAAGTTTTAATGAACAGATCAAACAGAAAAAAAATTCCTTAGGGGATTACACTATGCCATATCTTAAAACATTTTGTGCCACAATTCTAGCTTCAAATTATTTCTAAATACAAAAGACCATCTACCTCAAGCTAAGTAAAAGCTTCATTTTAGTAGACATATTAAATAAATACTGTGTCCTCCTTGCATTGCTGAAATTAATAGTTACCTGGAGCCACAAATGCCCACATTTGTTTTCTTATTTTCATAGATGATTTCACTAAGCAGAAGCCCCTGTTAATCCTACATTCACATAGATAGAAGGTCAAAGTTGGTCAGTGAGCCAAGAAATACCATATCAGGGTTTCTTTCCTCTTCAATTGAAAAAGGTATAAATTGTGGAATTAGTGTATTGCTTGAAGGCTACAACTTCAAGCAATCAGTTTTTCTGGCTTGACAAGATTATTTTATCCTACTTTTCTTTTATTATTATGTGTAGTATTTGAGTCATCCTTCAAGCAGATGAAGTGACAGCTTGATTTAACTCAATAAAATCCACCAGTTAGGTAACCTACTGAGCCAAACAAAAGATGAAAATGACCTCAAGGGGCAGGTGCACTGTTAGTTTAAGCAAGGAGAGGAGTCTGAAGAAGAAGAAAATATTAACAGAAATTATGTTCTAATCAATGCATTTCTATGGAAACGAGAGAAATTTGTAAAATCTTCTTGCTGGGCAATTGAGCAGATAATGCTTTTGCTTTAAAAACAAAACAAAATAAACAAATCTTTAAAACTAGTCTACGTTCATGAAAAGCAGTGCCTCCATAATGGTTGTGCTTTTGTCTAATTGCTGCAAGTCAAATAATCTTTAATTTCTTGGCATATTTGAGATGAAAATGCTACATGATGGATTTGTGGTGGTTTGGAAATTAAAACTATAATTTGTTTATCTTTCATTGAGCCTTTGCTTTCTCATATCACATCCAATGGGTTATCTGTCATGTTTTCTTGAAATTAGAGTATTTGTACATTTACAGATAATATCAATCTGAATTTTCCTGAGAAACCTAAATACATAAGCCATAGTGGATATTTTGTTTGCAAAACTAGAAGAAGATTTTTATAATTTTAAATGTTGATTTAATGGATATATTGAAGTCTCTGTTTAAAGCTCTTCAGACCTAAGGATGCTCATTGCTCTTTGATTATATAGAACACTTCCATTATTGACAGTGGGAATGGCTCCATTGGCAATAGGGAGCAACTTCTAGGAGCAGGTTTGCTTTTAAATGAACAGTTTCATTAATACTTACTTTTTGGAACTTTGGAGACCACACTGTGTTTTGTTTTAGTGTGTTGACTTAAACAATCCTGGGTTAGAAATCCTGGGAGAATGTAGGTGAGGTTTGTGGTGTGGTTGTGGGGTGAAAGATGGGGAGTACTTTCATTATTATAAGGAAATTTGGGAATTCCTTTCATGATACTCTTAGGTTTCAAATGGATGTGGTCTGGTTTTTGCAGAAAGTAATTTCTTATGCAACCCAGATACGTGAGGACCAATTTTTTAAATGCCTTCTATAGTTTTCCTCAATCAATAATACATCTTATAAAGTTAACATAAAACTTTCATGGGATGGCTAATAGGGTTTTTCTTGCATACTAATTGTGACTAGTTGGTAGTATTTCCCTGACATGGTGAGATGAGGTTGACTCTGAAGTTCTATCTAGGCTTAGCAGGAACAAATATAATGAGGTGTTAGTGACAATTGCCTTAAATGCAGAATGGGGAAGTCATGACACATGGCCACTTTAACTACTTTTTTTTTTCAAATAGATATGTCATATTTATTTGCTATATTAATTTTATCTGTAACTCTTATCTTTGCTCTTCTCTGACTTTTCACTTCTACACATGTTTTTCTCACCGGAAATTTCCGTGGTTCAGGGGAATTTCTGATGGGCAAGGGCAGTGGCATTGAGACAGTGTGATTGCTAGGGGTGCCAGGGTCTGCATTCATTCCACTGCGCAACAGTGGTGTTGGCAAGTTAAAACCACTGGGAGGAAACAGGTTGGTGGTACTATGGAGCAGGTGCCCATTTACTGAAGGCACTGACATTACAAAGATTCATTATTTCCAATACTTTCATTTCCTTTATGACCCAAGGAATTAAAAGTACCTTGAGAAGCTGTGGTTAACATAAAGGAAATTAAAACCTTATGCCTAAGGATGTAAACTTTTTTACCCTTAAGTTTAGGAGACAGAGCAAAAAAGGAAATATTTTGTTTAGAATCCGTACAGGATTGCCCTTTTAGAGCCAATACAGTGACTTCGTCTGAGATAAAACTTAGAAGGTACTATCAGATGTCCAAAACATGATTCAGCTCTTATTAGCACAAGATGTTGAAACTAATTAAGTTAAGTTTATTTTAATAAACTACATTTAGAGAATGAATGACTTTTCAGGGAATTCATGTCTAATACTCACTTTTTGATCCACATTTCCTCACATGTGCTCCATTTCAAGTTTGTAATCATTGTGGGAATGAAGCAATTATAGTACCCCAGTTTAATTTCAAAATTTATATGTTTTTTTCTTTAGTTTTCTTTTATTTTATATTAAAATGTTCAGTTTGATGAGTTTTGAGAATTATATATATACATGTTACCATAACCCAAACAAGATATAGAACATATCTATCACTTATGAAAGTTTCCTCACTGTTCTTTTAATTAATTAATTCCAGACTCTTGCCCCCATGTCCATAGGCAATCAATGTTTTGATTTCCAATAACAACATATATCTATATATATCTATAGATATATATTATCTATCTATCTATCTACCTATCTATCTATCTATCTATATGTTGTGTATGGGTGTATGGGTGGTGGGGTATGGTTGATATATATATATAGAGAGAGAGTGTGGTATTTGTGTACCCTTTTTGAACTTATAAATGGAATCATATGCATATGTTCTATTTTGTATCTGACTCCTCTTATTCAAAATAATATTTTTAAGATTCATTCATGCTGTTCCTTTTTACTTCTGAGTAGTATTTCATTATATAAAAGCACCTCAATTGTTTATTTCATTCTATTATAGCGTATTTGGGCTGCTTCCACTTTCTGGTTACTATAAATAAGGCAATTAAGTACAAGCCTTTTGTGGACACACGTTTTCATTTATCTTGGTAAATACCTATGAGTAAAATTGCTGGGTCATAGGTTAGATGTATGTTTTGTTTTAAAAAATTATTTGAAAGTTTACATACATATATTAACTCTTGTTTTTTGGTGTACTGTTCGATGAATTTCCGCTTGTGTAGATTTGTGTAATCACCACAACATTCAGGGTAAAGAATAGTTCCATTGCTCCAAAAACTTCTTTCTGATGCCTATTTGTTGTCAAACACTTCCCCCTTTTCTAACCTCTGGCAACCACTGATGTTCTCCATCCTTATGGTTTTGCCTTTTAGAGAATGTCATACAAATGGAATTATATAGTTTATAACATTTTGCGACTGCTTTCTTTCACTCAGCATACTGACTTTGAGATTCATCCATGTTTTTGTGTGCAACTGAATGTTATTTCTCTTTATTGCTGAATAGTATTTCACTCTATGGCTATACCGTCATTGTATGGTTGTACCACAGTTTGTTTTTCACTCATCCATTGAAGGACATTGGAATTGTTTTATTAGTCTCGGGATAATATTAACAGAGTTGCCATAAATATTCAGGTACAGGTTTTTGTGTGAGCATAAGTTTTCATTTTTCTTAATGTTGGCGTTTTATCCCCCTATGAACTTGCTAAACTTACTTAGTAGTTATAGGAATTTATTTTTTTACTCCTTGGAATTTTTACATAGACAATCATGTTATCAACCAATAGGAGCAGTTTCATTTCTTCTTTTCTAAACTATTCTTTTTACTTTATTTTTTTCTTACTGCACTGGCTAGAATTTCCAGTAAAATGTTGGATAGGAGTGATGAGAATGATATTCTTGCCCTATGCTTGATTTTAAAGTGAAAGCAATTATTCTTTACCATTGCAAATAATGTTTGCTATGTGTGTCTGTTTTGTTTTATTTTTGTTTTTAAATTTCCTTTATCAGGTTAAGGAAGTATAATTCTATTCCTCATTTGCTGAGAGTTTTTTTAAAAATCATGAATGGATATTGTGTCAGATTTTTCTCTGCACTGATTAATATAATCACATATTTTATCTTCTCTAATCTGTTAATATAATGGATTACAAAAATTGATTTTCAATATTGAATGAACTTTGCATTCCTGAGATAAACACCACTTGGTCATGATGAATTATTTTTTAAATTTATTGCTGGATTTGCTATGTTAATATTTTGGTGATAACTTTTGTTTGTAAATATTCTAAGGAATATTGGCTAGTAGTTAATTTTCCTCTTCTGTTTTGATCTGTTTTGTGGGTAATCCTGGCTACAGATAATGAGTTGGGATATGATCTACCCTCTTCTACTTTCCTAGAGAAATTATTTAGAATTGGTATCATTTCTTCTTTAAATGTTTGGTAGAAATCAACAGTGAAAAAGATCTGCTTTGTAAACAGTTCTTTCACATGTTTCTTCTTGTAGCATGATTTTAATAGCTGATTTAAATTTTTTGTCTGATAATTCCAAAAATTATCTTAAGTTTGGCATCTGTTATCTTAAATGTGAGAAGTTAAACATTTTCAGTACTTATATGTCAGGTTATTTTGGATTGTATCTTGGACATTTTAATATTATGTTATACAACTCTAGGTCTTATTTAATCTAATGGAGAATGTCACTTGTTTTTGTTTGTTTTAGCAGTCAGATCTATGCATGCTCAGCTTAGTGGTGAGCCCAGGAGTTCATACACAACTTTATGGAATCACTTTCTTGAACTCACACCTCTCTGTGATTTCCCTAATACATTTCTCTTTTCCTCAGCTGGCAATCTTGGGTTTTAGTTTCCTTGCCTTGACAGGCCTCTGGCATGATTATGCCTGTTTCTAGTGCTGAGCAGTAAGGAGACAGAGAGGAGAAAATGGTAGAGGAGTGGGAGAAGTTGGAGGGAGAGAGAGAAGCATAACAGGACTCCCCCCGCCCCTACCATGCTCTTAAAAGAAGAGTTTCTCTGGTCAGTGAAAAAGATTCCCTCCCTTAGAGTTTTAGGCACCTGTTTATCTATTGCTGTCATCATCCCCACTATAGCTACAGGATTTTCTGGGGGAGAGGGGAAGAGAGAACCGCAAAAACAAATGAAAGCCCCCGTGTGATTCCCCACACTGTCTCTGACCCATAGAAGCCTCCTTTCCTACTGTGTGGACCAGAAATAGGTAGTTTCTCTTGGAACATTTTCTGTTCATACTTGGTACATAGATTCAGGTTTTATGATGCTTCTGAATCCAGAGCATGGGATACTGGTGGAAAAATCTATGTTAAACTCACTACCAGTTCAATGGCATTCAGTTTCTAGTTTCCTTCCCTTATTCCTTCAGCTACCGTTTACTTTTTAGAGTCCTCAGGTAGCTGCTCCATGCATTCTATCTGCTGTTTTTAGTTATAGTCAGTGGCAGAGAAACAATGGAAGTGCTTACTCAGCCTTGATTGGAACTGGAACTTGTTAACAATGTTCACAGAAGTATATGCAGCAAAATAATCTGAAAACTGGAATTTACTTTAAAACACTTCAGTTTGGAAAATACAAAGTGTGGGAGAGGCGGAGCAGGATCACTTTCAGTAGCAGGCAATTATCTATGAGTGGGCAGGGTATCTGGGAAAGTATACCTGGGCATAGCACCACTGAAAAATTGTGAGATTGGCCTAGGCTTAACTTTACTAAAAAAAACCTGCCAAATACTTCTGAAGTGTAATTGAAAACATCTTATACACCTACCAGTTTTATATAGTAGGGTGGTCCAGTTCATATGAATGGTCCAGCAACATTTGATATTGTCATCTGTTTTGATTTTAGCCTTGCTGGTGGGAGTGAAATAGTGTCTCCTCATTTGAATTTTAATTTCATTGATAACTAATAATTTTGAACACCTTTTCATGTGCTTATTGGTCATCCACTTATCTACTTCTGTGATGTGTTTACTTGAGAGGGGATGATAGAGTGAATAGATAGAGTGAATTTTATTATATTTGCAGTGGATGACATAATTATGGAAGAACCTGATAAAGACAGAAGACTTTATTTTAATAAAAGTACAAGAGTAGACATATGGAAAGAGGCCATGAGAGAGCCTGTATGACAGAGTAGTTAAGCCATGTGGTCTTGGGAAAGTTACTTAAACTTTTTGTGCCTCAGTTCCCTCCCTGTAAAATGGGGACAACACAAGTACCCACCTCATGGAGTTGTTATAAGAATTAAAAAACGTAGTATTGGGAAATCCCCTAGAATAGTGTTTGGTCCATTTTGAATGTGCTGTATGTTGTGCAAAGTAAATAATGTATAAAGAAAAGTGGGATTAATTTTATAACTGTTTCTCTTTCCAGTGACTATGAACGACTCTTTGGTGTTTATTCATGATTTATACTGAGAGATCGCAGAAATACAATTTTTCTCATGTTCTGTATATATGAGAATTAGCAACAAATTCTCCACTAATATATAGTTTCCTGCTAGAAGATACTCTTTTTTTTAAGAAGATACTCTTTTAAGATTCATCATGAAGTACATCTTATTTCTCTGTTGATTCTGTTTTTCAGTGAGACTCTTTCATCCTACAGATATACTAAGCATACCTGAAAGTCCACAAATGGTCTCATCATATTTAGATCAATTTCTTATTGAGGATAGAAGTTGTCCAAGAAATGCTTTGATAAGTTTTGAACCAAGTTGTTTATAGACTATTTTTAAAAAAGAAAAAATCTGTATATCTTAAACTATTTATTTCTAAAATTGTTCTAGGGCTTCATTTTACTTCCAGTTAACAAAATTGAGCAGAATTATTGTTTAAATACATTTTGAAGTTTTGAACTAAGTTATTTATTAAGAATTTAAAAACAACAGAAAATATTGAATAAATATTATCTTTATTAAAAATAATTCTACAAAAATTTACAAAACAATTTAAAGTGTATAAAGCATTTTATACAAATGATTTAATTAGTAAATCATTAAATTCCTTTTTGTGGCCTGAAAATGAGAATTGGTAAATTTTAACAAAGATTTAAAATGTATGTCAAAGACTTGCACATTATTCTAAACTGAGTTTTAACACTTTGTCTTCTGATATCTAGTAGAAAGAGGAAATATAGATTATGTGTATAATAGTTCTTCATCATCAATACTATATTTGTAATTTTGATCATTTAGGGACAATTTGAAAGCTTCAAATATTTCATTTGTGTTTATTTTTGGACTCCTTATAACTAAAAGAAAATTTCAAGATTGATGAGTGCTAGTTTGATTTCAGAAGTTTTACTGATGTATGCATTTTTAAAAAATCTTGCATGCATTCATTTTGTCTGGTTAAAAAAGCACCTTGATTATTGAAAATAGTACAATGTGTAGTTATAGAATAGTATAATACAAAATAGCTATACCATAGTATAATAGTTTTGTCATCGTGATTAGTCTATTGTGCTTTATATTTTAATTACTTTCAAAATGGTACACTTGGTGTTAATGAGGAGGTTTAATTTCTTGGAGTTTTTCTATTAAGTTCTTTAAACTCTATCAAATAGTGCTCAGCCATGCCCAGATCATCAATTTCTTAGACATTTTGAGCAAAACCATGACATCTGCCTGGCTAATGTGGACTCTGATTATGGAAAGATCTTGCACTAGACTCATCTTTTATGAAGCATCTATGATGAGCTAATACTCAACCTGATGTCTTTTTTATACATTCTATCATTTAATTCTCACAATGATTCTGGCAAGGTATCACTCATTATATCCTACTGAAGATTATCTTTTTATAAATTAGGCTGTCTTAGTTTATTCTGGATGTTATAAAACTAGGCTTAGACTAGGTGGCTTGATAAACAACAGATCTTTATTTCTCATAGTTTTGAAAGTTTGGAAGTCCAAGATCAAGGTGCTGGCAGATTCAGTTTCTGGTAAGGGCTCACTTCCTGGTTCATCTTCTCCTTGTGTTCTCAGTGGGGGAAGCGACAAGGGACCTCTCTGGGGTCTCTTTTATAAAGGCACTAATCCCATTCATGACAGCTCTGCCCTCAAGATCTAATCACTTCCCAAAGTTCCCACCTCCAAGTACCATCACATTGGAGATTAGGCTTCAGAATATTAATTTTGGGTGTACACATCCAGTCTATAGCACTAACCATTACATAAAAGCGATTTTCTTCTACTTTAATATTTTTTTTTTACCTTTGTTAACATTCCGAAGCAAATTTAATAAAATTTTATTTCATGGAATAATTTAGTAATAGACTGCTCTAGAAATAATTATTTGATAATATTTTCCCAATTATTGATTCATTTTAGGATAAGTAAATAAGCATAAAATAAGGAATCGACAGATATTTCATAGATTGTCATAGTTAGGCATTAACAGAAACAGAAAAAAACATAATGAAATTAAGCAAAGTACTATAGAGGAAGAAAACACATTGGTGTGGATGATATGAGAACATGGTAATAGAAAAAGAAAGATATGAATGTGTCCCTATCAGTTTTAATATGTGAAATCAGTGTTTTTAATATGACTTTTACTTAAAGTAAGTGAGGAGGCCACAGCACATCTGAGGTTTGACACAGACTACTGAATGGCCCACAGAACTTAACATGATAGAAAGCACATTGTTCTAGTATGTGTTTGGGGGTTGGAACACACAGAGGGTAGACATCAGAGTGCATGTGAAAGAGACGATAAGCACCAAACTAAAAAATTTCCATGTTTGTAGTCATGAACAAGATATGACATGTGCAAAACACAAAAAGGAAAGAACTGGGCAATTTAAAGAAAGAAGGAATTGCTATTTAATTTTGTCATATTGCCTTCTGTTAATTTAACTCAAGCCGATATTGTTTGCAAAATAGTGTAAGTGAGGAAAAAAATCCAAGGAATAGAAATTACATGTGTGTCACACATCAAAGTGTGATATTCACAATAATCAGAATTTGCAAAATTTATGAAGCAGTAGTGAGCAGAAGATTAAAGTCCTAGGAACTTTATTTAAAACATTTCTACTTAAATAATTACAGGTTATAAAGCATATCATCTGCCCATCTTTGCTCTACCAATTTATAAATAAATTATAAAAAATATAAATTCAATGAAAAATACATAAAAGGCTGTAAACATCCTGTATTTTGGTTAGATCCATTTTTTTTCATAAAAGTGAACTTTGTTAAAAAGATATTATATAAAAAGAAAAAAATAAACTGAAACAGGATTGTACGTTTTCCTTTCATCTAAATTTGTTTATAATTAGGTAATCTGAGTAAGTTCCATGGCAAAATGCTAATTGTTAAACTTTAATTATTCTTCTTTAATTCCTTTATACATTTTCCATGTATTAACTGAGTGCCAACCTTGTGACATGTACTGTTTCAGTGTCTGAAAACGGTGAATAATTGGGAAAAATCCTAGCCCTATGGAGCTTACATTCAGGTGAGGAGAGACAGATATACAAGTAAAATGTATAATATGTCAAATAATTTAAAGCAGGGAAGAGGAGAGGAAACTGTTGGGGGGTAGGTTTCTTTTTAATAGGTTGGTCAGGGTAAGTCTCTTTGTCACAGAGACATTTATTTGTGCAGAAGCCTGAAGATGATGGGGATGTGAGCCATGCTGATATTGGAGAGAAGGACTTTTAGGCAGAGAGATCAACATATTACTAGGTCCGGACATAAGAGCGTGATTAGTATGTTTGAGGAAAAGTGAGGGGTCCTCGTTGACAGAGCAAAGTGAGTGAAAGTGATATAGTAGCAGATGAAATCACTAAGGTAGTGGTGGTCAGATCACGTAAAGAATGATTTTACTCTGACTGAGATAGAAAACCATTAGAGAGTTGAAGAAAGGAGTCATATGATCTAAAGTTTTTAAAAGATCACTTTAGCTGCTATACTGAGCATAGACTCTTCTCAAGGCCACTCACATGAATAGGTGGAAGGTTCAGTGGAAGGTTTAGGGTAAAAGTTTTATTAGATTGCCTTCAAGAAGAAAGAGAAGAAAATGAAGTAGGGATATCAAATATACTCTACTCTTTTAGGGAGTTTTATTGTAAAGGGAAGCAGAAAGGTAGTTGGAAGGTAATATAGAGTCAAGAGAGTTCCTTGTTTTGTTTTACTATGAGAAGAATTACAGCATGTTTGTGTGTTGATGGGGGTGATCCAGTAGTGAGGGTAAAATAACAGTGTATGAAAAAGAAGAGGTAATTTCTGGAATAATGCACTTGAGTAGTCTAGAGGGAAGAGAATGAGTGGATAAATTGTCAGGAACATGGACAGTTATCTATGGAAACCAAATGGAAAAACAGTTATAAGGACACAGATTGGGACAAGTGAGTAGAATGTGGTAGGAGTTTGTGAAGTTTCTTTCTGATTACTTCTGCTTTCATTTTTTAGTTGTGAGATAGGGGAGGAAGTGTAATAGCTGGAGAAGATGGAGAAGAAGTAGAAAATAGGCAGCAAGAAGATGAATTGGTTAAGGAAATAAAAAATTTTTTTTTTTAACTTGAAGTCTGTTTAAGTTCTGTGGTTATGAAGTGAAAGAGAAACCAGTGGACATGGTTCTGTGTTTTTTTTTTTCTTTTGGTCACTTATATTCAAACTGCAAAGTTTCAGGCACAAAGCAGATGGAGAATTACATTTATCCAGGCTTGACATTTTTCCAAGTAAATATGTGAAAAGAAAGAGAAGTATGAAAAAGAATGATTAAAATGATGGATCATGGAATATAAGGTGGGTAAGAAATGAAAGTAAAAAATGATGTACTGGATCAATGGATTGAAAGTCCCCAAAAGTCACAGAATTGTTGGAATCAGAAATCTAGGGGAGGTAAGCTGAAAAGACAAGAGGCAGTCAGGAGAGTGAGATGCCTGCAATTGAAATCATGGACGAAGAGTACAATTATTGTCAGTAACAAATATTTTAGGCTTTCAGGCCATAGAGTCTGTATCACATTTACTCAACTCTGCTGTTGTGGCTAAAAAGTAGTCACAGACAATACATAAATTAGTGGGCATGGTTGTACTCCAGTAAAACTTATTTCTTAAAAAGGTACAATATACAAGGTTGTAGAATCCAAGATCAATATGCAAAAGTCAATTGCTTTCCTATATACTAGCAAAGAACTAGTAGAATTTGAAATAAAAAAACAAATAACATTTGCATTGGCAACCCCCAAATTGTAATATGTAGGTATAAGTCTAATGAAATATGTACAAGATCTATACAAGGGGGATTCCCTGGTGGCGCAGTGGTTAAGAATCTGCCTGCCAATGCAGGGGACACGGGTTCGAGCCCTGGTCTGGGAAGATCCCACATGCCGCGGAGCAACTAAGCCCGTGAGCCACAACTACTGAGCCTGCGCATCTGGAGCCTGTGCTCCGCAACAAGAGAGGCCGCGACAGTGAGAGGCCCGCGCACCGCGATGAAGAGTGGCCCCCGCTTGCTGCAACTAGGGAAAGCCCTCGCACAGAAACAAAGACCCAACACAGCCAAAAAAAAAAAAAAAAAAAAAAAAAAAAAAAAGATCTATACAAGGAAAAATACAAAACTCCAATGAAAGCAAGGAAGAACTAAATAAATGGAGATGTGTTTCAGTACTCCATCAGAATCTAGTTGATTGGCTGACAATGTACATCTCTTTTAACAGACTCTGATTTGTAGAAATGTGGCTTATTCCTAAACTGATGTCAGCTACAGCTGGTTAGGTACTGTGAGGGCAGGAAAAGGACAAGAGCCACTCAGAGGAGTTTTTGTTTCCAAATGATTACTCATAACCATAGATTGTAACATTAAGATGCCTGAGCCTGTACATTAATCTTTTTATCAACCTATATTCTTTTATCTACCCATCACCTTTTCACCATTTAAAATTCTTGATATTCTTTGTCAGAATCACATCACAATTTCTCAGAATTACAGCTTAGTAAATTACTTGTTTAGAATTTAAGTGAATGCATTTATAAATAAATATAGTTTTCTTGTATTCCCCACTAGATGTCATTTACTTTGCCTAAATTTACTTATACTGTTTTAAATTACAGAGAATGTCCAGGAGTTTATATTTCTTTTTACTCAGCTGACATTCTGATTTACTAAAAGGACATCACCATTTCCCAAAGTGCACCTGTTCAAAATCAGAAGAAAAGAAAATAAAGGCTTTCATTTTCTTTTCTTTTCATTAAAATATTTTTCACCTTAAGGAGTTTGGGGAATTGTTATAGGTGACTCATAAAGTTCTTAAATTCCCTAAGCTGTACCCACAATGTACAGAATGCTGTATTAATAAGATGGGTCATTCAGTATCAAAAGTCATTGCTTTTTCTTTGTGCACATTCAAACCTATGTGATTGAGTACCTCTCCCTTTGCTACCAAAATGCACTGTCCTGTGTATTCGAGGAAGCTGCTCCTGCCCCATTGCTGGAGGGGCAGACTTTCAGAGGAGGGTTTTCCAGGACCCTTCCCATCTAGAGCCACATATACTTTTTTGAGTCCTCCTGTGACCAGTATATTGACCAGTGACTGGCTAAGGTTTCAGAACTTTCAAGAGCTCTTTTTCTTCGTAGAAGGCAGAATTTTGGGTGGTTGTTTTAAATTTAAACCTGTTCAAAGAATCTGTTTCTGATTACATAGTGAAAGGTATTTTACTATTCATTTACTGTTCATTTTAGAATGAGCATGACATAATAAATGGAAGAAAGTTGGCTCTTAATTTATACAAAGGGAAACTTTTGCTGTTATTTTATATAAAGGAAAAGATTTCCTGTGTATTTATTTCAGTCTTCGTACTGGAGATAGGATATTTAGGAAGAAAACCCTACATTTGTGGTATGTATGTGTACAAGGACTTAACACCCATCGCAGATATAAATTCATTTGTTACAATGACAAGCCCATATGTGTGTCCTTGAAGAATAGAATTACTGGCGTACAGAAGCTTCTAAATGATTGGCTCTAAGATTTTTAATGATATCTATAGTTATTCAGTTATTTGAAACAAAACTATTTAATGGACTAAAAAGGTATGGTAATATGTTTCAGGTCACTTGTTATAAGTGTGTTATAAAAATAGTTAATACCTAGCCTGTTTCATATTCTGTTTTCATTCTATACTTTTTATTTATTTTTATTTTTTTTAACATTTTTACTGGAGTATAATTGCTTTACATTGTTGTGTTAGTTGCTGCTGTATAACAAAGTGAATCAGCTATATGTCTACATATATCCCCATATCCCCTCCCTCTTGTGTCTCCCTCCCACCCTCCTTATCCCACCCCTCTAGGTGGTCACAAAGCACCAAGCTGATCTCCCTGTGCTATGCGACTGCTTCCCACTAGCTATCTATTTTACATTTGGCAGTGTATATATGCCCATGCCACTCTCTCACTTCATCTCAGCTTATTCTTCCCCCTCCCCGTGTCCTCAAGTCCATTCTCTACGTCTGCATCTTTATTCCTGTCCTGCCCCTAGGTTCTTCAGAACCATTTTTTTTTTAAGATTCCATATATATGTGTTAGCATACGGTATTTGTTTTTCTCTTTCTGACTTACTTCACTCTGTATGACAGACTCTAGGTCCATCTACCTCACTACAAATAACTCAGTTTCGTTTCATTTTATGGCTAATATTCCATTGTATATATGTGCCACATCTTCTTTATCCATTCATCTGTTGATGGACACTTAGGTTGCTTCCATGTCCTGGCTATTGTAAATAGTGCTGTAATGAACATTGTGGTACATGACCCTTTTTGAGTTATGGTTTTCTCAGGGTATATCCCCAGTAGTGCGATTGCTGGGTTGTATGGTAGTTCTACTTTTAGTTTTTTAAGGAACCTCCATGCTATTCTCCATAGTGGCTGTATCAATTTACATTCCCACCAACAGTGCTAGAGGGTTCCCTTTTCTCCACACCCTCTCCAGCATCTATTGTTTGTAGATTTTTTGATGATGGCCATTCTTAGAAGTAGATAAAACATTGACTTTGACTTAGTACATGCTGGGTTAAATTCTTACTTATTTTACCTAGCATAGCGGTTGACAGAGGAAAAGTATGCCAATTGCTTCAATTACCTATTATTCAGAAAAAGGACATATTAAAACAATCATGATAGATACAGTAGGCCTTGAAGTTAAGAGTACATTTCTAAAAGGTATATCATAATTCTAAGAATGTGTGTGTGTGTGTGTAAGTGTGTGTATATATGTATACATGTATACATATATATATATATATATATATATATATATATATATACACATACACACACACATATATCAGTATTTAGTATTCATGGGCTAACTACTGAATATGATTTTGTATATTATACAATCCAGAGTCTATAAAGAAAAAGAAAGTGGAATAATTAGAGCCACACCCTATGTCTCTTCTTTTGAGGGTGCTATCTTTCTCTGATATTTTATATATTAAGTTAAAGCCATGCAACTTTGTAGCCTCCATTAAGTGTAAGTTATTTGGAGAATTAGGAAGATACATTTATTTACTTTTAAAATTTTCTACTCAAAGCACTGTGCTAGGTGTTCAGATGGCAAAAGATACACAGAAGAATGAAAAAAAATTTTATGGTGGATCAGGTCTCAAAATAACACTGGGAAACTGAGCATAATGTATTACACTCTTGGAGATTTGTGATGAAAGCTAGCATATTAAAGGTTCTGACAAGCTCTGATAGGAATATATCTGCTTAACTTGAAGATAGCATTTCCCAAGGACTCTTTATTAAAAAAAAAAACCCAAACCAAAAACAAACATATTAATTTGTCCAGCCTCCTCTGTTTGATGACCAGACTTTGGGAAATCCTGGGCTGCAGTACCATCTTTACCTTAGTTTGAACCCCCCGCACCGCCTGTGTCTAGGCCCAGTTACAGGGACATCTCAAGGCTGGCTCTCCTTGACTAACATGTCAACAGCCAAAGCTAATGATTGCAGTTCTGTTTACTTACCGCCTTGTAACCAAAGTGGATGGGCTTGCATTGCTTTTTCTCAGATTTCTGATTTAGAAGACTCTGACTATACAATTTGAAATATTATCAAGTGTACGGATAGGCTTCACATTATTAGTAAGTTTCTATCCTCCCTCCCAGGTACTGAGCATACTCATAGTGACCTTATAGGGTGACCAAGTCACCATGATAAACCATTAGAGATTTGGAGGAAGAAGAGGCATTTCAGAACCCAATACCAAGATGCATGTGTAGTTCACAACTTGGCCTAAATCATCAACTTACCCTGCTCTGAGGACCACGACTGTAGAATTTTAAATTGACAATC
This sequence comes from Balaenoptera musculus, assembly GCF_009873245.2. Taxonomy (NCBI): domain Eukaryota; kingdom Metazoa; phylum Chordata; class Mammalia; order Artiodactyla; family Balaenopteridae; genus Balaenoptera; species Balaenoptera musculus. The sequence goes on along the minus strand of NC_045791.1, from coordinate 38,868,272 downwards.
ATGTTATCAAGCTGACTTGTAAAATAGAACAAATATTTTTCTTTCAGCAAAAATACTTAAACTGCTTTCAACCTAGATGGTAAAGGTATTATTATCTGTCATTCAAATTACTACAAAAGTCTCATAACTGGTTTCCATATTTCTACCCATATTCCCACCTCCAAAGGGATTTCACAGCTAAAGGGACCCGTATACAAGAAGTTCAGTCAGTTACCCCTCTCTTCACAACCCTCACACGCCTCCCCATTTCAGAGAAAAAGGCCAAAGTCCTCACATGTTCAACAAGGCCCTGTGCAGCTTGGTGTCTTTGTTACTGAGTCCAAGCTCTTTCTGCTCACTGCATGATAGGCCAGTAAATCTGGAGATGAGGTGTTGGGGCAGGAATAATGACTTGATTCAGAAAGCTGGGAGGCTGAGACGGTGGTGGACTGCTGTCCTAGAGAACCATTTTACCAGGGTCTGGATGCTAGTTTCTTTTGAAAAACAAAGAGGGGGGGGGAGGTGAGGAGTAAAGTAAAAAGACCATAAGTTATTGCAAATACTTTCTGGTTTCATAAAAAGACCATACGTTATTGCAAATACTTCCTGGTTTCAGTTGGACTCTAGTAGCGGATGTCTTAATTTCTTCTTTCCTGCAGCCATCACAGGGGGCTGGGTCAGGATGTTTCCTGTGAGCTAAACAAAGGTATTTTAGTTTAACATTCAGCCATGGGAGGTGCAGGGTTCTCAAAGATGGGCCCTTATGTATACATTCAGCTACAGGCAACACCACTTAGCAAAAGCAATAGAATACAATCGTTAAAGTAAAAGAAACAGATCTAATATGGAGTCAGATTTGTTATTCCCTATTAAATACATCTTCATTCCATCTCATTTTCTACCACTCTCCCCCTTACTCTCCTTTATCCAGTCACACTGGCCTTCTTGTTTCATAGTCTTCTCCAAATGAAAATGGTCTTCCTCCAAAATACACATGGCTAACTTCCAACTTCCTTACCTCTTTAAAGTCATTGCTCAAACATTATTTTCTCACTAATAGGATAGGATTAAGTCCTATCCTGACCAGCTATTTAAAGTGGCAACTCCCCTGAGAACTTCCGGTCCTCCTTATCCTGCTTTATTTTTGTCTGGAGCATATATCACTTTTAAAAATACCGCATCATTTACATATTTATTATGTCTCTTGTTTATCATGTGTCTCCCCTGCTAGAATTTAAATTCAGTGAGGCCAAGGGTTTTTATATGTTTGTTTAGGGTTTGGTATCTTTTGTTCATTGTTGTATTCTGAGCACCTAGAACATTGCTGACACATAGCAGATGGTCAAGAAATATTTGTTGACCAGATGAGTAAATGAATGGATAAGATAGTCAAAGAAAAAGATTTCCCACTAGTTTGATGAAAAAATTCATCAACCCAGACCATTTTTTAAAAATAAACAGATATAGTGGTTTACAAGATAGAGAAACCTAGCTTTAACCCAGCTATTTGTTTCATTAATTTTTCTTTAGACAAATAGGCAAGTTATGAAATTCCTCACAGTTTAAGTCCTTGTGTAGTTAAACATTATTTGGGTATTCATTGTTGGTGTTGAGTGGTACTCTTTAATCTCACCTAGGTAAATGCTATAGGGTCTTGCAGCCGCTATTGTTGCTTCTTGATGGGCTGCAGATATTTTCTCCAACATTTCATTAGCCTGTACTAGTCATAATAAAGGCCAGAATTTCAAAAGGCAGCAGGAGACATGGGTTTCATACAAGTGGAGACTATAGAAGTTCTTTTTTTTTAATTAATTAATTAATTATTTATTTATTTTTGGCTGTGTTGGGTCTTCGTTTCTGTGCGAGGGCTTTCTCTAGTTGTGGCAAGTGGGGGCCACTCTTCATCGCGGTGCGCGGGCCTCTCACTATCGTGGCCTCTCTTGTTGCGGAGCACAGGCTCCAGACGCGCAGGCTCAGTAGTTGTGGCTCACGGGCCTAGTTGCTCCGCGGCATGTGGGATCTTCCCGGACCAGGGCTCGAACCTGTGTCCCCTGCATTGGCAGGCAGATTCTCAACCACTGTGCCACCAGGGAAGCCCCTATAGAAGTTTTGATACTATTTATTTTCTTCATTTTTTTCCAAATGTTGTTTGAAAATAACAAAGAGAAAACACTCTTACTGCCTGTAACAGCAGGTTCCCCATGGGGGCCAGGGTGGGAGAGGCAGGCTCCAAGCTTAGATCATGTGTTCTCAGAGGAGGATTAGATGACTCTGAGCAACAACTTTGGGGTGAGGGAGGTTAGAGAGCTGGCAAATCTAGGGGAAAAAAAACCCACACTGTATGCCAGATCTGCACAGCTGTGTCCACCACTGATAATCCTTCTGTAGGAAAAAGCCAGTTGCTTCCTAGAGCACCCTGGAAAGGACCATATTATAAAGGAAAAGTCAGTCTTATTTAGAAGTTCTCTACTCATTGCTTTACTTTCGTCCCTCTGAATGATCCCTCTCTGCTTCCTTGGTTGATTGGGTGATGGCAGCTTTTGGCCTTCCTTATGTAAAACATTCAACCCAAATTCTAAGTAAAAAACAATTTTTGCATATTGACTCATTTCTCTTGCTTTTACATTTTAAAAATCGGATAGTTTGTTAATAACCAAAAAGAAAGCTCAAGGGATGCCCAAGCCACCTCTTCCCTGGCAATCTGAAGATGTAATTCCCTATACTTGTAATATTTTAGTCCAATTCCAGCTCAGCAGCTACACTGTTAGTATCTTTCTTTTTCACCATGTTCTTTTTCACCTTGACAGAAAGAACATTTATTCAACTATAAAAGTCTGAAATCTATAATTATATATTTTAATCTGGAAAGCTAATTTTAAAATATTAATTAAAAGTACACTCCTAGGGCTTCCCTGGTGGCGCAGTGGTTGAGAGTCTGCCTGCTAATGCAGGGGACACGGGTTCGAGCCCTGGTCTGGGAGGATCCCACATGCCGCGGAGCAACTGGGCCCGTGAGCCACAGCTACTGAGCCTGCGCGTCTGGAGCCTGTGCTCCGCAACAAGAGAGGCCGCGATAATGAGAGGCCCGCGCACCGCGATGAAGAGTGGCCCCCGCTTGCCACAACTGGAGAAAGCCCTCGCACAGAAACGAAGACCCAACACAGCCAAAAATAAATATAAAAATAAATAAGACCTGGTGCAACCAAATAAATATTAAAAAAAAAAAAAAAAAAAAAAAAGTACACTCCTAAAAATAAAACAGATTTTATTAATGGTTTTAATTTTAATTTTCTTCTTGAGCTTTTATATAATTTGCAATTTCTACAATGAGAATTATGACATAATGAAAAATATACCTCATAAGTTATTTATTATTATTACTGTTTTTTCTTATTATAAGTTACTCTCTAAATTTCTGGACCACAAATTAATTTTGTATTCCCACTTTTAGCCCCTCATGATATTTGACTCTCTTATATTGTTTTTTATTTTAAAATAGCACTATTATATTTCCTTAACACTATTATATAAATATTATAAAGCGTATATTGCTTATTGCCAAAATTCAGAAATTGGTAAATGTAGAAACCTACAAGTTCAGAAAAAATATAAATATATATAGAAAATGAATATCATCTATACTTACCCAAACGTAAGATGACTATTATTTTACATTTTGCTATATATACAAGAATTTTATTCAAATATTTACTCTATAATTGTGTACATACAACATATCCCCATACACACATACATTTGAAAAAAATGGAGGCATAATTTTCATGTTCTTATTCAATTTATTCTTTTATTTAAATTTATAGTATGCACATCCATTGAATGGATGTACCATAATTTACTTACTCTATTATTGACAAGCATTTAGATTATCTCCAGGTTTTCATTGCAATGGACATTCTTTTTTTTTTTTTTTAACATTTTTATTGGAGTATAATTGCTTTGTAGTGCTGTGTTAGTTTCTGCTTTATAACAAAGTGAATCAGTTATACATATACATATATCCCCATATCTTTTCCCTCTTGCATCTCCCTCCCTCCCACCCTCCCTATCCCACCCTTCTAGCTGGTCACAAAGCACTGAGCTGATCTCCCTGTGCTATGCGACTGCTTCGCACTAGCTATCTATTTTACATATGGTACTGTATAAATGTCCATATATACACTACCACTCTCTCACTTTGTCCCAGCTTACCCTTCCCTCTCCCCATGTCCTCAAGTCCATTCTCTAGTAGGTCTGTGTCTTTATTCCTGTCTTGCCCCTAGGTTCTTCATGCCCTTTTTTTTTTTTTTTTTTTTAGATTCCATATATATGTGTTAGCATATGGTATTTGTTTTTCTCTTTCTGACTTACTTCACTCTGAATGACAGTCTCTAGGTCCGTCCACCTCACTACAAATAACTCAATTTCATTTCTTTTTATGGCCGAGTAATATTCCATTGTTTATATGTGCCACATCTTCTTTATCCATTCATCTGTCGATGGACACTTAGGTTGCTTCCATGTCCTGGCTATTGTAAATAGAGCTGCAATGAATACTGTGGTACATGACTCTTCTTGAATTATGGTTTTCTCAGGGTATATGCCCAGTAGTGGGATTGCTGGGTTGTATGGTAGTTCTATTTTTAGTTTTTTAAGGAACCTCCATACTGTTCTCCATAGTGACTTTATCAATTGACATTCCCACCAACAGTGTATGAGGGTTCCCCTTTCTCCACACCTTCTCCAGCATCTATTGTTTGTAGATTTTTTGATGATGGCCATTCTGACCAGTGTGAGATGATATCTCCTTGTAGTTTTGATTTGCATTTCTTTAATGATTAATGATGTTGAGACTTCTAGAACAAAAAATTTCACAATTTGTATGGAAACACAAAAGACCCCAAATAGCCAAAGCAATCTTAAGAAAGAAAAACAGAGCTGGAGGAATCAGGCTCCCAGACTTCAGACTATACTACAAAGCTACAGTAATCAAGATAGTATGGTACTGGCACAAAAACAGAAATATAGATCAATGGAACAGGATAGAAAGCCCAGAGATAAACCCACGCACATATGGTCACCTTATCTTTGATAAAGGAGGCAAGAATATACAATGGAGGAAAGACAGCCTCTTCAATAAGTGGTGCTGGGATAACTGGACAGCTACATGTAAAAGAATGAAATTAGAACACTCCCTAACACCATACACAAAAATAAACTCAAAATGGATTAAAGACCTCAATGTAAGGCCAGACACCATAAAACTCTTAGAGGAAAACATAGGCAGAACACTCTATGACATAAATCACAGCAAGATCCTTTTTGACCCAGCTCCTAGAGAAATGGAAATAAAAACAAAAATAAACAAATGGGACCTAATGAAACTTAAAAGCTTTTGCACAGCAAAGCAAGCCATAAACAAGACGAAAAGACAACCCTCAGAATGGGAGAAAATATTTGCAAATGAAGCAACTGACAAAGGATTAATCTCCAAAATATATAAACAACTCACGCAGCTCAATATCTAAAAAACAAACAACCCAATCCAAAAATGGGCAGAAGACCTAAATAGACATTTCTCCAAAGAAGATATACAGATTGCCAACAAACACATGAGAGAATGGACATTCTTTTACATACACTTTTAATATCTGTATAATAATCACTCGTGTTTGAAAGTTTAACAAAAATACAGTCTAAGCAATCTAGTACGCTTATATACCTTCTTTACATATTCTCCCATAAAAGTGAAATATTTCAGGGTTTCCTTTTCAAGTTCATAATTTACTGTATTTATATATGTGAATAATGGTCCTGATGGGACGAATCCAGGATTATTATGCTAATAATAGAAACATATAATTCAATGTTAAGCACTAGGAAATGTACTGCATTTTCCTAGTTTGTAATGATCAGAGACTGAAAACTAATTCAGGTATAGTTAAATCCCATTAACTATACCTGCAAGTGGTTTTCCATTCTTTGCTGAATCACTATTGGTCAAGTAAATTTTGTTCCTAGAATATATTTTATTTTGTGCATCTCTCAGAAAGTTTATAATGTGGTTGTTGTCCTCTCTGGGAATTGAAGCTAGTTCCTGTCACTTTGCAGTAAAATATAATTAAGAATGCAATAAACTAATATGAGGAAAACCAAAAAGAAGCTCATAGGATATATTCCAACACTATCTATAACATATCACAGAAAAATATATGAAGTAGGAGCCATCTAAATTCAATCCAAGATCTGAAACAAATTAGCCACCAAGGAGGGATTAGTTGCACTGTGTCTGAAACTCAGTTTCCTCATTTGCTAAGTTTTATTTACCATAACAACTTTCAAGGTAGTTGTGTGGATAAGAGATAACATATATTGACAATTTTTGGATAACATCAAGTGCAATATTATATAGGGTCTATCAGTCAGGGTCCTAGCATGAAGGAGAATTTCCACTTAGATGGTTTCAACTGAAGAGAATTTAATCAAATCAGTCCGTACAGAGCTATGGGTAAGGTTAAAGAAGCCAAAAAAGGTGACAAAGTCTACAAGAGACTAACAACGGCATGAAAACATTACACCTGTATTAGTCAGGATGGACCAGGTCAGTGGTTCTCAGTGTCTGGTTCCTGGGCTAGCAGCATCAGTATCATCTGTTTAGAAATGCAAATTCCGGGTTTTACCTGAGAATGGGAAACTCTGGGTGTAGGACTAGGTGATTTTGATAGATGCTGAAAATTGACAACGGCTGATCTAGGTTATGCTATGGTAATAAATGACTCCAAATTATGAATCCAAAAAATATTTATTTCCAGATCATGCTGCATGTCCATTTTGGACATGTTTATTGTGGGTGAGTTGCAGCTCTTCTCCTTGCCTTCCTTTTAGAACCCAGGATGATGATGCAACTCCTGTTGACAACATTGCTTGTCACCATGACAGAGGGGAATGAGAACATAATAGAGCCTGGCTGAGAAGTGACACAAGTACGTTGCTTATTTTAGGTACATTTGGTTGTGTTGTCATGCTCAATTTTAACAAGTCAGGATGTATATTTCACTTACAGTGAGGTGCCCTGGATATGGGTAAAAAATAATGCCATCTACATTACCACTTCCAGGACAGAAAACGTCATGAAAAAATAATAGAGTTACTGGAGATTGGGACAAGCTGGACCCATGGAGGAGGACTGGTTGCCCAGCAGGAGAGGAAATACAGAGGTGGATAGCCATTGCTAAAAAGAGGCACAGAAACAGAGGCCTCCAGCCTCCTCTTGTGTCTGCACAGATCATTCTATCATGGCCCAGAACAGTGCAGGAAAGTGTAGAGCCTAGATCTGGAGTTGGCAGCAAACAGAAATACTAGTTCACGAGTAATTATCATTAGTGACTTTTGATTTATATGCTAATTGCCTGCACCCTCGTTTCCCTTCATTAGTGTACAGGAGTGAGAATTGACCATATATGAAAAGTTTTTATCTTTACCTTGTATATCCCACTTCATAAAAACTTGATGTCCTGGTGAGTTAAATATAATTTTAATTATCTTGAATTAGATGAGTGTTTATTTCTTAATCACCATAGTATCATTTAATACCACTGTCATCAGTGTCAGACAACTTTGTCTCAATAGATTTGGATGAAAATGATCAGAAGACAGTGCACAATGTCTAAAGCAAAGATATACTCTATAATTGATGACAAAGTAAAGAATGGTAAAGTGCAAATGTATTCACTTGGGAGTCAGGGACCTTAATTCTAACCCTAGGTCTGCTATAGGCAGGCTGTACAATTGTGGGGAGAACTCAGTTTATGCATCAATAAAAAGAAGTTTGGTTGAGATACCCTCTAGGATTCTTTTTAGTAATATAACACAATGCTTTTTTTTTTTTTTAATGTCACCTGGGAATTTATTTGCAATTTTAAATCTCAGGCCCCACCCCACATGTACTTAATCTGTACTTTTACAAGATCCTAGATGATTCATATGATCTTTGGTTTTTTTTGATATTTTTTAAATTGGGGTATAGTTGTTTCACAATGTTGTATTAGTTTCTATTGTACAGCGAAGTAGAGTTTCCTGTGCTATACAGCAGGTTCTTATTAGTTATCTATTTTACACATATTAGTGTATATATGTCACAATGCTTTTATGTCACATTTGCTTTATTATTAGCTGGGTATTTATAGAAGTGGAAGAGAGATAGTTGCCTGCTGTTAATCACCATTTTTTTTTTTTTTTTTTTTTTACCAGCAAAGCCTATATGTTCTCCTGTGACCAATGTTAATTTATCCTTAAATGTTTCAATCCCAAGAAAACTTAGTTGACATATTGTTGGTTTCAAGCAAATATCTGTTGATTTATAGATTGGCAGTAGGATTCCCTTGGAAAATGCAAGAGAGTGAACTACAACAACCCTATGAGGGTTGTTTATCTCTATAGTAAGAAAAGCAAGAGTCATAGAAGTTAGGTGTTTTGAAAAAGTATGCACAGCTAGTACACAACAACACCAGAATTTGTGTGAGGACTTGCCCAAATTATTTAATCTTTTTGAGCCTCAGTTTACTCATCTTTAAAACCAGGATTATAATACAATTAGAGTGATTTTGAATCAATTAGGAGAGATAGCATATGTATGTTCCTCAGTGAAGCATCTGGCTTGTAGCAGATTCCTTATAATTGTTAGTTCCTCTTGCTGCCTTCTGTTTATCCAAAGCACATACTCTAATGCTTTGCATATAGTAGGTGCTTTATATATAACAGATCTTTGCTTGATGGGACCCAGAAATTCTGAATTGGCTATAGCTGTGTACTAGTTGCTGTAGAAGAGGTATTTGTGATATTCTTGTCCCTTTTATATGTGTTGGCCATGGTGATTAAGAACTTGACTGCTTAGAGTCCCGGTTTGAATCTTGACCTTGGCAGCCATTAGCTATGTGATCTTCACCAGAGTCATTATGTCTCAGTTTCCTCATCTGTAAATGCATATAATGGTGATGATGATGATGAGAGTGGTCACTTTCTTATAGATTTTTGGGTGTGTGCAGATCGAAGGAGTTCATACCTGTAAACGTTTAAACCATGCTTGACACAGAGTAAACCCCCCAAAGTTGTTAGCTTATTATTCTTCTGTCTTACTCAGGGTACTCACATTGTGTGATAAAGGCCTCTCTCTGAACATGCACACACATAAACACATTCTCTAGATAACTCAAATGATAGCACTCCCAAGAGTGACCCCAAAATGTACAGTATCAATATGTGTAGGTTTGCAAGTGACATTTTATAAATGGGCACCAAAAATTCTCTGAAGCAAAAAAGAGGGAATCAAATGCCACAAACCAATTAAATAATATGAAGAGTGAAACACTATCTGACACAATCAGGCAACGGAGAATGAAGGCCAAGATAGCGTTTCCAGCTGTACACTCTGGTGCCCTTTTCCCCCTCATAACGGGGTGAGTTAAGGTAGAGTGTCATCCTTAACTTTGAATTTTGCTGCTTTTGTCAGTTTGTGTCACAACCTTAACATTATTTAAATGTACTTTTTTGTATTTAATATTCATATTCAGGTGTTCAAGCCATAATTTCTGTTAGTAAAAGTGACATTTCTTAAAGTTCATTATTTTTTCCACATAGAAATCTCAGACATTAAAAAAAAAACAGACTTTAAATAATAGAACAGAAGTGTCTTCAGGCTAACAGCCACCCCTATGATTTGTCATTTTAGTACTTGAGTACTTGGAAGAAATAAGTTTGATAACACCAGAGTCATTTAGCTTCGTGATTAGAAACCTGACAGTCAGAGCTACATGTCTTAGGCAGCCCTTCACATTCAGTGGAGAGCTTATATAGACTCTGTTGCTTTGACTTTTTTTTTTGCTTGACATTTTCAAGTCAAGATGCACTATATAAAATGTCCATTAAATTTGTCAAGGATTTCAAGTTATCACGGCAATGTTTCTTGATGATAATCAAGAATGCAGCAACAATTATATGGCATCCATCTGTGGGGTTTAGGTAAAGTACTCAACTGAAACCTTCAAATAAATTCACTTACAAAAAGCAAAATGAGTAGTTCTTATGAGGGAGAGAGAAGAGGAATGAGAGCTTTTGAAATGTACCATGAGAAGAAATGCAAGAAAACATCAACTTATTATGAGGGTGATGAGAGGGTCTTTCCAGTAAGAATTTATTGCATATATATGAGATCAATTTTGTCTTTTTCTTTTTTTTTTTTTTTAAAGGAATTCCTTTATTTTTTATTTATTTTTATTCATTTATTATTTTTTTTTTAAATATTTTATTTATTTATTTATTTATTTATTTATGGCTGTGTTGGGTCTTCGTTTCTGTGTGAGGGCTTTCTCCAGTTGCGGCAAGTGGGGGCCATTCTTCATCGCAGTGCGTGGGCCTCTCATTATCGCGGCCTCTCTTGTTGCGGAGCACAGCCTCCAGACGCGCAGGCTCAGTAATTGTGGCTCACGGGCCCAGTCGCTCCGCGGCATGTGGGATCCTCCCAGACCAGGGCTCGAACCCGTGTCCCCTGCATTGGCAGGCAGATTCTCAACCACTGCGCCACCAGGGAAGCCCAATTTTGTCTTTTTCTTTTAATATGTCAGATATTTTTGAAAGGCCTACCAAAGAGTACAAAGTATTTCTCATGTATTCCATGGCATTAAATGTAGGAGACTGTTTCAAAAAGGCATGGTATTTTTCAGTTATTAGAGTTTGACAAATACCATTTATCATTAATGCTGTTGGTATACAATAATGGAGAGAAAATGAGAGAAAAGAAAAAATAATTTATCTAAGCTTTGATGTTACATTGTACTAGAAACATAGTAAAATTCACACCTTCAAATCCCTACACTCTGCTTTAATAGCCTATAATGCTTAGTCATACGTCATTCTCACTGAGGGCTCTGTGTTCATTTTTGGTTAAAGAGACTGCCATGTCATATTTAACTAATAAAACTTGGCATCATCTAAGACTCCAAACAAAAACATTAAACTACACATGGAGCATACGAGTCATAAAAAGAAAAGAACTATAAATTATAGAGAGTTACTATGTGTGACTTGTCAGGAACATCTAAAACCTCTGTATCATAATTCCAACAAGTCTTGGCCTTCATAAGTCTTATCCAAACTGTATAAAATTAATAAAAATAAATTGTAGAAGGAAGTAGAAGATCCATTTAAAAAATAACTTTTAGAGATCTTTAATCTTTGCTGGCATTTAAAAAACGTTATTTTGTACTGCTGTCTTTGCTGCTGGCTGACACATATAATGATACCTATTGCCTGGATTTTTAACCTTTTCTTAGAAGTAAATTGTTGTTCAACACTTGTTTTAAACAGAGTCAATATGTTTTTGATCCATGCTTGATTATGCTTTTGATATAGTCTTTTTACCTTTATTTTTAATAAAACTTACCTAGTCTTCCCTTCTTGCTAAGGAAAGTATAAAAAGATACAATTCCTTTCTGGAAGAAAAAACTCCCCTGTAGAGAGAATGTCATTTCCTTACCCTCTCCTGGAATTTTAGGGCTTCTCAGTGACGATCTTGGTTTTTTCTAGACAGTAAATAGGAATCGTAAAGGCCAATTCTTTTTAATGAGAGTAATCTTCACAATTTCCTTTACCTATTCAAATCTTAACCAATCTTTGAGGCTCAGGTTAAATTTTACTCCTTGAATCCTTCTTTGTGCCATTTCCCTTTCATCTCTCTACTCAGGATTCCAAAGGCATTTGTAGTTTCTTCCACCCACTTTTGCACATAATTGGGTATTTAAAATATTACTTACCTTTGTAAAATCTCATGAAGTAGTGACATCACAAAGATGGCAACATAAGTTGCTCCTGATTTCTCTCTCCCTCACAAGAAGAACAACTAACAACTATTCAAGAACAAGATACAGCCAAGAGAATTCTACAACTTCAGGGTGAGGCTGAAGCACCCCCTGCATCACAGAGACCAAGACAGACTGCACTGGGAAAGTAAGAGAAGCGACTACACACTGACTGCATTGCCCCTCCCCCAGGCCAGTGCAGCACCACAGGGAGGTTTCCCCTGAGCCTCTTATTCCTCCAGTGGAGAAGAGAACCTGGCGGGCCCTCCTGCCACAGCATTGTAGGTCACTTTGCAGTAGCCCCTACACTGATCTCACACCACGGGGACTGCAGGGGAATCTGTGGGGCTCAACCACTGGGAATCTGACTGTGCCAGAGAAGGGGAGGGTCTTACAACAACCAGCACATGGATCTTGGCAGACTGAGTTCATACCTGCAGTGCCCAAGTAGTAATCTCAACCAGCAGCTTTGCTCATCTGCAGAACCAAGTTGGGAGCACACTCTGACGAAGAAACTCAGCAGGATGCTGGCTGCTTAATTTGAACCCTCTAACAAGGAATTTTGCCAGACCTAGAGCTCAGTTTGCCCAATCCCAGGTAAGAAGCTGAATCACAGCCCCACCTCACGTGGAGAGTGTCTTTCAGTTCCATCTGCCCAAAATGCTGGTGACACCTCCTGGAAGCTGTGTGACCCAGCAGCGCTCAAGCCAAGAGGAAGGCAGGCAGAGGTGAGGGCCCCTAGTGCAAAACCAGTACCAAGTGGGGAGCATCCCTGTGCTATGCACAGGCAGGGGAATTAATTTGTAGACAAGGCTGAGGGTAGTTCCCAGCCCCTCCCAAACTGAGAGTCTGAGAAATTGAGAGCAGCCTGGAGTGACCCCTCCCACTCCTAGCCGGGCAAGGAGCCTAATCACAGCCCTACGCAATGTGGAGAGTGTCCTCTGGCCCCACCTGATGGGAAGGGCTGGCAGCAACTCCTGGAGGCTATGTGACCCAGTGTCACTCAAGCAGAGAGGTGGGTGTGCAAGGATGATAGTTTGCTGAACAAAGCTAGTGGCCCTGTTCATTCGGGGAACTTGGAGTGCAGGTCAGCTTGAGTTAAGACAACAAAGAGCTTTACTGACTTTGGTGTTGTTTCTCCCACTGTGCCCAGGCAGGGAATCTAATTCATAGTGCTGCTCATTGCTCAATACAGCCAGCCTTCAGCCTTCCAAGCTGGGAACCTAACCAGAGAACATGCGAAATTGCATAGACCATTCAACAGCTCTATGTACAGTGGCACTTGAACTGAGAGGACAGCCGGTGGCTTCCCCTGCCTGCATAGCAAAACCAGTGGCCTCACCTGACCAGGGAATTCAGTACACACTCAGCCTGATTCAGACACCCAAACAATGCGGTGCACAGGCCCTGGGTCCCATCCTTCTGTCTGGCAGGATAGGGAAGCCAATTCATAGCCCCATCTACTACTGAATAGAGTACCCAGTCCTGACCATCTAGTAAGTCTGACCAGAGAATCCAGGTAACCCCAGTGCTCATCCTACAGCCTCACTTGGGCAGGGAACCAAGCCATCAGTCCTATGCAATTGTTCTCAACCAGTGGCACACTGCCCCATTTCTGTCTTCAGAGCTTAAACAGTTACCTCGCCCCTAAATAGACCATAGTAGCAGTCTCCACCTACCCAAGGACATTACCAGCAGCAGACACATGCAGAAACCCAAACTGAGCTGACCGGTAAAGAGCTGTCTCTGCAAAATCAAACTTGTAAAGTCTGGAAGAGGAACCCCATTACTCACTACACAAATGCACAGATACCAATATAAAAAATCAAGGATAATAAAAAAATCAGGTAAATATGACACCAAAGGAAACTAGTAAGTCTCCAATAACTAATCCTAAAGAAATGAACTGTCAGAAAAAGAATTCAGAATAATCCTCTTAAGGAAGTTTAGTGAACTGCAAGAAAACACAGATGGATAACTAATCAAAATTAGGAAAATAATGCATGAACAAAATGAGAAATTTGACAAGGAAACAGCAACCATCAATTTAAAAAAACAGAAATTTTTGAGTTAAAAATATAATAACTGAACTAAAGAATTCAATAGAGAGTTTCAAAAATAGACTCAACTATACAGCGTAAAGAAGAACCAGCAACCTGGAGGATAGCACATTGAAAATTGCCTAGTCATAGGAGGACAAAAATAAAAAAAAAAGAGTGAAGAAAGCATTCAGGAATTACGGAACACAATGAAAAGAAACAATATTCACATTATAGGAATTCCAGAAGGATAAGAGAAAGAGAAAGGGACAGAAAATATATTTAAAGCAATAATGGCTACACATCCTGAACCTGGGGAGAGAAATGGACATCCAGATCCAGAAGGCCCAAAGGACCCCAATAGGGCTACACTGAGACACATTAAAATTAAATTGTCAAAAGTCAAATACAAAGAAAGAATCTTAACAGCAGCAAGAGGAAAGGGAAAAGTCACATTAAAGGGCACCCCCATAAGACTGTCAGCATATTTTTCACTAGAAGTTTTTCAGGCCAGAAGAGAATGGGATGACATATTCAAAATATTGAAAGAAAATCGCTGTCAACCAAGAATTCTAATACTTGGCAAAGCTGTCCCTCAGAAATAGAGAGATAAAGACTTTTTCAAACAAACAAAAGCTGAGGGAGTTCATTACCTTCAGACCTGGTTTACAAGAAATGCAAAATGGAGTTCTTTGAGTGGAAGTAAAAGAATGCTAATTGACATCATAAACAGAAAAAGGTAGTGTAAATCTCACTGGTAATGGTAAACATATAGTCATAGTTAGATGACACTATGATAATGGTGGTGCATAACTTACAACTGTTACTTTAAAACTTAAAAAAAATGTAGTAAAAATACCCATAACTACAATAATCTGTTATTAGTTACACAATATGAAAAACATGTAAATTTTAGCAGCAATAACCTGAAATATGAGGAAGAAGAGAAGTAAAAATGTAAAGTTTACAAATTCTATTGAAGTTAAGTGCTTATCAATTTAAAATATGATGTTAACAGGTTTGAGATATTTTAGGTAAGCCTTATAGTAACCACAAGGAAAAATCCTGTAGTATTTACACAAAAGATCATGATAAAGAAGTCAAAACATACTGATACCAAAAGACATCAACACAAAAAACAACAGCAGGATAAGAAACATGGAAAAATGGATCTACAAAACAACCAGAAAACAGTTAGCAAAATGGCAATGGTAAGCCTTTACTGATCAATAATTACTTTAAACATAAATTATCCAATTAAAACACATAGACTTGTAGAATAGATTAAAAAAAGAAAAAGACCCGATATGTTGCCTACAAAAGACTCACTTTAGCCTTAAATACACACATAGACTGAGAGTGAAGAGATGGGAGAAGACACTTCAAGCAAATGATAATTAAAAAAAGAAAAAGCAAAGGTAGCTATATTTATATCAGACAAAATAGACTTTAAAGTAAAAATTGAAAAAAATCATTATATAATTATAAAGGGGTCAATACATCAAGAAGATATAACAATTGTAAATATTTATGCTCCCAACATCAGAACACCTAAATATATAAAGCAAGAACTAACCAAGCTAAAAGGAAAAATAAATTGTAATACCATAATAGTTGGAGACTTTAATACCCCACTCTCAACAATGAATAGATCATCCAGACAGAGAATCAAGACGGAAACAGTTATTTTGAAGAACATTATAACCGAAATGAAGCTAACAGATATATACAGAACATTCTATCCATCAGCAGTAGAATACACATTTTCTCAAGTGCTCATGGAACATTTTCTAGGATATACCATATGTTAGGCCAAGACAAGTCTTAGTAAATTCAAGAAGATTGAAATCATACCAAGTATCTTCTCTTACCACAATGGCAGGAAACTGGAAATCAATAACAAGAGGAAAACTGGAAAATTCATGAACACATAGAAATTAAACAATACTCTCCTGAACAACCAATGAATCAAAGAAGAAGTTAAAGGGGAAATGAAAAAGTTGCTTGAGACAAATGAAAATGGAAACACAACAGAGCAGAACTTGTGGGATTCAGTAAAAGCAGTTCTAAGAGGTTAATTCATAGCAATAAATGCCTACCTTAAGAAGGAAAAACAATGCCAAATAAACAACCTATCTCTACACCTTAAGGAACTAGAGAAAGAAGAACAAATTGAGCCCAAAGTTAGAAAAATAAAAGAAAAATAAAGATCAAATTAGAAATAAATGAAATAGAGAACAAAAAAAAAAAAAAGAAAGAAAGAAAAAATTAACCAAAATGTTAGTTGTTTGAAAAGATGAACAAAATTGACAAACCCTTAGCTAGACTAACCAAAGGAAAAAAACAAAAGAACTCAAACCAACAAAATTATAAATGAAAAGGAGGCATTACAACTGATACCACAGAAATTCAAAGATTATAAGAGGCTACTATGGACAACTACACATCAACAACCTGGACAACCTAGAAGAAATGGATAAGTTCTTAGAATCATGCAACTTACCAAGACTGAATCAGGAAGAAATAAAAATCTGAAAAAACCAATTTCTAGTAAGGAGATTGAATCAGTAATCAAAATTCTTTCAATGAAGAGAAGCCCAGTGCCAGATAGCTTCACTGGTGAATTTACCACACATTTAAAGAAGAATTAACACGAATTCTTCTCATACTCCTCCTAAAATGCAAAGAGGATGGGACACTCCCAAACTCATTGTACAAAGCCAACATTATCCTAATACCAAAACCAGAAGAGGACACTACTAAAAAAAGCAAACTACAGTCTAATAGCTCTGATGAATATAGAGGCAAAAATTCTCAATAAAATACTAACAAACCAAATTCAGCAGCACATTAAAAGGATCAGACACTGTAATCAAGTGGGGTTTATCCCTGAGATGCAAGGATGGTTCAACAAATGCATATCAATAAGTGTGAATCATTACATTAATAGAATGAAAGAAAAGAATCATATGATTATTCCAATAGAAGCAGAAAAATCGTCTGACAAAATTCAACATTCACTCTTGATAAAAACCCAACAAATTAGGCAAAGGAGGAACATGTTTCAAAATAATAAAAGCCATATATGATAAACTCAGAGCTAATATCATACAATGGTGAAAGGTTGAAAGCTTGTTCTTTAAGATCAGGAACAAGACAAGTGTGCCCACTTTCACCATTCCTATTCAATATAGTACAAGAAGCAGTCAGGCAAGAAGAAGAAATAAAAGGTATCAGAATTAAAAAGGAAGAAGTAAAATTTGTCTCTATTTGCAGATGACATAATTTTATATATAAAAAGTCCTAAAGACTCAAGCAAAAAATAGTCAGACCTAATCAATAAATTGAGTAAAGTAGCAGGATACAAAATTGACATACAAAAAGTAGCATTTCTGTACACTGACAACACATTTTCTGAAACAGAAATAAAGAAATCAATCCCATTTATAATAGTATCAAAAACAATAAAATACTTAAGAATAAATTTAACTAAGGAGGTGAAATAACTCTCCTCTGAAAATTCAAGACATTGATGAATGAAATTGAAGAAAACACAAATAAATGGAAAGGTAATCCCTGTTCATGGATTGGAAGAATTAATATTGTTTAAATGTCACTACTACCAAAAGCCATCTATAGATTCAATGCAATCCCAATAAGATTCCAATGGCATTTTTTTACAGAAGTAGAAAAAAGCACTCTTAAAAAAGACCTAAAAATAGGCAAAGTTACCCTGGGAAAGAAGAACACAGCAGGAGGTATCAAACTTCCTGATTTCAAGTTATACTGTAAAGCTATAGTCATCAAAACAGTATGGTATTGGCATATAAAGAGACAAATAGATCAATGGAACATAATTGAGAGCCCAAAAATAAACTCAAGCATATATGGTCAAGTAATATTTGACAAGGGTGTCAACAATATTCAATGGGAAAAGAGTCTTTTCAATAAATGATGCTGAGATAATTGGATATTCATATGTAAAAGAGTGAAACTGGACCCATATCTTATACTACTCACAAAAATTAACTCAATAGCTGAACCTATTATGGTAATCATTTCACAATATATATAAATCAAACAATCATGCTGTATGTCTTAAACTTCTACAGGGATATGTGTCAGTTATTTCTCCATAAAACTGAAATAAAAAACCCCAAAACTCATGAAGACAAGTACCAAGATATCAATGCACAGTACTGTTTACTAGGCCCTCAAAAAGTATCATTAGGCTGATCATTTATCATAATAATGCTGTATTATTTTTACATAAAAATATTATTTCTATATGAAGTCTTAGAAAATTGCAAGCATCCTTTCAAGGATGTACCATCTTTAGAGGTTGTATGTCCTATATCTTACTCAAAGCTCCTTTAATAAATATAGTAAGATACTCTATTTCTCTAAGTATATGGTTAATTGTGTATAATATTCTAAAAGAGATATACTTGCTATTTATAAGAGTTTTAGACAACAAATGAAGTGAGTGATGTAGTTTTAATCATTATAACTGGCTAATAATATTGGGTCACAGTTTAATTCTTAGTGTAGAATATAGGTAACAAAAGAGATTTTTACTTAACATCCCAAAACATTTAACTCTTCGTATCATTCACATGATTTTGGTCATATTATTTGATGCAAGCTTAGCTGTAGATTATTCAGGTTTTAATCCTCCAGGAATCTGCAAACAAAGTGAACCTCTAATGTACAAAACTCAGACAACTAAATTCTTTGAATCAGATTTATATGTTACCCCTCTCAATGACAACAATTGGTGGTTAACCAGATTAACTATGGAATGAGCCAGGTAAATAATCCCATTACCCACAGGGATCAGAATGGAGCTGGTTTTAACATATTCCACTGAGACAAAGTAATTAAGTCTCTTCTTTAGGCTTTAGACCCCTGCAGTACATACAGTACAAGCAATCCATGAATGGAATGTCTTTATCAGCTTGAGCCGAATACTCCTTCGGGAGCTTGTTTTTGACCCACTTTAACCTTAACTTGACCAATTTTTTCCATATTTGGTTAGAATTTTCTCATTGTGATTTCTAGATGTGTTTTGGGTAAAATGTGCTTGGTTCCAACAGAGAAAAAAGGTGATCAAAGTCATGAGAAGTTATTTTCCCCCTAAAATTTAATTGGCTGAACAAAATATGGCCTTCAGAAATACATGTGGTAAACAATTTCTTTGAATATTGGGTTTCTAATAAAACCTCAAAAAACGAACATTTTTGTGACCCAGTGAGCTCCTGTGAAAGGAAATGATGTACTTTTCTAATGAATTAGAATATGAAATTAAATTATCACCCAATTCGTGGTAAGACATAGAAAAGGATTATGGGCTATTAATCTTATCCTAAGAGTGACTTAGTTTTCTTTATTTCTTGGGCCTTTGCTATAAAAAAATGACTTCATACAAATTCAAATATTCTCAACATGTAGGAAACCAATAGTTATAAAGATCTTTTTTTAGAAAGAACCATCCCATTCTTCTCTCTTTTCCCTTTAATAGTAAAGATTTTGTAAACGAGATGGGGGAAACTTTGGAGGGGAAGAGAAGGCATCAGAACTAACAGCCCCACAAGGATGGTGATAAAAAGGAAGAGAAGATACCCATTCCAGTCGTTCCTGCTCTTCTCTGCAATCCGTGAGTACTCTTTCCACTACTTTTTGTGACAACTAGTATCTATCTTTTCCATATCTGTGGTTTCTACATATTTTTCCTATAAGACATTTTTGTAAAATGTGTCTGGCTTGCTGGGTATTCAAAAACTCAAGTAGATTTTTTTTAAAATTTATTTTATTTATTTATTTATGGCTGTGTTGGGTCTTCGTTTCTATGCGGGGGCTTTTTCTAGTTGTGGCAAGCGGGGGCCACTCTTTATCGTGGCGCGCGGGCCTCTCACTATCGCGGCCTCTCTCGTTGCGGAGCACAGCCTCCAGACGCGCAGGCTCAGTAACTGTGGCTCACGGGCCCAGCTGCTCTGCGGCATGTGGGATCTTCCCAGACCAGGGCTCGAACCCGTGTCCACTGCATTGGCAGGCAGACTGTCAACCACTGCGCCACCAGGGAAGCCCTCAAGTAGATTTTAATAGACATATGCAAGGAGTGGTTTGCATTATTTCATTTCTATTAAATGTCTAAGCAGGATTAGAATGACTATTGGCTGGTAGAAGCAGATAGGAAAAGGTAATTATGTCTTATCAGAGATAACGATATTCCAGGATAGTATTCTCTTGTCCTGTGGAGCAGAAGAGCTAGATTCCATATGGGAAGATTTAACTGTGTTGTGCATTCGGGAGCAGTGAAACATATTGAGAAATTTACTAAAGGGTATGCAATGAGTAGATTCAGATTCAAGTTGTGTTGAAGGATTTAATTACTGGATTTAGATTGGAGTTACCTGTGTGAATGACCAAAACTTTACATAGAGAACGATTATTCCATAATCTATTTTCAAAGTTTTCAAAGTGCACGGTAACTATCCTCACCTCCTATTAAAATAGTAATTAGTTTCTTTAGTGTTAATCTTACCTAGAAAGATGCTTTTATTTAATGATAAACTGAAAGACACATTTCGTTTTATTATTAGCAAAGACATTTTGTAGCATGGACAGCACATCAGAACTTCTCTAGAAGGAAAAAAAAACTTGTAATTATGAAGCAGGATTCTATTTCCATGGTAATTACTTGTATAGTAATTGCTTTAACCACTTGGCATTTAGCCTTTATGTGATAGTACCTGCCACTTATGGTCACCATGAGTTGGCTTCACCATCATTTTTTACTTTTGATATTAAAGTTTTCATCCAATTTACTTTAAATTTTGCTGAGGATATTACCACCTCGCCTTGGTTTCACTGCCTTTGATTGTTGGGTGTCTACACAACAAACAAAAGTTGTGATACAAAAACAATTAAATGTCTAATTATAAAAAGCAAAATCACAGATAAAAGCCTATAATTTATAAGACTGATAACACTCTATAAAAAGTGAATTCATCCATTAAACATCTTTACTCAGAACATAATATGTATAAAGGACTATGCTAAAGGCCACTGATAAGAAATGGGAGAATTAAGAAGTATCATCAAAAGAGATAGCAAAAAAATGATTCAAAGCAGTAGTATGTTCAAGATAGAAAGTGAAGTAGGTATAAATATCAGAACATATATACTCAGGTATGCAAGAATGATTACATCCTTTGTTTTAAATCACCTCTGTTTTGATTTCACAATCCCATCCAGCCTGGATTGGCTGGATGAAATTTCATCTCAGTCATTATTAGGGCTCCTGTTTTCTATCAAAACCTTGAGAACTGGGGGGCACTGTGTAGTGCCCAGAAGTAACAGACTGTTACAGAATTGATGATATACCCAGGTCCAATTTTTGGTAGTCCCTTGAAATCCAAAAGTTCTTTGCTTTGATGCCACCCAAGGGTTAGGAGGATCTTTGCCAGGTTTGGGAACACTGGTTTCTCTATTCAGTTATTCTTTCTGAAAACTGCTAACTCATCTATCTGACATAGACTGGGAGTGGGACTCAGTTCCTTAGTAATCTTGGGACCAGCTGATTCTCCCATTCTTCCCACACCAGGAATCTACCAATGTGGCCTCTCTTTCTCTCTCTCTCTGTCCTCCTTGATGTCTCCTCCCCTCTTTTCCTTTCCTGTCCCTCCCCTCTTTCTCTCCTATCTCCCTCCAAGCATCAAATATCATTTTCTGCACGAACTTCAGGTTTACAGAAAACAAGAAGGGCTTCCGATTCAGATTCTTTTCCTCTTTCTGCCTCCTAAACTCAGGAGAAAAATCAAAGAGAACATACACAGAACAGTATCTCAATAAATTATACTGACACTAGATATACAGTCAGCCCTCCATATTCACTGATAAGGAAGGCTGACTATGGGACCTAGGCATCTGTGGATTTTGGTATCCATGGCCGATCCTGAAGCAATCCCCCACAGGTACAGAGGGACAACTGTACAGTCATACAGCATAAAAGTTGATTTCTATCTGTTTTATATTCTCTGAGACAGAGAGTTCCAAACTTCCGGGAGTGCATTTGGGGTATGGGATGAAAATATTAGCATTTCTATTTTTTATTTGGATAATATTATCCTTTACACTTTTTAATTTTGGACATATTTTACATGCGCATGTTATGTTAATACAATAGCAGGTATATATATATATATATATATATATATATATATATATATATATATATATACACATATATATAAATACGTATTGAGAATGGAAGCTTAAATCTGTATGGGTACCTGACATGTACAAAGCAATGTGCTAGATATTCAGGGTCACAGAATATTCAGTCAGATCTTGTGCTTATGTAGTTTACTATTTAATAGAGGAATTAGAAAATGAAGCTTATATCTATACCACAGACCTGTTCTGTAAAAAAAAGATCTTTCAAAAAACTCCTATTATAAGGTTTCAAAAGAGGAAAAGTTCACATCTAGCTGTGTGTTTGTGTGGTGGGGAAGTTGGGTAGAACATGGATCGGGAAAACTTCATGAAAGTGATACTTTTGGACTTGAGTGTTGAAAGTAGTATAGATACTACCAGTGAAAATACATTAAGGGAGAAAGGTAATTCATCTCAAATATGAAGGTCTTTGGGCACCCCTGAAGGTACACAAATAATTTGCAGGAGGTGCTCAGATATGGATATTTTTAAAGAAACAAAATTTCTCATTCTCATTGTGCATTCTTTCTTAAAATCTATCTGCCTGCTTTAAAAAATCTCAGGACATAAAGCGGTGATTCCAGAATTCATGTTTTGTTTTTTGTTTTTACTTCTACACAACACCTGTACATAGGGAGGGTTCATTAAATATACATTAGAAACGTTGCAACTCCCAACTGGCAATTTTTAAACTGAAACTTGAAAGGAAGGTTGGAGACTCAGAATGGTGATTAGGAGTATACAAAATACGTCACAACTCTATGTAGAGCACAGAATAATAATTATTGTTGATTCTTGATGTTATTCAAGAACTCAGTGATGTTACAATAATAACTTCAAAAGCTAAAAGGTTTATAGTGCTTTAAAGTATCTAGAGTTTTCACATATATTCTCTCACTTGTTTTTCCAACATCCTTATGAAGTGGCTAGGACATATTCCCAAATTACAGAAGAAACTGTAGCTCAGAGTGTTGACGTAACTGAGCAAAGACTATACCACCCTGTATAGAGGAACTGTAACTCAAATACAGGCCTTTGGAATATGTCTTATGTACATACATACTACTATGTTGTCTTTATGCTCCATCCTTGCACATCTGCAAAGAATACTGAGGAAATTGGGTGAAAATAAAATTCAAAAAAGATAATTGACTCATCATCAAATATAACATAAAGACTAGATCCCCAAATTTCGATCCCCATGTATATCCTTGCTTCCAAAGTACAGTTCACAGCCCAGCGAAAATAATATCACTTGGGAGATGATGAGAAATGTAGAAACTCTGGCCACAAAACCAGACTTACTAAATCAGAATTTGCGTCTTTAACAACATCCCAGGTGTTTCAGTAAAATTTGAGAAGCACTCGTATAGATGACAAAGCAAACCTCTCCACACAGGTGAAATAGCTTGCTTGGCATTTACAAAATTATTTCTACCAGTGAATGATTCAAACACCTGCTTCAGTAGTAGAAATTCTCCTTGTTATCCATAAAAATCCAAAGACAGAAGGGGGAAAAAGGCAACCACAAAGAGGTGTCTCTAAAGTTTATTTTCCTAAATTCTGATGTACTGCCCTATGCTTCCAATACTCATAGGGGTGTTTTTTTTTTTTTTGTCTGTTTGTTTCTTTTTTTTTAAGCATAAAGTTAAAAAAAGAAATATTTATAAAGTTGGTGGTGGTTTGTTTAAACTCACTGCACTTTTGTAAATTTTAAATGACAAGTATGTTCTGCCATTAATAGAGTTTTTGGAGCCATTCATACAAATGTGCCAGCACATGCAAAAGCCACACATTCTTTGTTAAACTAAACAGTCCTAAGCATTGTGTGGACTCCTGGCATAGTATGGCTAAATATTCAGACACATGCCTATACAGTACTGTATGTTCTGCCAAATAGAGGGAAAACAAAAGAAAGAAAATCATATAAATATACTGGTAAACATTGACTTTGTAAGGAACAGCATAAGCTGTGTTGGAAAAAAATGTAGAGCATGATTCAAAGAATACATTAAAATTTTTTTCCTTAGGAAAATGTATCTAATTTGTTTTTCATGAAAACATGTATTTAGCAGTGGGGAGTTTTTCATTGGCTAAGATATTTTGGCATATTTATGCTGTAAAGGTGATTGGAATAATATTTGCATTCATTTTGCACTGAAATTTGAAATAAGTATAAGATATACACTTTGTAACATAAAATCATTGCCAGTCAGGATATACTCCCTTTTAGGAAGCATAATTCAGTACATGAAAATTCAAAGTGACTAACCTATAAATATGGGGAAATTATTCATGTTACCAAAGGATCTTTCCTTTACCAAACATCTATCACAGGATATCTTTAAATAACTAGCTTCCTTTTAGGACATTTAAAAGTACTAGATTTGAAATTTATGATGTTCAAGAAATATCTAAAGGCATACCTGTTATATAAGGCATAGGTCTAGGTAGGTGATTTTAGAAGTCCTTAATGATCATGATTATGCTACAATTATTAATCATTACCAACTGAGGAAGAATTTGAAAGGCTAGTCACCAAGCCAATGTGATATTTCCTCAAATACTTTCTCTAGCCACAAAAGAATACATCCAAACTCCATTTATTTTTCTCCTGGTATGATAATTTTCTGAATTGTATTCTATTACGTTTATAAGTATTTATTCCAGAACAATTGCTAATTTTTCAAGAGCTATTTGAAATCCATCTCTCCTTCCATAAAAATCAGTGCTTTGCTCTCCTTTCTCTCCAAACACTTCCTGCAAAATTGCACAATTAAATCTCCTGACCAAACTCAGCTTCCTCTAGGACCTTTCATAAACTCCATCATATCCTGGCAGGTGTGGTGAAGAAGTGGTTCAAACAGATAGAGTAGCTTGCATTGGCTGTTGCTAGCTCACTTTTGCATTGGCTGTTGCTAGCTCACTTGTCCATTCTCATTGGGTCTGGTCAAACTTGTAGCAGAACCAGTTATTAGTTTCTCATTCAGGATTTTGCTTCTCGTACAAACTACTATCTGAATCATGCTAGTTTTTATTTATCCTCTGTGTATCATAGAGTCTAGTGATTCTCTCCACCGTAGGGCCTTCTTTAAATTGTCGCCAGTGTTTATCTTCTAAGAAACAAATCTGGCCGTACTACTCCTTTGTTTAAAAGCTTCCCATGATGTCTCATGTAAGGTGGGAATTTGTCATCTGCAGAGAAATGATCCAACGACTGGGCCTAACTGAGTGAATGATCAAGTAGTCTTAGAATAAAATCCTTGGAGTCTACCACAGATATATGGTTTTATATCAGCCCTCCTAAACAATGGGAAAAACAGCCAATAATAGCCTTTGTATTTCAGTCTAAGACACAGAAGAAAATTGTCATTTACATTCTTATCCCTCCCTTTTTAGTACCTGCTATTGTGTCCATCTTCTTATTTCTGCATAGTTTAATCAACTCAACTTAATCCATCCAATGCTAATTCCAGGTAACGATGTTTCTTCTTCTATGTACATTTTCTATATAATGTTATCTATCTTTTTGTGGATATAAGATTTGTTTTATCTTCTCATTCCATTTTCATAATGTTGCTTCTTATTCCTTTCTAACTAAGGTACTTACAGCGCCTCTGCACACAAAAAGTGTATTCTATCAATTTTCTTTGTCAATTCAGCTGGCACGCTCCCTCAGCATATGTTTTGTGCCATTCTGAGCAAGATTGGAAGGCAGAGTAAGGCAGAGCTAGGCATATGCAGAATCACCTTAAAAATAGGGATTTTCATAAAACTGTTATTTGGAAAATAAAATAAATTCATATTGGCTTGTAATTATGCTGACCCTATCCATCATTTCCCCTCGTGTATGCTATTCCATAGCTGGTCGGAAAGGCTTGTCATTTCCTGACTACACTAGACTCTTGTAGGACCAAATGCCATTTCTCAAATTTGAAAATCTTTTCCTTTTTTTCTCACCTGGAAAATTCCTATGCATGCTTCAGAACTCAAATGTCATCTCTTTAGTGAAGTCTTCTAAATTTCTCTGGGCAGACTTATGTTTTCTCCTCTGTGCTGTGGTATTTTAAAATTCACATTAATCCCCATTTTTTAATTTTTAGTATGGAATTTAAAAAGTCACATTAGTATACATAACAATGGGTTACTTAAAAGCCTAGGCTCTGGTCATACTATAGTCAGAATAAAAACAAAGAATCAGAAGGAAATTTTGTGCATTCCTTGCAAAGAGTTCTCTCACCTTAGGAGAAAGACCAAGAAGCATACAAGGACACTGGGTGTATAATTTAGAGAACTTTATGTGCTAAAATTATTTTAGTTGTCCAGCTACTGAGAAAAATCCAGAAAAAATGTAAGCTATTGCAGCAAGTGAACTAGCTCATATTCTTACTTACATTGACAGGCTACAAACTTCAAACATCACCTCTAACATTTCAACCAATATATTAGATGTTCCTGAGCCAATTTCCCTGCCTACGTAACTCTTTCATTGAATTACACACAGGTTGGGAACTTGTCTCATTAATATTTCACACAGGTGTACTATATGACGTTCAGTTCTTAAGCTCTGTGGTATTTAGTGTTTGCAGACATATAAAAGCACACCTTTTCACGGAATGAGACACATGCTTTCCCTTAATCTGCTTCCAGGTGTTACCTTCTAACTTATTTTGGGAAGAATTCTGTTATTTCTGGAAGAAGCATTGAGAAATTTTCAAAAGGAACTAGTGGCTCTTAAGATAAAAATGATTAGCCATTGAAATTCTATATTGGGATTTATAGCTAATATAATGAATTAGAACACATTTGAATTAGAACTTAAAGGAATCTTTCTCTGTTTAGGAGTCTTTGTCAAATTTTGGGAATTAATTTGACTATTTCAACCAGAGCTTTCGTAATGGTCTGAGTCCCTTTGTACCTGATTTGCTTAGGTTATAGTAACTAAACCAGATTCTGTATTATGGAGGCACTCGAACCAGCTACAATTTGTTTTACAGGTCTGACTACTATTTCTCAGTTTGTTAAACATATTTCCCAAAGTATCATGTTTGAACAGGCAGCCCGCAATCTGCATTTTCAGGACAAGCCTGTAAGGAATATATTATTTAATTTATTTTTTTTTATAACATAAATTTTTTTCAGGTGGTCTGTGCAATTCTTTTACTCTTGTGTCAGGTGCCAAAATATTTCAAAAAGGAAGCTTACTTCTGCCATGTGTGATTTCTGATGTGTGATTTCTTTGGATGTCATTTTGCATTGCATGTGAGACAGCTATTTTTTATTTCTTGATGTCTGTTTCACCCAAAGAAAATCTGTATTTTGCTTTCTGTAAGAAAAGAGCAACTGGGTGGCATTGGAAAAACTTCCACCCACTAACGTAGAAAAATATTCAATCTGTCCCATTACATTGAAGTGGGAGACTTTAAAGGGCAGCATACCCAGTTAAGGAAGATATATTTCCATCTGTGATCAATAGCATGTGAAGAATGGCTCCTCTCTGAGCTCCATCCAGAGCAAAATTACCTTGGTAGTTCCTGGACCGTAGGCACTTCATGAATTTCTAAGGTTGAGCAGCCATGGGAACCCTACCTGATTCCAAGGGGGAGACCGTTCTTCTTGTGAGGTCCATGGAATACAACTTTTCGCTCTTCCCCAGAGCTGCAGGACAGCTTTTAGAGACTGTGTTCTCTATATTGACTACATAATAAGCAAGAGATAAATAGGTCCCAGAAAACATTAGAATAGGGCTTGTATGACAAATGTTTTCTCATTCCCTTCTGTTCTTCCATTCCTCTTAATAGAGAAATAATTTGATTTCTGATTGGTTTGAGGGGATTGAATATGTTTGCCATAAAAGAACCAGAGCATCTAGTTCTCTTTAGTCAAATGGAACCTGTTTTATCCTGAAGCTTGTACTCATACCTCATCTTGCTATCTGAATATTTTTATTTTATTTTTATTCAGACATATAAGGATATATAAAAAATTAAAATGCAATAAAAGTCTAATAATAAGGTTTCTTTGTAAAGCTATATATAGTATCTCACTTTTTAATAGTAAAGTCCATGTACATTCTGAGGTCTCTATTTGGTATCATCTATCAGTTTTCTTCCTCCCTCCCTTCTTTCCTTCCTTCCTTCCTTCTTCCTTTCCTTCTTCCCTCCATTCCTCTCCCTTCTCTTTCTTTCTTTCTCCTGATGAAGAAAACAGAGTTAACCATAAAAAATTTTTACTCATTCGAAAGTAAGAATTTTTCTATAACACATGAACTAATCAGGTCAGTTCTTATTGGGTGCACATAATTTAAGCTGAATTTCTCCACTTGATCTAGGAAAATGCAAACCAACAAAAGGCACAAAAAAGAAAAAAAAAGTCTCACCTCTGTATTATATTCATTTTTTAGTTAATTTTGAGTTTTTCTTCAGTAAAGATTTTTCTTCCTGGGATTGCTGGCCTTTGGGACTGAAGATAATATTGTTTCTCCTAAAAAGCTGGACCTATTGATGATAAAGGGCATTATAGTTTTTCCTTAAGAAATGAGAAATTAGGATTGGTTACTGGTATTTTTTTTTTGTATAACCTTAACTAATTCTCTTGAAGGTTACTGTTGAGAAGGCATTATCAGGCTGCATCATGGGTAATAACAAATTGGGAGGATGTGGAGAACCAGAGTAGAAGGTAGAAAACAAAGGAATGGACAGGTTGGGGAAAATGTGTGAATCCAGGGAGTACTCAGAACCAGGGGTTCAAAACAGAGCAGCGTTGAACACAAACAATGTTGTACAACTGAGAAAACATTGGACAAGGAACTGAAGGCAACTAGCCCTGCCACTAATTAGCTGTAGCCTTAGACAGGGAGGAGCATTTAAGTCACATAAAGCATTTTCTTTTAGGAAAGCATGGGATGCCCAAGTGATTGAGGGAGACTGAAATTCTCTATCCAAGATGGTAAACTATTTTATTAGGAAATACCACAAGTTTATCAGCCCACAAAATTTCTAGTTAGCCTTTTCTTTTCTTTATGGGGGCATAGATAGAACAACTACTTTACATTAACTTATTTGTTAAATCACAGACATGCCTTAATTTCTAAAAATATGAGGTAATTATTTAATCCTAAAATGACATTTACTTTTACAAAAAAAATCATACAATCTCTTTAGACAGGATATACAAGAGTCTGTTTATTGGAAAGAATGTAGGGCCTGCTTGTATTTACCAAGCAAAGTAGCTTTTTTTTTTTTGATAAACTTGCCAATTGTGAGGCTGAAAATGCAAGTGTTATTCTGTCAGGAGACAGAACCATGGACAAAATGACCCTTTACTCACCCTTTCCAAATTTATTTCTATTTATGTTACTACTAGATGATGCCCAAAAGAAATTTAAACTATTTTACCCTTCATGTCTGAAATATACTCCCTGCACATTTCCTCCTCAATAATTTCAGCAAAGATGTTTTTTCTCTCTTTCCTTTGTGAGACTATCAATAGAATGATGTTATTATTTGGAGACATTTTTCATGTTCTTTTATAAATCAAGGATTAGTCAGAGGAGATTAATTGGTGTGTTGATTACTCAGGACCCTTAACCTCTCTTCTTTTTCCTTCTTCTCCTCACCTTTTGGTTATTTCATTACTCATTAACCAGCTTATCAAAGAGTGGGCAGGGAGAGGAGGTGAAAATCAGCATTTTCTACCATTTTCCAGGACTGGTTAAAAGTCTTAAGTGTGGGAGTAAGGGTAGTTGGGACAAGAGGAAAGGAAAACTATTAACAGAAATGAGATTTTTTTTTTTTTTTATTACTCAGGGATTTCATCTCAAGTGCAAAGGAAAGATGAATGTACTGTTACCTTTACTTTTTAAAAGCATGTTTTTATAAGAACAGCGTACATTAGTTTATTTATCAAAGTTGAGTCAAATAATACTATTCAGAAAGCAGAATACAAAGTAGAGAAACTTCTAAGGGGACATAGCTTGAAATACCTGTTTGCTTAGTTACTACCTTACAAGTAATAATGAGTCCTTGATCCCCAAACTCCCATCATCCTTAGATAGTCTTTTCCTTCTGGACATCAGGTGAATTAGCTCCTCTGTTAATTTCCAATAAAGTTTTTTCTATACCTGGTACTCTGGTATTCACCTGCTAGGACCTCCTTTTAGCTTTGCTGGTCATCATTTCCTATAGGTCTAGAAAAACTGACTGTCCCTTGGGAAGATGCTGTTCTCAGTATCCAACCTGTAGGAGGAAGACTAAGAATGCTCTCCTCTTTACTACTTGGTCCCAAGCATGGACATAGGTTCTGCTTCTAATTCTCCAAAACACATATGAGACCAGAGTGTAACATTTAACAAATATTCTTAAGACTTAGGGATAACAGAAGAGTACCCAATACAGGGACACTGCAAACTGGATTAAATATTAGGTATGACTCTTTAAGCTCTGTGTGTATCTTAAAGAGAAGTATTTCTTTCACCATCACTCTGGGAAGACTTCAGTATATCCATGCACTGAGTAGTCCCAGCCCTCTGCACACATCTAAAGCCTCCAAAGAGGGAGAACTCTTTCTCAACTACAGTCTGAGATCAAGTTCTCAGTTTCTGATCCCAAATGATCTTCATTTCAGGATAGTCACTCACTATCCACCCCCTACCTATAGGAACTGCCCTTACCTGTAATATCCAACAATACACTCACATTAGAATGCATAATCTGACATTAGTGTATTGCCCAAAATCTGAGTTATTTTGCTTGGCATAAGCCTCATTGGACCACAACCCATCCTGGTTAAGTTGTGCTTCATCAAGTGAAGACCTATTTCTTCTTATAGGTGGTCCTCTAGCTTAAGAATTACATGAGATTTTGTAGTCATCAGGGTCTTAATTCCTAATCTCTTGATGTCAATTTCTTGACAAAGAGCATGGACACACGCACAGACACACACACATGCACAGACACACAAACACACACACGCATACTAACAAGGAAAAATTTATAGAGTCATTGCACTGTAGATCATTATTCCAAGTATTTCTCAGAAGGATACTGGACCTAGAGATGCATTGTTTCCCACAAAAACCCCACTATTTCACATAATCATACTGAGCAGATTATTTTCTTAGAGCATAGCAAGCTCCTTCATCTCAAAAGAAGAACTCTGTTTTGCATTTCCTTGACTAGAAATACATATTACAGTGGTTTTTAAAAATCAGAGAAAGCATGTGCTCCAAAGGTGAATTCAAGTCTCCCCTTCTTTCAAAGCTAGGGCTACTGTGAACCTTTGAAAATGGTTATTTCTAACGTCCAGTATCTCCTTTCAAAATTCAAAGATTTGGGGGGTAAACTTGGTTAGAGCTCAATAAGTTTGTACTTCTCCCCAAGCAGTCTTTTTCCATAAAATTATTTCTCTGAACCATCTATACCATAAATAGCAGCTTAGTCTTGAAAGGATGGTAGAAGACAACCTGCCTTACCCTTCCCATATATGCCAGCGCTTTCTTTGCTGCAAGCAAAAGGCAAGCACAAATTTAAAACTATTTTTTTGTAACAATTTTGCTTTTAAGATTTTTGTATCAACTCATTCCCGTTTGGCTTTAAGTGTTATTTCTGTGTTAATAACATTTTATCTCTTTCTACTTACTAGGCTGTCTTAAGCAATATTTTGTTCTGCTTCTTTCTTGGATTGCAGGGCATCAGTTTCAGTTTATTTCTATCCTGTCTTCTTCCCCTGATATGGCATCTCCTCTTTCTGTAACAGCTTATAGCAAATCTTTTCTTTCTCAGATTCTACTGTGCCTTTTATAGTGGTGACATGTAATGCCAATCTGTCTTATTTGATTCTAATTAATATGCCTCCAGACCCTCTCTGGGTGACCTGACTTTTAAGGAACACAGCTAATTGGAAGACCCATCATAAATTATATACAGTTACATCATTCAATACCATAATATAAGTGAAACATAAACTGATATCTTCACAATCACTTAGTACCTAGGGTTATGAATAAAGGAGAGACTGGATTACATTTGAATTATATCCCTTTTTCTCTTTGAAATGATCTGTAAAGAAAGGAAGATGCTTGCAAATTTTCTATTTTTATAGAATGAAGATTATGTTCAAAGAGGTGTCCAGATTTTGCAGCAGCCTTTAAAAAATTAAGTTCTCCCAGTGTGCACCTTAGCCTGTGTTATGGGTTGAATTGTGTCCACCTCAAAAAATTATTGAAGTCATTGCCCCCAGTACCTAAGAATGTGACCTTATTTAGAAATAGGGTCATTGCAGATGCAACTAGTTAAATTAACCTGAAGTCATACTAGAGTAGTGTGGTCCCCTAATCTAATGACTAATCTAATCTAGTGTCCTTATAAATACGGAAAATTTGGACACAGACATGAAGACAGTGAGAACGTAATGTGAAGATCAAGGCAGAGATTGGGGTGATGATACTACAAGCTAAAGAATGCCAACGATTGTCACCAAGCTGCCAGAAGCTAGGGAAGGCATGGGCAGATTCTTCCTCACAGCCCTTGTAAGAGGAAGCTGGGACATGGAGGGAGAGTCTGCCCACTGGGAGCTGCTCTGGAAATGCTATGTGAAGAAGAGAGAGCAGGTGAGCTATACCCTGGCTTCTCCTTCCCTCCTGCCCTCTCATGTCTGGTCAGTGCCTCCTGTGGGCTGAATTTAGCTGTGAGCTGGCAGGCAATGGAGGCTGGGAAATGTAGTTTGCAGTGGAAGCATAAGAAATATATTTTTTGTCCAAAAAAGCAAAATAAGTGGCAAGGCTAGCATGGAATGACTTTCAGATGTGGTGGCGGGAGTTGCCAATTTTTCAAAAACGGTACCCACATTTTGTTGAAAGGTGAGCTAACATTTACTCAGTGTTTACTTCATGCCAGCCACTGCTGCTGTTTTAATATTTATATACATTATTTCATTGATTCTATATAAGCCTATGATAGCAGTTTTATTGTATACATTTAATAGTGAAGGAGACTAAAACATAGAATATTTAGATGTTTTATACATGATTATATTTCTAGTGGCTGGTAGAACCAGAATTTGAACCATTTGTTTTGTTTTGAGTCCAATCCAATGCCCATGCAATTTCCCTGTTTTCTCCCATTAGGCTGTGGGTCATGTTGAGGAGATAAGGTTAGAGATTTGTAATAGATGAAGAGGAAAGAACCTGCCAATGAAAAAGCAATAGCCTTTGGAGGCAACACAAAAATGGGTCAGGCAGTTGAACAGCAGATTTGTGTAACTGGTATAGTTGCCAGATAGTACAGTAGCTGAGATGGAGACTCAGTATGAACAGGTAGTGGAATTTAAAACCTAGTTTTTGATACTATAATGGATGCATTGGGATAAGAATCTTTTATTATACATTTTAAATATATAAGTAATGTGGAGAAACAATCATAACCGTTTTATTTCAATTAGAAAATTTAATATATTTGAAAAAAGAATGGTGTGTGTGTACACCTACATAGCTTGAAACTTCCAAAATATGTTTATGGTAATGTGATGGATTAATTTAAGTGTGGGTATGAACAACACTGACATTCTTAGGTTCCAACCACAAGCAACAGCTAGGTATCATCATCTTCATGTGGCTTTTCACGTGACCATTGCTGAGGTAGGAAAGCCATAGAGGAGGCCAAGGAAACCATTTACTTTAGGATTATGATCTACTGAAAGGCTTGGAAATTAATGGTCTAGTATTATAACCTGGCAAATAAAATTTCTTAGACATGTGATAAAATCTGCAAATACACAGACTTACCATATTTCTTTAAGCTGTAACTGTGCCTGCACCATGGATGACAATGGTATACATGCAGATGACCTATACACTGTCTCATTCATTGGGAAGATTTGTAAACTTCTTTTGGTGGGGACTTGTGCTCTCCTCTCTATTAGGGTTGGGGCAGTTATGGAGAGAATCTCCTCCTCTTGCTTTTGTCTCTATAAATGAGAAGGAATACCTAATATGTTGGTAAAATTGAGAAGAACTTGACATTTACTGACCAAGTTTTTTCTTTTCTGGTGGGTGCTCTTATCTATCCTCAAAAATGGGAGATGGAGCTTGCCCTCTCTCCCTCCTACCCTCCCTCTCACATTCTTATGCTCTATTGTTCTCCCTCCTTTCTTTTCTCTCCCTTCCCTCCTTTCTGTCCCCACCCGCTTCCCTCCCTCTCTTGTTTTTATCTGCTTCAAGAATTGTTACAAAAGGAATTGGTCTCTTCTCTACTTCCTTTTTCTACGTGGTAAGCGTAGTCAGGTCAGAAGGTCACCACTCTCTCTTCCACCTTCCATTCTGCTCATGACTCACTTTGGTAATAAAACCAGGCAGGTAAGTCAGAATCTGCTCTGCAGACTTAACACTACCTGACAGGTTGATCACAAAGACTGTTTGGGGCAGGTGGTTGACCTGCCTTCACTTTGGTCTCAGGTGCCAGCAGCATGATTCTATCTAGCTTTGCCACAGAGCTGGGCATTTGGAGGGCATGACACTGTTATTAATGAGCTGAGATTTTGATTCCTATTGGTCTCATTTCTATCAGCCAGAATCCTGGAGGAGGGGGAAAATGGCTGGCACCCTGAACCTAACATTGACTTCTTTAACATTAGAATATTTATTAATTTTGCTGTTCAGAAATTCACTCCTTTGTCCTTATCCTGAACCTACTCCATCATAGGAATCTCAAATTTTAGCATCCTAAATGTAGCATGCTAATCTCTCAATGGGATCACCTAACCTTTCAGATATCTCACTCTGTTTCTCCCACTACACCTGTTTTGAAATCATTGTGATGCCCAGAGCTTTTGTGTCCATCTTACCACTTCCTATCTCTCAGCATCACTTCTCATCTTCTTCAACTGAAGTCCTGAATCCCTTTCTTTCCAACACCCTCAATTTCCACTCTTCCATGTCCTTCTGCATGTAAATGTTCCTTGTTGGATTAATACGATCATTCACCCATATGCTCTCATATTTGCTCTGAGAGCTGCTAGCATCAGTCAGTACCTTGTGTCAATCTGTGTTCCTAAACTTTGCCTTATGCAATTTTGATTCTAACTATTCAGCTTAGGTTTGACTATACCATACACGTAGTATATATTTAGACTCTAAACCTTTGGAAGTCACAGTCTGTGTTTTCAAATTCTCTGGGTGAGACTTTTTTTCTCACCTAGAGGTTAGACAGAAACAAACTTCTTTGTTTTCTCTTAGTAGGTAGACAGATTTTTTTCCCCCTCTAAGATCTTTTTTTTTTTTTAATGCAGTAATTTAAAGGTCTCAGTAATTGAGGTGTGCCCTTTCTAATTTCATGCATCTTATAGCCCCAATCCTTTCTCAAGATTATATTTAATCTGAACTCTTGGCCATAACCAACTTTGATAGCCCCATTTCCCCACTCAAGAGATATGGCAGAATATGCTAAGTGAAATAAGTCAGACAGAGAAAGATAAATACTGTATGGTATCACTTATATGTGGAATCTAAAAAAATACAACAAACTAATGAATATAACAAAAAGAAACAGACTCACAGACATAGAGAACAAACTAGTGGTTACCAGTGGGGAGAAGGGGAGGGGCAATACAGGGGTGGCGGTGTGGGAGATACAAACTATTGGTGTAAGATAGGCTCAAGGATGTATTGTACAACATGGGGAATATGGTCGATATTTTGTAATAACTGTAAACGGAAAGTAACCTTTAAAAATTGTATAAAGATAAAATATTTTTGAAAAAAGAGCTATGGCAGAACCAGACATGGCATTATTGCTCTGGCTTCATTTTCCCTTTTGTTTCTGTCTTCTGACATTTTTTTCCTTTTTTTCTCCTGGGAGATAAGTTTTAAAATATGTTTGTTATAATTTATCCAGCATTGGTTTATTTTCTGCTTAGTCCACCTTGTTTCCAGCTTTCAATTTATTTTTATTATAATCCCATGTTATAGGTATTTGCTCACCCTGTCCTAGAGATGAGGAAATCAGGGCCAAGAGGTAAAGTGACATTCCCAGCACCACATGGCTATGAAGTAGCAGAGCTAGGAGTTTAGCACAGAAGGTCCATGCACTTAGCCACTAACCCTAGTATGAGATTTTAGTTCCCCAGTTACACCTTTAGAACTCTTTAAATTATCATCCTCTTCTATTAAAAACTAAAAAGAGCTAAAATATAAGAGAAACGTCTACTTGTAATTACAATTCAGCTCTCTAAATTCTTAAATAATCTTGAGATGATTTTTAGGGAATCATATCAAGGACGTTAAAAATTCTGGGTGAGTATTTATTTTGTATTATTTATGGGAGCATGAGCTGGCATTAAAGTACACGTTTGGCAAGGTTTTAGGATTTAATATTTTAAGACAGAGAAGTAAAAAATATTGTTTTCAATTTCTTTATACCTCAGATAGCAAGTCTTCAATATTTACTGTATAGAGAATGAATGTAAAGAGAAGAAAGAGACACGGTTAGAAAAAGTCTCCCCAAATGCCATGCTGTACTTAGGAAAACGTCTTGCATTTGAGGAAATCTTTCCCTGCTGTGTGATTAGCCTTTGCTTCTGCCCGGCATCCCAGCAGTATCACTGACCTGGGACCAATGTATATGGATTTGGCTCTCTGTATCCTGTCCTTTCCAATATGTGAGAAAGGAAGGCATGTAAGAAAAAGAGAGGTTAAAATCATAAGTATACATTAGTATATTTAATGGTTAATGAAATTAGACTCCGCTTTTCCTAGTATTGATATCAAAAGGTTATGACCAGTACTTTTTCCTAGCTAACTAGTACTGGTGTAGTCAAGGGGCATATATAGTATACTAACTGGAATTGAATATGTTGGCCTATATTGCTTATGGCTGTCTCTATAGTTAGCTTTCGTGTGAGAAGTCAAACAATAAAACGACAAATATGAAAGGAACTGAAACCTTCTTTGGGTGAGATGTCCCTAACTTATACAGCACTCCATATATGTACTTTTAATATGTGGGAGGTACTAAAGAATTTGAAAATATTGATGACATGGATGATCTCCTAGAATACAAATTAGCAAAATTGATAAGAGAAATGGAAAATATAAATAGACCAATAACTATAGATAAAATGAATATAAAATAGATGACAAAGTTGCAGAGTGCCTAGCCTGATGGAGAATGCTCATCAGAAGGAAAGAAGGTAAAAGACAGTAAGCTGACTCTTTGAAATCTAATTTTTATTTGAAAAATTGCAAACCTACAGGAATGTTAGAAAAAACAGTACAATGAACACCAGTGTATCCCACACCTAGTTTTACCAACTGTTATCATCTTGCCAAGTCTGATCCCTCTTGCTCTATAAATAGACATACATTCCCCTTTTGCCAAATCATTTGGAAGTAGATTTCAGCCATCATGATACCTCATGCCTAAAAACTTCAGCATGCATCTGCCAAGAACAGGGACATCTTCTGACAAACACACCATGATCACACCCAAGAGCATCACCATTACTTATAGAACACCCTACAGACCACACTAAATACTAAATTTTCCCATTTCTTGAAAATGTTTCATATAGCTGATTTTTTCCTTTTAATTGAGGATCCAATTAGGGTTTACACATTGTAATTGATGGTTACGTCTCTCTAGTGTCCCTAAGAACAGCTACCCTACCTCCCACCCCACACTGCCTCACTCTGTTCCTCTTGACTTCGGGTCCTTTAAAGAGTTCAGTTCAGTTGTTTAGCAAGATACCCTACATTCTGAATTCTTCCATTCTTCAGGATTTAGTGCAAAGCGATCCAGGAAGGATACCTTTAGGATCACTCTTTCTGTTTGTATTCAGTGTTTTAATTTTATATTTTAGAAATGTAAGAAATTTACATGCTTCAAAAATCAAACTATAGAAAACGATATATTCAGGAAATCTTGCTCTCCTGCATATCCCATCCATTCTAATCCTACCCATTTCCTATAGGAAGCTATTGTCATCAACCTCTAGTTTATCTTTCCTGTGTTTCTTTTTCATTTTTTTTAAATAAGAAAAATATACTTATGTTCTTACTTTTCTCACAAAGTTATTATATTACACACACTCATTTCTACCTCAATTTAAAAAAATTTTTTTTGAAAAAAATATTAGATTTATAGAAGAGTTGCAAAAATAGTTCAGGGTTTCCATATACCCATCATTCAGTTTCCCCTAAGGTTAAAATCTTATATTACTGTAGTACATTTGTCAAAACCGAGAAACCAACATTGGTGCATTACTGTTAACTAAATTCCAGACTTTACTAGAATTTTACTAGATTTTCCACTAATGTCCTTTTTCTGTTCCAGGATCCCATGAAAAATCCTACATTGCATTTAGTTATCATGTCTCTTTAGTCTCATCTGATCTCTTAGTTTTTCCTTTTTTCATGACCTTGGCACTTTCAAGATGTTCTGGTTAGGTATTTTGTGGAATGTCCATCAAGTTGGGTTTGTCTGATGATTAGACTGAGGTTATGGGTTTTGGGGAAGAACACCACAGAGATGAGGTGCCCCTCTCATCGCATCATACCAGGGGGACATGTTACCAACTTGACTTATCACTAGTGTTGTTTACTTTGACTACTTGATTAAGGTAGTGCTTGACAGTCACTTTTTCCCTTCCCTTATTCTATCCTTTGAAAGCTAGTGAGTACATCCAGCTAACATTCAAATGGGAGTAGTTGCTTCTTTGAATATAGCATATTTATTCAATCAATACCCCATGGATGAGCATTTAGGTTGTTTCCATTATTATTAAATTATACTATCAATTATAGATATTAAATCATAATAGATGCCTTTTATCATGTTGAAGAAGGTTTCTTCTGTCCTTTGCATACTGAGAATTCTTAACAGAAAGAGTGTTGAGCTTTATCAAATGCATTTTCTGTATTTCTTGAGATATCATTTCTTTTTTGCTTTTTTTTACTGTTAATATGGTGAGTTACACTGATTTTCCAATGTTAAACAAACCTTGCATCCCTGGGGTAAACTATACTTTGTCATGATATTTTAATCTTTTTATGGAGTATCGAATTCAATTTGTTAAGAATTTGCCAAGAATTTTTGCATCTATGTTTATGAAGGCTACTAGTCTATAATTTTCTGTTCTTATAAATCAATAATTCCCATTAAGTTCTTACATTTTTTCAGGTACAAATAGAGAATGTTGTATGCTTTCTCTTAATTATAATGGGCAATGACCTGACAGCAGCACATTCACCTCTTTCTCTTGGTTAGTGAACGATTTCAGTTCTTGTGTCTCTTAATTCTTGGTAATGCCATGATTCCCATGACTCCCCAGCCAAAGATAAAAGGTTTTTCCTTAAGTGAATCAGTTTGATCATATGTCTAATGGAGAAATCACAATGTGACCCAAATTATTTATTAATTCTTCCATTATAATATAACAATTAATTCTTCTGCTGTGTTTGACCCTTTCTTATCAGGAAAATATCATTATTTTTGTAATCAAAATCCTGAGCATTTATTAAGGGGCTTGCTCTCCCACCACCTATTGTCTTGTCAGACAGTAGAAAGGGCTGCTTAGAAAGCTGGATTGATATCTGGGCATCTTACACACTAGATCCATAGATCAGATTTGTAAATGTCCATATATAGGTTCTGAATGATAGTAGAGATAAGAATTCAAAAGTTTTCCAACTGATATCCTGGGGTATGTATGTATGTATGTATTTGTTTGTTCTGTTTTTTGTTTGTTTGGTTCCAGTTTTATTGAGATATACTAGTGGTTTTGAATTGCCTTCCTAGTTGTATGGATGGAACACTGAGTTTTAGTTCTGCTCAGTTAACAAGAGACAGTAGGAATCTGTACTTTCCTTAAGGGTTTACTTTAGGGTCAGAGTGGAAAAAACTAAAGTAATAGAAGATAATTTGGCTGGAAAAGCATTTAACCACTCTTACTACTGTGCATATGAGCATTCCCTACCATTATCCTTTTTAACTCTAAATCACTTATGTTTCATTGTGAATTAAATGATGAAAAGATACATAAAATAAAAAAGGATATGAGAGCTTTCTAAAAGGAAAAAGGATAGGAATGATAATAGTCTATAATGGCATTTAAGAGTCAAATATGACCTTTTTCCAGCTGAAGTGCATTGTTATTTAATTTAGAGGTCCAAAATGGGCTAATCCAGGCAGCAGATGTATTTATTTTGATTTTAATAGTGTTTTAAAAATGTTTAAATTGATGCCAAAATTTTAAAATCATGAGGTTTTTTTTGTTTGTTTTTTTGTTTTTTTCCCATAAAAATCTACAATACTGGTTTCCCTTGGAACGTCAGAAGATTTAGCTGGTCTGGGCTCAATGCCTTTCCGGAAACAATAAGCTATTGCTGAGTGGTGTCTGCTTCTTTTAGATGGATGTCATGTTTGTCCAGTATAATGATGGTCTACCCCTGGAAAACTTTACTCATTTTAATTAACTTTCTGGCCTGAGTAGGCATTTGAGTTTGAAATCCCTGATATAACTACTGACAGCTTTCTTTGTTAGGATTTTTATGAGCGTAATAAAGCAATTTAGTTTCAGGTCAATATGGATAACTTGATGGCTGTGAAAATATGAAGCATTTTTCTGTAGTGAGACTTAGAACTTATAGGAGGTCTTGCTAGAGTGAACAAGATGAAGGTTTGTGTCCAAAGGTATTCAGTAGAGTTACTCTGTTTTTTATTTTATAAATTTCTAATTGCTTATGCCTAAAATTTTATTATTAATTTCTGTTAAGGATCAGAATTGGTAATTAGATGGTAAACAAAACAAAGAAGTAGGAAGGAAACATGAAAAGAAATTGCATCTCAGCACATATCTTGATTAATCCAGTTTCTAGACTTGAACTAGATTGCTGAAATCTGGTCCTTAAAGGTTTGCTTCCTGAGTATGACAATTACAGAAAACCAAGTTGACGATCATATGGGTTAGCCCGCTTTACTATTTCATAATAATTGGTTGACTTTAACAATTAACTCTCTCATGATAATTAAGTTAATAATGGAGCAAGAGTATAAGCAATTATTCTAGCAGTCCATTTTTGAGGTCTAATAATGCCAACTAGATCTCATATTTGTTATTGTATTACATGTCAGTGAACTGACACCACAGGGAATTCCATCAGAATGTATCTTCTTATAATGTTGTCTAAATTTCTTTAATATATTGCATATAAGTACTGAAAAATCACATATACCGATTATCAAAATAACATGAATGCTTTATCTGAGATTTAACTGCAATGACAGGGGAGATTTTTCTTCACTTAGTTAAACAGTGAAACTAATTGGAGTTCTAATAAAAGGTTGGTGTGCAATGGGAGAGTAAGGGAAAACTGCCAGTTTATAGAGATCAGAAGAAAGCTGTCTCTGAAAAAACAGGTAGTTCTTGCAATAGATTTGAATCCTAGGAAGCAAGGCTTCTCTGTTGGACGTTTGTAGCCTTTAAGGCCATTTTGTTTAATCTTTCTACACTTATAAACCCAACCAAAAAAAAAAATCCCTGTGTGATGAAATTTTCTTTTTATTATTTGCTTTTGAGAACCAGGACTCAATTCCCAGAGCAGGCAGTTAATGTTGGTTAATAAGAACTATGTTCAATGGCTTTTGTAGGTTTTTACTCCTTGTGTGCCACTTAAGTGAGAAAAAAAACAAAGAATTTTCCAATGACTTTGGACCTTTTTATAAGACATGCTTAATAATCATTAGAGCTCCATGTCTAGCTGGTGTAGTCAACTAGACTTCCCACTGGGGAGTGGATTTTTATCATGTTACCAAACTCTCAAAGTTTACCTAAGAGACTCATGATGGGCTGAGTAAAATCTGTTCAATTGCTCTTTTCTCACAGCAGAAGCTTAAGAGATTGAGAGAATCTCTGGTGATGGGATGTTTTTTATTTGCTTCTGTTATATTATGAGGAGTCACACCATGTGTTTTAGTGAATGACAGGAAGTATTGGGAGTAAAATGGAGGAGAGATTTAGCACACTAAGACTTGATCATTTTCTCTCTCCATGGGCATTCATAAATTTAAGTTTTCATATTTACTGTGTTAATTAATGTACATTTGATGCCTAAAACCACATGTAATATAATTACTTTTAGCTCTCTTTATTTTGCAAATAATGATGTATTATGAATCCTATTAATGATTCTATTTCAACTATTTTTATTTTACTTTGATGTTGAATATAGTGACACTACTTATCCATTGTTAAAGTCAGTCTAATAGAAAATATACATTTAGCAGGATCTCTCTACGGCCTGAATTTCTTCTTCTCTATTCTTTCCCTATCTTCTGGGAAGATGTGCTTGCCATATCAGTTTTCTCTTTCTCTGAATGCCTAGAGCACTAGTTTGTAATATCTACCACATATGTTGTCATTTAGATAGATGTATTGTTTTCAGGTTGTTCATTCATAGATTTTGATTGAGATACCCAAGAACAGGACCATATCTCCCTCTATTTTTATTCCCACAATTCTGACACAATAGACATCTGATCATATAGGGCCAGTGAATACTTTACTGTCAAAATTATCTATTAAAATATCTACATCTCATTTTAAAAGTAACCTTACTCTTCCTATCTTAACATTTTCTTAGATATGGACTATTTCTCACTCTCCGTGATAACACTTAACAATGGGCAGCTTTGTTGAAGAGAATAATGTAATGCAATAGGTTTTCTGCCTTTTACACATGTAGAAACTATAGTTAGATTTGTATTTAAGGTATAAAAATTTACTCTCAAAACAATGCTCTCTCTGAAACTTTTCTCAAAAAGAGTCATTCTTCTCTCAATTTCTGGTCTTTCTGTTGCTCTGTCTTAGCCAAGGGCATTTTTTCTAATTCTATTCCTATAGCTTACTTTTTTTCTCTTGCCATTTCTGCTTGGATTTCCAAGGTCACAGGATACTGTTTTCCTTCAGAATTTCTACAGAAAATGTTGCTTTAATGCTTTACAGATTTTTAGCTCACAAACTCAGTATGCAAGAGATAACGTTTTCCTTTATTTTTTTAAAACCCACCTAAATCTGACTCTGGGGTTCCCCTCTTGCAAGATTGTTTGCAAATTTAACCTTAATACTAATGAAGACTCTCCATAAACGGTTCAGTGAAGGTCACACCTAGAACTAAGATATAGGAGGCCTTTAAGAGTCACAGTCATGGGTTATACTGGTAACTTTAGAGATGCCCCTTTCAGTCTGAAGGCTCTTCAAATATTTTGTCATCCTTTGAACATAGGGACCCTGTGAGCCTGGGACTCCAGTGGCCAGGATCTGATCTTCTTAGTTATTCTACATATATCCACATGGTCACTGCTACTCCAGGGGTAACAAACAAGTCCTCTTACCTAACTTAGAGATTCTCCTTGACTACAAAAGCTTTCTTCCGCAA
Organism: Balaenoptera musculus; assembly: GCF_009873245.2. Taxonomy (NCBI): domain Eukaryota; kingdom Metazoa; phylum Chordata; class Mammalia; order Artiodactyla; family Balaenopteridae; genus Balaenoptera; species Balaenoptera musculus. Next base: position 38,824,761 of record NC_045791.1, on the reverse strand, counting down.
AGCTCCCACTCTTGAACACTTGCTCTTATCTCCTCCTGTCTTTGACTCCATCTATACAGGTCAAAATTCCTAAGGCAAGAGCACACAAAACTGACTGCCTATCTGTGATGTGAAGAAGAAAAAAATCTTCAAGGAGAAAGATGCATCCTTGCCAGGAGCTACTGGTTTTTGTCCCTAAACATTTATCATAAGTTTGATCATGGGGAAACAATTGATATGCTTCGGAAAGCAAGCTCCGTTTTCTAAAGAACATGGAACAAGGAGGTGTGGAGAAGAGCCCTCAAAATGGCCAGCTGGTTTGACAGGGCACAGGAGCTGCTGTCATTCTTTCAAACCCAGGGCCAAGAGACCTGTGGTGCAATCTCATTTTCCTGCAGTGAGACCCAGACATGGCACGTGCCTCTGGACCACAAACAGAGGCTTCTCTTCTAAGTTTAAATTTATATACTTTCTTAAATGTAAACCCAGTGGGGAAAAATAATGTTTCAACTCTGCCCACTTTCAACTGTTGACAATAGTGTCACTAAAGGCTCATAAATAAATGACATTATAGACAGGCTTTTGGAACGTAATCTATTAGTATTTCTAGAATTTCTGTTCTGAAGTTGCACATAGGCACAAAATAAAAGACAAATGTAATTTATTTTTTGCGCTTTTCCCCCTTCCTTTAATTCTTTGCTTATCTTCTTTCTCTTATTCCAAATTAATTAATGGTAGTTTTGATGTGTGTTCATGAGGGGAGCTGAACTCAGCCTCTTCCTCCATCTCTCGAAAGTCTCTTTATGACTCTTTCACTTCCCAAATCCTGGGCTGTCTTTCAATCAAGACACTGAATATTAGAATGAGAAAATACTTTTTCCTCATTTGATACCTTTCTGAACAAATTTTAAGAAACGTATTTACTTTTTTATTACTGTGAAAATGATGCTCAGGAAACTACCGGTGTTAATAGTCTTCCCTCCCTCTTTATCAAACGGTAAATTTCTGGTATACAGATTTCAGCTACAATGATATTGTGAGCTCTTAATCGCACACACTTGACTTTATTCTGCAATGGAGAGGACAATAAAAATGTCAAACCTCCCTCAAATTTTATTTTTATGAAAACACCCTTTTCATATGAATATATAGGAGATAAAATCTTCTGTAAAGTTAAGGTAGGAAAACAAATTCTGGCCTAATAGCTTAAAGAACAATATTGTCCTCCATGGATGTTTACATCTGTAAGAAAGCTTTTAAAATGCTCAGTTACTTTCTATATATATTTGAAATAACATTGAAAGGATGAAAAAGAACTCTGAAGTATAAATGTTTATGCCTAATCATGGAATGACAAATCTAAAAACAAATGTTTAGTAAGATTTTTTTCTCAGATCACCTAGAGATTTTAATTAGTGAGTTATGAGTTGGCATGGAGGGAAAAAAAAACAGTTCTCTGAATGTTTGGTCTTCCTGCAGAATCAAACTAAAGTTTTCAATAATTCTGTGCATTAGTTAGGTCAATTTTAGGCTCAAATTATTTGAGTGTTATATCTACTTGGTTGTTCCTAGTTTCTGATCTGAAACTGAGGAAGATTTTTCCAATTAATCTCTGTCTAGAAGAAATATGTTTATCAGGTAACCATAGTCTCTGACTTCCTATCTATTTCAATGGAAATCTGCCATTAGGCACAAGATATTCTTTATTCTTCCTTCATATCAACAAAATTCCTAAATCTACCCTGGGGACATAGATGTTAAAATTGTTTGATTATCCTGGAATTCTGGTACCCAAAGAAGGGGTGCAAGTGTTTTTAACTTCCACCTATGTTAAAGTGAAAACAGATAATGTCAACTACCGTATTGATTTCTATACAGATAGAAAAATATGCCTCCCTGATAGAATCTTCAAAAGTAAGCAACTCTTTCTCACAATTCTTGTGGTGAATCCAATGGTGTCTTAATGCAGTGGGCAGGATTAGGGCATGGGAACATTTTTTTGACATGATTCTCTCTAGGGAATTTAACTTTATTCCTGGCACAAGTACTAAATGGTAAGAGAGCTAGTACCTTCACCTCTTCAAAATGTGGTGCAATTTTCATAACTGTACAACCTCATCTCTGAAATTTAAGATTTTGTCCATGTGATTGGACAGCTAGTTATAAAACGGAAAATGTTGTTTTAAGTCAAATTTGTTGATAGCAGTAATGTGAAATTTGCATGATCTGTCTTTCAAGTTATAGCACCATATTTGGCTACAGATATATATTTTTACTTTTTTTGCTTTTACATTTTGTGATGTCACCTGTAGTCATCTGTCTGATAGAATTCTAAAACTATTTATTATTCTGGTTTCTAGCTCTGTCCAGATGTTTAGCCACAGGGCAGTGTTACTGCCCAGATTAGTACAGCTGGTTAGAAGCACTGTGCTAAATATGTAGAGCATCTGTGGTTTGTCTTGGGAGGTTGAATTTCAATTTACTGAATGTGCAGCTAACTTACAAAGATCTTGCTTCTCAGTTAAACTGACTAAGGAGCAGAACTAATTTTAAAAGCCAAGAATAAATAGTATAACAGAAAATTTTTAAAAAACAAATACCCCAGACTACATAAATAGACTGAAAATAAATATTTAAATAAAACTCTACTGTTATATATGGAAAGTATGAGTCTATTTTTCAATATTGATAGAAGAAAACAGGACATATTTGCAAGGTGACCTGAAATCTAAACTTTTTGATTTCATTAAGAATTTAGTTTATGAGGCCACCATTTCTTCCTGTGCCCTCTCTGCTTTGGTGTTTACTTTTATGTAAGAGAAAAAAAATTGAGTCAAACGTAGTCATTCCAACAGCATTATACTGAGCCAAAATTAATCAGACAGCAACTACAGCTTATACCACTTATGATTACACTTGTGATGTTTAGATGAATTTCCTGGCTTAATATTCTGCTAGGAGGTCTTTTGTCATTATTCAGACATTTGGAAAATGGATTTTATGAAAAAATATTCTAACAGTGGATGCTTACAAAACCTTCCCGTGAACATCTGCGACAAATTAAATGAGCTTGTGAATATAATAAATAAGCTAACTTGAAAAGTACTGGGGAGTAAACAAAACTTGATTCTGTTTTCTTTGGCTAGCTACAAATAATTTTATTTGTAATGGCTTTTGCAATCTCTGTAATATACACGCCAGATACCTGCCTGATGTAAGGGACCACCAGACTGATTAGTTAAAAAAAAAAGAAAAAAAAAAAAAAAGGCAGAACTAAAGTGCAACGGATTCCACACATAACACGAGTTTGGAATCATGTAGTTTTTGAACATCTAAATGTGTGAGAATTCATTGGCTCTTTATTTTCTTTGGGCTATGCTATGGACTGAATGTGTCCCCTCCAAATTTATATGTTGAAGCACTAACCCCTCATGCATCTGTGCTGAAGATAGGGCTTTCAAGAGGTGACTAAGGCTTAATGAGGTCATAAGGGTGGAGTTCTGATCTGCAAGAATTGGTGTCTTCACAAAAGAGGAAGGGACACCAGAGATTGCTCTCTCTCCGCCATGTGAGGACACAGTCAGAAGGCAGCTATCTGCAAGCCAGAAAATAATTCTCACAAGAGCCAGACCATGCTGGTATCCTGATCTCAGAATTCCAGCCTCCAGACTGAGAAAATACATTTCTGTTGTTTAAGCCACCTAATCTATGGCATTTTGTTACAGCAGCCCAAGCAGACTAAGGCAGGCTAACTCATTCAGTAATGACACCTGTTTTAGAAGAAGTACTTCTTCATCATTGAACCAGGTTATAAGCTTCTTCATAGTTCAAATACTGCTAAGGGGTTTGCATAGTTGATTTCAGCTTGCTTTGAATGTACCAGTAGAGATATTTAGAAACTGTAATTAACATATGAGTAAATTAATTGTCATAAGCTTTATTTTTCAAGAAAGTGAACTCTACACTTTGGTTATCACAAAACCATTCTCTGGGATGACACATGCCATGAGGGCAGGAGAGAGCCCCTCGGGAATTTTAAAGATCATTACCTGTTTAAAAGACCCATGGGACCTTTCCAGTTTCCCTGAAATTGGTAACAATATCTGGCTTTTAAAAACATGAGAAATTAAACTTTATAGCATTTTGCTATTGGAATGACCTACTCCATGGAATTATAGAAGCAAACTAATCCTTTAGGAGCGATGGCTCTATCAATCTTTGGATTTTTCTAATGTGGAAGCTACTCAATTGCATCTCAGAAATCAGGGAGGTAATTACTCATGCAGACAGCACAAAATGAAAGAAAAAAATGCAAGTTCTGCTGAGTATCCCTTTTAGAACAAGCCGTGGAACAAGGAAAACAGCCTCTATAATCAGTCAAATTCTTCCACTAATTTTTCAGGTGTTGAAGGCTGTAGTGAGAATACATGCTATGAAAGTTAACAAAGCAAAGTGGCTTTAAGAGTGGATTTTATAAGAGAGAGAAAAAGAGGAAGAAGCATTTCTTATTTTTAAGCAAGAATTCTACTGGGAGTGAAGTTCAGATTCTTCCAACTTTATTGCTTTAAGTAAATGTTCTAGGACTTAAATCTGATGGTATCTTATGGGTCATTTACCCAAAGTCTCATCACTCTATAAATTATAAATATTATACAAAATATTAATCAGTGAGGTGAATTAATTCAAATTTTTGCCTGGGACTAGTTGGGATTTTCAAAAAAACTAGGAAAATGAATAAACTGTACGAAAGAATTTCAGAGCTTCTGCATTGGTACATTCTAGATTACTTCAAATTTTTTCATATTCCAAAAATCTAAATAATTTTAGATTTTTCTAGCTGAAAACCTACTTTGCCATAAAATGTTTGCCTGTAAGCATTTAAATAACTAAGAAGACTCCAGTTTCTTTCCAAAAAAGTGAAGGGAGATAGCACTGTTATTATGTAGCTTGCAGACATTGGGTTTGGCATTGCTTGATTTTCTGTCTTTTATATGGTGCACACAAAGATTTGGTTATCAGTACTCTCCCTTCTACTCAACCTTTCCTGTTCCCCAATCAGACCTATATATTTCTTATGTAAGGTGTTTAATTTGAATATTTAATTTTAATTAGCATGTTTCTTTCTTTTTAAGGAAAACAAAGAAGTGAGGGATAAGGGTAAGCAAGCTGTTCATTATTGTGATTATGGACTCCAAATTTGCTGACTTCCAGTTGAAGTTCCTTTTATAAATAACCCATCTTTCAGATTGCCAGCCATATGAGAGCAATTTTGTACCATGAAAATGCTAAAAAAATGATACAGTTTTCTTAGACTGCTAGCTTTTAGGTGATGCTACGTTTACAGGGATGAGAAATGGCTTTAAAGAATTTTGATATTTCTAATCTATATAAATGAGCTCTATACACTTGATTTTAGCAGTACTTTTTTTTTCCCTGAGAGTTGTGCAATTGTGACTTTTGTAATCATTTAAAAAGCCATCGGTGACAGTAGGCCAAGAAACAGAAGGAGTGGAGGTTTAGTGTTCGTCATTAGAGCTGGGCTTTTGTGTGGCCTTTAGAAATCACAGGCTGCTGAGGTTTCCTTTTGGACAGTTTCCAGATAATGCAAAACTGAGCTGCTTTTCTTCAGAAATTCAATTCAAAGTTCACAAAACTGTAATAGGATATAAATATTGAGTTTTGTGTCTTCTCTCACTCTTTCTACTTACAGCTGTTTTGTACCAAATTGTCATTTTCCAGATTGGTGAGAATCTTACTGGATGACATAGTCTTTGAATAATTAATGGAGTTCAGTCTTGATGCCTAACATTCAAAAAAAATGAACCAGAATTCAAAGTGTGTTGAAAAATAAATGTATCAAATTAATACTGTTGTTGAAAGTTTATATAAATAAAGCATGCCAACTATAATCATGGGAGACCTATATTCATTTCTGTCATATTGGTTTTTTGAAAAGTTCTTAATTTCTCTTTTTCTACATGCTTTTTCACGTAAATAGCTATAGGGGTAGGACAACTGACATAAAGGCACACATACACAAAATGTTATGGGGTATGAAAGGGAGGGAGATAGTACAAACAGTGTGTATGTCAAGGAAAATGCCATGGAAGAAGTGACATTTAAAATGGACCTTAAAGTGGAGTTTAGGATTTCTTTTGGCAGAGACGATCTCAGTGATGCTTTGGGTAGAATAATCTGACCACAGTGTGTGGGATGGATAAATATGAACAGGGAAAAATAAGACACAAGTTCTGACAGTTAAAGTAGGGAATATAAAAGGTGTGAACCAGGGTGGTGGCACTAAGAATGGGAAGGAGGACACATAATGCAAAAGGTACTGAAATTTGGAAACTAGTTATAAAATTGAGAGTAAAAAAGGAGAAAAATATGAATCTACTTTTTTGAGTTAAGAAACTGAAATATGATTGAGATGTAAAATATGTACAAATGTTGAGTTTGTTATTGCAGATAGGGAACTAGGATCAGGAGTTGTTATATCTGGGAGTCATTTCTGTAAGTGTGATAATTGAGGCAATGGGAATGATTGCATTTCCTGAATAGAAAAGTGTAGAAAGAGAAGGGAAAGTTCTTAAGGACAGAAGTTTAGGAAATAGATTTCCCAGATGACAGGATAAAAAAACGTTATTCCAAGGTAACCTTACTTATGTCAGACATTCTAACAGAGGAAATTTTCAAGGAAGCTTAGTTAAAATAATCCAAGATTCAGAGATAAGGAAGAGGATGAGGACCAAGGCAGAAAACTAATCTAGGTTAAATTTTCTTTTCTAACTCCATTTATTCATATACAAATGAATATTCATATGTAGATGATACATAGATTTTCTTTGTGATAATCTATCTGAATAGAACAAGTTTTTTCTTAAAAAAACTTGTTCGCATTGTTTATAATTTTGACACATTTCCTTTATGATTTATATATGGTAGAAATAAAAGATGGCTTTTGAGAACTGATGACCTAAGACATTTTCCTCTTGTTGTCACTCATTTCCCCTTAGGCAAGTGTTTCATCTTCTCCCTTAGCTAATCCCCCCTCCCCACGCCTCTGCCTCTCTCTTTCTCAAACTTAGACCATAAGTTGAGTAGAGCCTCAGAAAATAATAAATACGTTTCCAGTTAGAAGATAAACAACCTGGTAAGCATTAGAATGCTCTGAGGCCATGTCTTTCTCTGCTCAGAAAACATTCACTTCTTGTTTATTCAGAAATAAAATGGCATCCTTAGAAGGAAGAAAAACATATGTGTGCCTTCAAGAGTGAACTCTCTGTCTAGTAGGAGAAAACAGCAAAAAGCTGGTCCTGTCATTTTTCATTTTTGCTTTAGAAAACACAAATGCCTTTTGATGTCAACGTAAGAGGGCTGAAATTTGAATAGAATACATTTCTTCAGTCATACAAGCAAGAAGTCTTTTTTTTCTTTTTTCATGCTCTTAACATCCTTGTTAAGAGGGTGAAAAAGGGAAAAAACTCTCCTAGGGAAGGAGGTAGGTGGAGAAATTGTGTTGGACACTGCTGGACTCCTCATATCCTGTTTCCTTCCCTTCATTGTCATCCTAAAACAAACAAACCACAACAGTATTGCAACAGTACACTCAGGACTTCTCTGCTCACTGAAAAAGGAATGGTGATGCTCTTACCTATGGCATCTTTATTTCCTAAATGTGAGTCACAAAAAACCTAAATACTTTCTAATGGTCAGTAAATTGTTCTCTATTGAGAGATAATAGAGAGATAATACTGTTGGGTTTTTAGCTATACTAGCCTGTTTATTCTTCTAGATGGAATTTAGAATAATTTTCTGAAGTTAAAAAGGTAAAAGAAACATTGGATTTTTATCAGAATTACTTTGAAAACCTAGATGATTGGTCATCAGTCAATGTCTTCTTATAGAGAAATATGGCAGGTTGGTTCTTTACCTATCTAGTCTTCCTTCATGGACCCTTCACTTTCGTTGCTAGAATTACCCTTAGTCAATATTTTTGTTGCTATTGTGAGTGGGGTATTTTATTCCATTATTTACAATTGGTTTTTGATATCATAAAAGAAAAAAATATCAATTTTTAAAGTACACTTAGGCGCTTGTCAGTATTAGACATTATTATAAAAACTATAGTGTTTCCATTAACTGAAAACTAAGCTCAAGCAGCAAAATAGTAAAAATAATATTAATAAAATGTTAAGTTGGGCCTTACTATGGGGCATTTTAGTAAATTTTTCTAATAACGATCTCATTTAGTCTTCACAATAACCTGTGAAGTTGGTGCTTCTGTGGTCTCTATTTCTAGATGAGGAAATTGAAGCTTAAGGTGTTCCTTGTGGTCATACAGCTGGTAAGAGGGGAATTCTGGATTCAGGCCAAAGCAATTTGACATGTTTTTAACCTCTGTGCAAAATCCTCTTACTAGCTGGTGGTGTTGATAAATATGCATATGTAATTACACACTATAATGAGGTAAACTGACTTAACAAGAGACATCAGAATTCTCCTTAGGAAGGAACTTTGCTTGTTTGTTTAGAGAAACAGAGTTACGCTTTTTGGTTATATTTAGAAAGCTGGAGGAAGCAAGAGACTGTAGGAGAATTTCTGCATCCTCCACCATCAGAAATGAACAGAAATTTGGGGATGGGGAAAGCCAAATATGCTTTTATTGATAGTAATAAGAAAGAAGAGAGAAGAGCAAGGAACGAAGAGCAAGGCAGAAGAGACAAGGATAATTACCTGGGCATCTGCTGACATCTGGGGAGAGCACTGGATTTCTCCCTGAAATGATGGGGCTTTGTCAGTTCTATCTAATTTAAGAGGAGAGGTGACATTGGGGCTAAATTAATAAAATATATACAATTCCTAAAGAATCATTGGTGTTTGTCATTTTCTTAGTAATTTGAGAGCCATTTCTGCACCAAACAAAGGTAACTATTATGAAAGATAGAACCCTTCTTTTGATGTAAATACAGTAGATGAGAGCAATCTTTAAATTGATGAAAGGCATAATGGGAACATTTGACTTGCCCTTGTGCAAGTAATGTGTTTTGCTTGAATGGTGAAACTGAACATTAAATCCATAGCTTATTTAACTAACAACTTGTAAAGAGACACACAGAAGGATAGCATTCATTGTTGTAACTAGCCATCTTCATGTACTTTGTTTTTCATAAAAACAAAATTTTGTTTTTGTCAAAAATTATCTTGAGGTTTGTCAAAAGACAGTCATACTATCTGCAGATAACATTATCTCCTCTTTACCAATAATATTTCTTAATATATTAAATGGTTTATCATATAGGTGAGAACTGTCCCTGGTTCACCTAGATTTTATTTGTAGTTTAAATCAGGAATTGGTATTATATTCTACTAAACTCCTTATTAATATTTATTCAAACAATTATGTTTTTTTGAAAATTTGTATAATTTGTTAATTTATTACTTAATATTAAATAATAATTATACATAAATACTATTTAATTGTGGTGAATACTTATAATACTGTTTAAATTAGGTTGCCCTTATTTTATTTAGCATTACTTATCTGTGTTTATAAGTAAAAGCATCTTATATTTCCTGTTTTGTAAGATTTTAATTGTTTTGGAATGGAAGATTTGCTAACTTAATAAAAGCTCATCTTAGATAGGAGAAAGCAATGAAAGATCTATTTCCTAAAAAACTGAAAGAACCCACTAGTAAAATGAGGTTATTTTGGTGAAAGCAAAAAATATAAAGCAAAAAAGTAAAACAAGCAAACAAACCCAAAATCCACCCATAGCTCCACAAATGTGTTTTTATATTTCATATTTAATAAATTTTAAAACGATAAAATTTTTATAATTTTTTTTTAAAAGATTTATTTATTGATTGATTGCTGTGTTGGGTCTTCGTTTCTGTGCGAGGGCTTTCTCTAGTTGCGGCAAGTGGGGACCACTCCTCACTGCGGTGCGTGGGCCTCTCACCATCACGGCCTCTCTTGTTGCGGAGCACAGGCTCCAGACGCGCAGGCTCAGTAGTTGTGGCTCACGGACCCAGCTGCTCCGCGGCATGTGGGATCCTCCCAGACCAGGGCTCGAACCCGTGTCCCCTGCACTGACAGGCAGACTCCTAACCACTGCGCCACCAGGGAAGCCCAATTTTTATAATTTTGAAATAAACTCTTTACATTATTTTCTTTCTGTTATTGGTGTATTTTCAACAACATGTTTATTTCATTAGAATCAGGAATTGGATGTGTTGAATAAATTATTTTTTGTAAATTCACTAATTTTGACTTTTTTATTTTCCTTGCATTCCTTGGGCTAATGTTGCCTTTTTTCTACCTTCTAGAGCTACATTTTAATTTATTTTTTAATTCTATTTTTGGAAATAAAAACATTATATAGCAGCAAATTTACCATTGAACATTATTTTGACTTTATTCATAGGCCGCCGAGTTGTGTGATTTTTATTTTTTGTTAGTTTTAGATAAGTTAACTGAAATTTTCATTTCTTCTTGACACTATCATCTTGATTTCCAAGTTTGGAGTAATATTATTACTGTTATTATTTTAAGTTTTATTATTTGTTTCTAGTTTATGGCACTGTGGGTAAGAGAACAGAGTCTGAATTCTCTTTATGTTTTGAGTTGTCAATATACTGAGTTTCTTTTGTGTAGCTTTTTATAAGATTTATTTTTGATCCTTATAAGAAGGTAAACTCTATAGAGAGCAATTTACTTAAAACAAGAATTTACCTTTTTTTTTATTACTGAGAGAAATTTATTTATTTATTTTTTTAATTTTTGAATTTTACTTTATTTTTTTATACAGCAGGTTCTTATTAGTCATCAATTTATACACATCAGTGTATACATGTCAATCCCAATCGCCCAATTCATCCCACCACCACCCCCACCCCCCCTGCCACTTTCCCCGCTTGGCGTCCATCCGTTTGTTCTCTTCATCTGTGTCTCAGTTTCTGCCCTGCAAACTGGTTCATCTATACCACTTTTCTAGGTTCCACATATATGTGTTAATATACGATATTTGTTTTTCTCTTTCTGACTTAACTTCACTCTGTATAACAGTCTCTAGATCTATCCATGTCTCAACAAATGACCCAATTTCATTCCTTTTAATGGCTGAGTACTATTCCATTGTATACATGTACCACATCTTCTTTATCCATTCATCTGTCGATGGGCATTTAGGTTGCTTCCATGACCTGGCTATTGTAAATAGTGCTGCAGTGAACATTGGGGTGCATGTGTCTTTTTGAATTATGGTTTTCTCTGGGTATATGCCCAGTAGTGGGATTGCTGGATCCTATGGCAATTCTATTTTTAGTTTTTTTAAGGAACCTCCATACTGTTCTCCATAGTGGTTGTATCAATTTACATTCCCATCAGCAGTGCAAGAGGGTTCCCTTTTCTCCACACCCTCTCCAGCACTTGTTGTTTGTAGATTTTCTGATGACGCCCATTCTAACTGGTGTGAGGTGATACCTCATTGTAGTTTTGATGTGCATTTCTCTAATAATTAGTGATGTTGAGCAGCTTTTCATGTGCTTCTTGCCCATCTGTATGTCTTCTTTGGAGAAATGTCTATTTAGGTCTTCTGCCCATTTTTGGATTGGGTTGTTTGTTTTTTTAATATTGAGCTGCATGAGTTGTTTATATATTTTGGAGATTAATCCTTTGTCAGTTGCTTTGCTTGCAAAGATTTTCTCCCATTCTGAGGGTTGTCTTTTCATCTTGTTTATGGTTTCCTTTGCTGTACAAAAGCTTTGAAGTTTCATTAGGTCCCATTTGTTTATTTTTGTTTTTATTTCCATTACTCTAGGAGGTGGATCAGAAAAGGTCTTGCTGTGATTTATGTCAAAGAGTGTTCCTCCTTTGTTTTCCTCTAAGAGTTTTATAGTGTCTGGTCTTACATTTAGGTCTCTAAACCATTTTGAGTTTAATTTTGTGTATGGTGTTGGGGAGTGTTCTGATTTCATTCTTTTACATGTAGCTGTCCAGTTTTCCCAGCACCACTTATTGAAGAGACTGTCTTTTCTCCATTGTATATCCTTGCCTCCTTTGTCATAGATTAGTTGACCATAGGTGAGTGGGTTTATCTCTGGGCTTTCTATCTTGTTCCATTGATCTATGTTTCTGTTTTTGTGCCAGTACCATATCGTCTTGATTACTGTAGCTTTATAGTATAGTCTGAAGTCAGGGAGTCTGATTCCTCCAGCTCTGTTTTTTTCCCTCAAGACTGCTTTGGCTATTCAGGGTCTTTTGTGTCTCCATACAAATTTTAAGATTTTTTGTTCTAGTTCCGTAAAATATGCCATTGGTAATTTGATAGGGATTGCATTGAATCTGTAGATTGCTTTGGGTAGTATAGTCATTTTCACAATATTGATTCTTCCAATCCAAGAACATGGTATATCTCTTCATCTGTTTGTATCATCTTTAATTTCTTTCATCAGTGACTTACAGTTTTCTGCATACAGGTCTTTTGTCTCCCTGGTAGGTTTATTCCTAGGTATTTTATTCGTTTTGTTGCAATGGTAAATGGGAGTGTTTCCTTAATTTCTCTTTCAGATTTATCATCATTAGTGTATAGGAATGCAAGAGATTTCTGTGCATTAATTTTGTATCCTGCAACTTTACCAAATTCATTGATTAGCTCTCGTAGTTTTCTGGTGGCATCTTTAGGATTCTCTATGTATAGTACCATGTCATCTGCAAACAGTGACAGTTTTACTTCTTCTTTTCCAATTTGTATTCCTTTTATTTCTTTTTCTTCTCTGATTGCCGTGGCTAGGACTTCCAAAACTATGTTGAATAATAGTGGCGAGCGTGGACATCCTTGTCTTGTTCCTGATCTTAGAGGAAATGCTTTCAGTTTTTCACCATTGAGAATGATGTTTGCTGTGGGTTTGTCATATATGGCCTTTATTATGTTGAGGTAGGTTCCCTCTATGCCCACTTTCTGGAGAGTTTTTATCATAAATGGGTGTTGAATTTTGTCAAAAGCTTTTTCTGCATCTATTGAGATGATCATATGGTTTTTATTCTTCAATTTGTAATATGGTGTATCACATTGATTGATTTGCATATATTGAAGAATCCTTGCATCCCTGGGATAAATCCCACTTGATCATGGTGTATGATCCTTTTAATGTGTTGTTGGATTCTGTTTGCTAGTATTTTGTTGAGGATTTTTGCATCTATGTTCATCAGTGATATTGGTCTGTAATTTTCTTTTTCTGTAGTATCTTTGTCTGGTTTTGGTATCAGGGTGATGGTGGCCTCGTAGAATGAGTTTGGGAGTGTTCCTCCCTCTGCAATATTTTGGAAGAGTTTGAGAAGGATAGGTGTTAGCTCTTCTCTAAATGTTTGATAGAATTCACCTGTGAAGCCATCTGGTCCTGGGCTTTTGTTTGTTGGAAGGTTTTTAATCACAGTTTCAATTTCAGTGCTTGTGATTGGTCTGTTCATATTTTCTATTTCTTCCTCGTTCTGTCTCAGAAGGTTGTGCTTTTCTAAGAATTTGTCCATTTCTTCGAGGTTGTCCATTTTATTGGCATATAGTTGCTTGTAGCAATCTCTCATGATCCTTTGTATTTCTGCAGTGCCAGCTGTTATTTCTCCTTTTTCATTTCTAATTTTATTGATTTGAGTCCTCTCCCTCTTTTTCTTGATGAGACTGGGTAATAGTTTATCAATTTTGTTTATCTTCTCAAAGAACGAGCTTTTACTTTTATTGATCTTTGCTATTGTTTTCTTTGTTTCTATTTCATTTTTTTCTGCTCTGATCTTTATGATTTCTTTCCTTCTGATAACTTTGGGTTTTGTTTGTTCTTCTTTCTCTAGTTCCTTCAGGTGTAAGGTTAGATTGTTTATTTGAGATTTTTCTTGTTTCTTGGGTAGGCTTATATAGCTATAAACTTCCCTCTTAGAACTGCTTTTGCTGCTTCCCATAGGTTTTGGATCATTGTGTTTTCATTGTCATTTTTCTCGAGGTATTTTTTGATTTCCTCTTTGATTTCTTCAGTGATCTCTTGGTTATTTAGTAACGTATTGTTTATCCTCCATGTGTTTGTGTTTTTTGCATTTTTTTCCCTGTAATTGATTTCTAATCTCATATCGTTGTGGTCAGAAAAGATGCTTGATATGATTTCAATTTTCTTAAATTTACTGAGGCTTCATTTGTGACCCAAGATGTGATCTATCTTGGAGAATGTTCCGTGCGCACTTGAGAAGAAAGTGTAATCTGCTGTTTTTGGATGGAATGTCCTATAAATATCAGTTAAATCTCTCTGGTCTGTTGTGTCATTTAAAGCTTCTGTTTCCTTATTTATTTTCATTTTGGATGATCTGTCCATTGGTGTAAGTGAGGTGTTAAAGTCCCCCACTATTATTGTGTTACTGTCAATTTCCTCTTTTATAGCTGTTAGCAGTTGCCTTATGTATTGAGGTGCTCCTATGTTGGGTGCATATATATTTATAATTGTTATATCTTCTTCTTGGATTGATCCCCTGATCATTATGTAGTGTCCTTTCTTGTCTCTTGTAACATTCTTTATTTTAAAGTCTATTTTATCTGTTATGTGTATTGCTACTCCAGCTTTCTTTTGATTTCCATTTGCATGGAATATCTTTTTCCATCCCCTCACTTTCAGTCTGAATGTGTCCCTAGGTCTGAAGTGGGTCTCTTGTAGACAGCATATATATGGGTCTTTTTTTTGTATCCATTCAGCAAGCCTGTGTCTTTTGGTTGGAGCATTTAATCCATTCCTGTTTAAGGTAATTATCCATATGTATGTTCCTATTACCATTGTCTGGTGCATAGCCATCTGCCTTTTCATCTTGTCTGTCTTTCTGTGAATGTGGTTTTTGTTCCACAGGCTGCAGGATTGTAGTTCTTCTTGCTTCTGCTGTCTGCCCTCTGGTGGATGAGGCTATCTAAGAGGCTTATGCAAGTTTCCTGACGGGAGGGACTGGTGGTGGGTAGAGCTGACTGTTGCTCTGGTGGGCGGGGCTCAGTAAAACTTTAATCCCCTTGACTGCTGATGGGTGGGGCTGTGTTCCCTCTTTGTTGGTTGTTTCGCCTGAGGCAACCCAACACCGGAGCCTACCTGGGCTCTTTTGTGTGGCTAATGGCAGACTCTAGGAGGGCTCAAGCCAAGGAGTACGTCCCAGAACTTCTGCTGCCAGTGTCCTTGTCCCCATGGTGAGCCACAGCCACCCCCCACCTTTGCAGGAGACCCTCCAACACTGGCAGGTAGGTCTGGTTCAGGCTTCACTGAGGTCACTGCTCCTTCCCCTGGGTCCCGATGCACACACTACTTTGTGTGTGCCCTCTAAGAGTGGAGTCTCTGTTTCCCCCAGTTCTGTTGAAGTCCTGCAATCAAATCCCAGTAGCCTTCAAAGTCTGATTCTCTAGGAATTCCTCCTCCCGTTGCCGGACCCCCAGGTTGGGAAGCCTGACATGGGGCTCAGCACCTTCACTCCAGTGGGTGGACTTCTGTGGTATAAGTGTTCTCCAGTCTGTGAGTCACCCACCCAGCAGTTATGGGATTTGATATTACTGTGATTGCACCCCTCCTACCGTCTCACTGTGGCTTCTCCTTTGTGTTTGGATGTGGGGTATCTTTTTTGGTGAGTTCCAGTGTCTTCCTGTCGATGACTGTCCAGCAGCTAGTTGTGATTCTGGTGTTCTTGCAAGAGGGAGTGAGAGCACGTCCTTCTACTCCGCCATCTTGGTTCCAAATCAGAATTTACCTTTTTAATTTACATTTTTTAAACACTCTAAGTTTTAATTTAGATAGTTCACAACGTCGATCAAAGATTACTACTGTAATTTTGTTTCTGCCCATTCCTATTTTTATTTCTAAGACTTCTGCTTTATATATATATATATATATATATATATATATATATATATATATTTTAAACATCTTTATTGAAGTATAATTGCCTTACAATGGTGTGTTAGCTTCTGCTTTATAACAAAGTGAATCAGTTATACATATACAATATGTTCCCATTTCTCTTCCCTCTTGCATCTCCCTCCCTCCCACCCTCCCCATCCCACCCCTCTAGGTGGTCACAAAGCACCGAGCTGATCTCCCTGTGCTATGCGGCTGCTTCCCACTAGCTATCTATTTTACATTTGGTAGTGTATATATGTCCATGACACTCTCTTACCCTGTCACATCTCACCCCAACCCCTCCCCATATCCTCAAGTCCATTCTCTAGTAGGTCTGTGTCTTTATTCCCATCTTGCCACTAGGTTCTTCATGGCCTTTTTTTTTTTCCTTAGATTCCGTATATATGTGTTAGCATACTGTATTTGTTTTTCTCTTTCTGACTTACTTCACTCTGTATGACAGACTCTAACTCCATCCACCTCATTACAAATACCTCCATTTCATTTCTTTTTATGGCTGAGTAATATTCCATTGTATATATGTGCCACATCTTCTTTATCCATTCATCTGTCGATGGACACTTAGGTTGCTTCCATGTCCTGGCTATTGTAAATAGAGCTGCAATGAACATTTTGGTACATGACTCTTTTTGACCTATGGTTTTCTCAGGGTATATGCCCAGTAGTGGGATTGCTGGGTCGTATGGTAGTTCTATTTTTATTTTTTAAGGAACCTCCATACTGTTCTCCATAGTGGCTGTATCAATTTACATTCCCACCAACAGTGCAAGAGGGTTCCCTTTCCTCCACACCCTCTCCAGCATTTATTGTTTCTAGATTTTTTGTTGATGGCCATTCTGACTGGTGTGAGATGATATCTCCTTGTAGTTTTGATTTGCATTTCTCTAATGATTAATGATGTTGAGCATTCTTTCATGTGTCTGTTGGCCATCTGTATATCTTCTTTGGAGAAATGTCTATTTAGGTCTTCTGCCCATTTTTGGATTGGGTTGTTCGTTTTTTTGTTATTGAGCTGCATGAGCTGCTTGTAAATCTTGGAGATTAATCCTTTGTCAGTTGCCTCATTTGCAAATATTTTCTCCCATTCTGATGGTTGTCTTTTGGTCTTGTTTATGGTTTCCTTTGCTGTGCAAAAGCTTTTAAGTTTCATTAGGTCCCATTTGTTTATTTGTGTTCTTATTTCCATTTCTCTGGGAGCTGGGTCAAAAAGAATCTTGCTGTGATGTATGTCATAGAGTGTTCTGCCTATGTTTTCCTCTAAGAGTTTGATAGTGTCTGCCCTTACACTTAGGTCTTTAATCCATTTTGAGTTTATTTTTGTGCATGGTGTCAGGGAGTGTTCTAATTTCATACTTTTACATGTACCTGTCCAATTTTCCCAGCACCACTTATTGAAGAGGCTGTCTTTTCTCCACTGTATATGCTTGCCTCCTTTATCAAAGATAAGGTGACCATATGTGCGTGGGTTTATCTCTGGGCTTTCTATCCTGTTCCATTGATCTATATTTCTGTTTTTGTGCCAGTACCAAACTGTCTTGATTACTGAAGCTTTGTAATATAGTCTGAAGTCAGGGAGCCTGATTCCCCCAGCTCCATTTTTCGTTCTCAAGATTGCTTTGGCTATTCGGGGTCTTTTGTGTTTCCATACAAATTGTGAAATTTTTTGTTCTAGTTCTGTGAAAAATGCCAGTGGTAGTTTGATAGGGATTGCATTGAATCTGTAGATTGCTTTGGGTAGTAGAGTCATTTTCACAATGTTGATTCTTCCAATCCAGGAACATGGTATATCTCTCCATCTATTTCTATCATCTTTAATTTCTTTCATCAGTGTCTTATAATTTTCTGCATACAGGTCTTTTGTCTCCTTAGGTAGGTTTATTCCTAGATATTTTATTCTTTTTGTTGCAATGGTAAACGGGAGTGTTTTCTTAATTTCACTTTCAGATTTTTCGTCATTAGTGTATAGAAATGCAAGAGATTTCTGTGCATTAATTTTGTATCCTGCTACTTTACCAAATTCATTGATTAGCTCTAGGAGTTTTCTGGTAGCATCTTTAGGATTCTCTATGTATAGTATCATGTCATCTGCAAATAGTAACAGCTTTACTTCTTCTTTTCCGATTTGGATTCCTTTTATTTCTTTGTCTTCTCTGATTGCTGTGGCTAACACTTCCAAAACTATGTTGAATAATAGTGGTGAGAGTGGGCAACCTTGTCTTGTTCCTGATCTTAGTGGAAATGGTTTCAGTTTTTCACCATTGAGGACAATGTTGGCTGTGGGTTTGTCATATATGGCCTTTATTATGTTGAGGAAAGTTCCCTCTATGCCTACTTTCTGCAGGGCTTTTATCATAAATGGGTGTTGAATTTTGTCGAAAGCTTTCTCTGCATCTATTGAGATGATCATATGGTTTTTCTCCTTCAATTTGTTAATATGGTGTATCACATTGATTGATTTGTGTATATTGAAGAATCCTTGCATTCCTGGGATAAACCCCACTTGATCATGGTGTATGATCCTTTTAATGTGCTGTTGGATTCTGTTTGCGAGTATTTTGTTGAGGATTTTTGCATCTATGTTCATCAGTGATATTGGCCTGTAGTTTTCTTTCTTTGTGACATCTTTGTCTGGTTTTGGTATCAGGGTGATGGTGGCCTCGTAGAATGAGTTTGGGAGTGTTCCTCCCTCTGCAATATTTTGGAAGAGTTTGAGAAGGATAGGTGTTAGCTCTTCTCTAAATGTTTGATAGAATTCACCTGTGAAGCCATCTGGTCCTGGGCTTTTGTTTGTTGGAAGGTTTTTAATCACAGTTTCAATTTCAGTGCTTGTGATTGGTCTGTTCATATTTTCTACTTCTTCCTGGTTCAGTCTCGGCAGTTTGTGCATTTCTAAGAATCTGTCCATTTCTTCCAGGTTGTCCATTTTATTGGCATAGAGTTGCTTGTAGTAATCTCTCATTATCTTTTGTATTTCTGCAGTGTCAGTGGTTACTTCTCCTTTTTCATTTCTAATTCTATTGATTTGAGTCTTCTCCCTTTTTCTCTTGATGAGTCTGGCTAATGGTTTATCAATTTTGTTTATCTTCTCAAAGAACCAGCTTTTAGTTTCATTGATTTTTGCTATTGTTTCCTTCATTTCTTTTTCATTTATTTCTGACCTGATCTTTATAATTTCTTTCCTTCTGCTAGCTTTGGGGTTTTTTGTTCTTCTTTCTCTAATTGCTTTAGGTGCAAGGTTAGGTTGTTTATTCGAGATGTTTCCTGTTTCTTGAGGTAGGCTTGTATTGCTATAAACTTCCCTCTTAGCACTGCTTTTGCTGCGTCCCATAGGTTTTGGGTCGTCGTATCTCCATTGTCATTTGTTTCTAGGTATTTTTTGATTTCCCCTTTGATTTCTTCAGTGATCACTTCGTTATTAAGTAGTGTATTGTGTAGCCTCCATGTGTTTGTATTTTTTACAGATCTTTTCCTGTAATTGATATCTAGTCTCATAGCGTTGTGGTCGGAAAAGATACTTGATACGATTTCAATTTTCTTAAATTTACCAAGGCTTGATTTGTGACCCAAGATATGATCTATCCTGGAGAATGTTCCATGAGCACTTGAGAAAAATGTGTATTCTGTTGTTTTTGGGTGGAATGTCCTATAAATATCAATTAAGTCCATCTTGTTTAATGTATCATTTAAAGCTTGTGTTTCCTTATTTATTTTCATTTTGGATGATCTGTCCATTGGTGAAAGTGGGGTGTTAAAGTCCCCTACTATGATTGTGTTACTGTCGATTTCCCCTTTTATGGCTGTTAGTATTTGCCTTATGTATTGAGGTGCTCCTATGTTGGGTGCATAAATATTTACAATTGTTATACCTTCCTCTTGGATCGATCCCTTGATCATTATATAGATCATTATATATCCTTCTTTGTCTCTTGTAATAGTCTTTATTTTAAAGTCTATTTTGTCTGATATGAGAATTGCTACTCCAGCTTTCTTCTGATTTCCATTTGCATGGAATATCTTTTTCCATCCCCTCACTTTCAGACTGTATGTCTCCCTAGGTCTGAAGTGGGTCTCTTGTAGACAGCATATATATGGGTCTTGTTTTTGTATCCATTCAGCCAGCCTGTGTCTTTTGGTGGGAGCATTTAATCCATTTACATTCAAGGTAATTATCGATATGTATGTTCCTATTACCATTTTCTTAAATGTTTTGGGTTTGTTAGTGTAGGTGTTTTCCTTCTCTTGTGTTTCTTGCCTAGAGAAGTTCCTTTAGCATTTGTTGTAAAGCTGGTTTGGTGGTGCTGAACTCTCTCAGCTTTTGCTTGTCTGTAAAGGTTTTAATTTCTCCATCACATCTGAATGAGATCCTTGCTGGGTAGAGTAATCTTGGTTGTAGGTTTTTCTCCTTCATCACTTTAAGTATATCCTGCCACTCCCTTCTGGCTCGCAGAGTTTCTGCTGAAAGATCAGATGTTAACCTTATGGGGATTCCCTTGTGTGTTATTTGTTTTTTTTCCCTTGCTGCCTTTAATATGTTTTCCTTATATTTAATTTTTGACAGTTTGATTAATATGTGTCTTGGCGTGTTTCTCCTTGGGTTTATCCTGTATGGGACTCTCTGTGCTTCCTGGACTTGATTAACTATTTCCTTTCCCATATTAGGGAAATTTTCAACTATAATCTCTTCAAATATTTTCTCAGTCCCTTTCTTTTTCTCTTCTTCTTCTGGGACCCCTATAATTCGAATGTTGGTGCGTTTAATGTTGTCCCAGAGGTCTCTGAGACTGTCCTCAGTTCTTTTCATTCTTTTTTCTTTATCCTGCTCTGCAGTAGTTATTTCCACCATTTTATCTTCCAGGTCACTTATCCTTTCTTCTGCCTCAGTTATTCTGCTATTGATCCCATCTAGAGTATTTTTAATTTCATTTATTGTGTTTTTCATCATTGCTTGGTTCCTCTTTAGTTCTTCTACGTCCTTGTTAAATATTTCTTGCATTTTGTCTATTCTATCTCCAAGATTTTGGATCATCCTTACTATCATTATTCTGAATTCTTTTTCAGGTAGACTACCTATTTCCTCTTCATTTGTTAAGTCTGGTGTGTTTTGACCCTGCTCCTTCATCTGCTGTGTGTTTTTCTGTCGTCTCATTTTGCTTATCTTACTGTGTTTCGGGTCTCCTTTTCACAGGCTGCAGGTTCGTAGTTCCCGTTGTTTTTGGTATCTGTCCCCAGTGGCTAAGGTTGGTTCAGTGGGTTGTGTAGGCTTCCTGGTGGAGGGAACTAGTGCCTGAGCTCTGGTGGATGAGGCTGGATCTTGTCTTTCTGGTGGGCACGTCCACGTCTGGTGGTGTATTTTGGGGTGTCTGTGGCCTTATTATGATTTTAGGCAGCCTCTCTGCTAATGGATGGGGCTGTGTTCCTGTCTTGCTAGTTGTTTGGCATAGGGTGTTCAGCACTGTAGCTTGCTGGTCATTGAGTGATGCTGGGTCTTGATGTTGAGATGGAGATCTCTGAGAGATTTTTGCCGTTTGGTATTACATGGAGCTGGGAGGTCTCTTGTGGACCAGTGTCCTGAAGTTGGCTCTCCCACCTCCGAGGTACGGCCCTGATGCCTGGCTGAAGCACCAAGAGCCTTTCGTCCACACGGCTCAGAGTAAAAGGGAGAAAAAATAGAAAGAAAGAAAGAAAGAGGCTATAATATAGTGAACAGACAAAATCTCCCCCAGAAGCATATACATATACACTCAGAAAAAAAAAGGAAAAGGGGAAAAATTAATATATCCTGCTCCCAAAGTCCACCTCCTGAATTTGGGATGATTCGTTGTCTATTCAGGTATTCAACAGATGCAGGCACATCAAGTTGTTTGTGGAGTTTTAATCCGCTGCTTCTGAGGCTGCTGGGAGAGATTTCCCCTCCTCGTCTCTGTTCGCACAGCTCCTGGGGATCAGCTTTGGATTTGGACCCGCCTCTGCGTGTAGGTCGCCTGAGGGCGTCTGTTCCCAGCCCAGACAGGACGGGGTTAAAGGAGCAGCTGCTTCGGGGGCTCTGGCTCACCCAGGCCGCGGGGAGGGAGGGGTACAGAGGAGGCGGGGCGAGCCTGCGGCGTCAGAGGCCGGCGTGACGTTGCAGCAGCCTGAGGCGCGCAGTGCATTCTCCCGGGGAAGTTGTCCCTGGATCACGGGACGCTGGCAGTGGCGGGCTGCACGGGCTCCCGGGAGGGGCGGCGCGGAGAGTGACCTGTGCTCGCACACAGGCTTTTTGGAGGCGGCAGCAGCAGCCCCAGCGTCTCACGCCCGTCTTTGGGGTCCGCGCTGATCTCCGCGGCTCGCGCCAGTCTCTGGAGTTCGTTTAGGCGGCTCTCTGAATCCCCTCTCCTTGCGCGCCGCGAAACAAAGAGGCAAGAAAAAGTCTCTTGCCTCTTCGGCAGCTGCAGACTTTTTCCCGGTCTCCCTCCCAGCCAGCTGTGGTGCGCTAACCCCTTCAGGCTGTGTTCACGCCGCCAACCCCAGTCCTCTCCCTGCGATCCCACCGAAGCCCGAGCCTCCGCTCCCAGCCCCGCCCGCCCCGGCGGGGGAGCAGACAAGCCTCTCGGGCTGGTGAGCGCTGCTCGGCGCCGCTCCTCTGTGCGGGAGTCTCTCCGTTTTTCCCTCTGCGCCCCTGTTGCTGTGGGATCCGCGCTGATAGCCGCGGCTCGCGCCCGTCCCTGAAGTTCGTTTAGGCGGCGCTCTGAATCCCCTCTCCTCACGCACCAGGAAACAGGGAAGAAAAAGTCTCTTGCCTCTTCAGCAGCTGCAGACTTTTTCCCGGTCTCCCTCCCAGCCAGCTGTGGTGCACTAACCCCTTCAGGCTGTGTTCACGCCGCCAACCCCAGTCCTCTGCCTGCGATCCGACCAAAGCCCGAGCCTCAGCTCCCAGCCCTGCCCGCCCCTGCAGCTGAGCAGACAAGCCTCTCGGGCTGGTGAGTGCTGGTCAGCGCCGAGCCTCCGTGCGGGAAGTGCGGGAATCTCTCCGCTTTGCCCACCTCACCCCTGTGGCTGTGCTCACCTCCGTGGCTCCGAAGCTTCCCCCCTCTGCCACCCGCAGTCTCTGCCCGCGAAGGGGCTTCCTAGTGCGTGGAAATCTTTCCTCCTTCACAGCTCCCTCCCGCTGGTGCAGGTGCCGTCCCTATTCTTTTGTCTCTGTTATTTCTTTTTTCTTTTGCCCTACCCAAGTACGGGGGGAGTTTCTTGCCTTTTGGGAGGTCTGACATTTTCTGCCAGCGTTCAGTGGGTGTTCTGTAGGAGCAGTTCCACGTGTAGATGTATTTCTACTGTATCTGTGGGAAGGAAGGTGATCTCCGCGTCTTACTCTTCCGCCATCTTCTCTCCTCCCTGCTTTATATATTTTGATAGTAATAGTATAGTAGTATAATTTGATATTCAGACTAGGACACTTCAGAGTTAAAGAAGGTACTATTAATAGAGATGGGACAACAGGCTTATATTGAGACCATCCTATAAAAATTTGTATTTATGGTTGCCCTATGCCTGTTTCCATCTTTGCTGTCTGCCTAACAGAGAAATTGCCATCCTTGAGAATAACTACAGTTAGTACTTTATGTTATTGTTGTATTTGGGGAAAAAAAATGTATTAGCCTCTTTTTACCAGTGTTCTAATGCTTGCTAATAGTTCTGGTAAAGACCTGAAGCTGATAAAAAGCCTGAGTTATGCATGGAGGCATGCCCTTTTTTTCCCCTGAGCCGCATATTCTTGGTTTCCCCTGGAGACACACCATCCACTCTCTCCACCCTCTTCTGTGTCCTGGGAGATTGACCTAAGATACAAAACTCCTTGCTTTTTGGCTTCCAGTAGGATTCCACTGATTGAAACCCAGTAGGAGATTGGAGAAAGAGGGAAGAGTGATGGTGGTGAGCTTAATGTTAACTAGTCATAACTGCATCGAGGTTGCCCTACACCAGAGGTCCCCAAATCTCTGGCCAGGGACCGATACTGGGCCGCACAGCAGAAGGTGAATGGCAGGTGAGGGAAGCTTCATCTGACACTCCCCATCACTTGCATTACCACCTGAATGATCCCCAACCCCCCCTCCGTCTGTGGAAAAATTGTCTTTCACAAAACCAGTCCCTGGTGCCAAAAAGGTTGGGGACCGCTGCCCTACACCCACTCACACCTTGGTAAAGATCCCTTTATTGAACTTTCCTCTGGGATGTGCCATCTGTTTCCTGCCCACTCCATGACTAACACACTATCCATGAGTGTATGACTGTGGTTTTATTCCAGTATAAAAATATGTTTTATAATAATTAACATTTTCATCTGAAGCTTCTAAGCATCTGCAGAGAGAACACGAGATACTTTTTGTTAAAAAGTAAAATCAAAATATTTAGCTTGGCATTCTGTAATTTTTAAGTTGTTTTTAAACAAAACAAAACAAAACATCTGGTAACTGGAAATAAATCCCTCTCATCAATTTTTTAATTTATTCACTTATTTATTCATGAAATACTGAATTCTTATCATGTACACTGAAGGCAGGTATGGTCCCAGCTCTTTAGGATTTTATAGTATATGTGAGAAAGCACATAATTGGAGATGTGATGATGGCTATGAAAAGGATGAGCAATGATTCTGATGAACGATAACAAGAAGGCCTGATTTAGGGGCATGTGTGCATGTGTGGGGGAGTGTTAAGGAAAGGATGTAACATTTAAGTTAAGACCTGAATGATGAATTAGGTAAATGAAGGGTGAGAACGTGGGGTTAGGATGAATCGGATGGGCGTGTCCTATAGAGGTTCTGAAGGAATTGGTGTTTACGGGCATTTACTTTATGGAAAGCTACTGAAATGATTTAATCAGAAAAGTAACAAGAGATATTCAGTTTTTTAAAAAGATCCCTCTGAGTGATTGGTGAAGTCTGGATAGAAGGAAATGAGAACTAGAGATGATTAGATGGCTATTACAATAGTCTAAAAATATTGGGTGGGGCCCTGGAATGAAGGCAATGAGAATGGAAAGGGGTGGAGTTTTCAGGTAGAGTAAAGATGAAATTATATCCCAGGATATGATTATACTGACTGAACCTTGTAATTGATTACATGAGTATAAGATTGTGATGAATATGAGTAAATAGTTCATTTTAGGTATATATGAGGAAAAAGCAATGTTGTCAAGTAGGAATTACTTTGTGTCATTAGGTCAGTGGCTTTTAATCCCATTAAAATCAATTGCATATGTTTTCAAAATTATAGTTTTATCTTGTCTACATCCTGGTGGTCCTGATTAAGTAGCTCCCTTGGAAGGGGCTACTAAGTTTGTGGTAATTTGTTATAGAAGCTAAAACACACTTGTGTTAATGCACACAATTAATACTAATACACGCACAAACTCATTCACTCATGTCTGGCACCTGGTTTGGGATGACTCAAAGACTAGAACTGCTGACTTATGTTCAGAACACCTACTTATGTTCTCTCCCTGTAACCTGGCTTCCTCATAGCAGAGTGTCCTCAGAACAGGTGGACAGTTACACAGAGGGTCAGAGCGCTAAGAGCCAGTGTTCTGGTGAAGCTGCATTATATTTTATGATGCAGCCTTGGAATTTGCACAGCATTACTCTGCCATACTCTATCGATTAAGCTGTCAAAAAGCTGCCCAAATTCTAGGGGAAGGTATATATACCTGATCTCTCACTGGGAGTAATGGGAGAGACTTTTAAACAAAGTATTTAAACCCAGTGTTTTAAAACTACCACAGATGATTTGTCTTTTTCCTGTTGATTTTTACTCTTTGTTTATTATGGCTATGAACCATTTGTACCGTATGATTATTGAAAATTGTTTGACCAGGCTGCCATCTATCCTCATATCCTATTTTTTCAAGTTAAAAGTATCATATTTAAATAAAAATGAGTAAAAATGAACCAAATAACTGCGTTTTCAGAGATTGTCTAAAGTCAGTTCTAATTTACTCATGGATGACAGACAACTCAACTTGAAGATTAAGCAGGCAAAACATTATGGTAAGATTACAGTGTAACAGATATTAGAAAATTGAGGAAAGAAAGAGTTGAACATTATTTGATATGATCACATTTACGTTGATGTCAACATTTTACTCTGTCTCTGCTAATCCTTTTTTTCAAAAATTTAAAAAAGTTGTTGTGGTATCTCTGAGTTTCAAATGCTTGAACCAAATCTAATTTTGAGATATTTCTTGGTAATGGAAACTACACCTTGATAGCACCAAAGTATCACAATTAACAAGCATTTTTTCTCTTTTTTGTACGTTTCCAAAAAAAAATTTGTGTTATTTAATTCTAGGTAATTTATTTTTATAGCTTGGCAGAGAAAGACTTTATTGTAAAGTACTTATTAAAAGTGGATATATTTAAATAAATATGGATTGAATTATAAATTTCTCTATATTCAAGCTTATATTTTCAAGGGGTGGAGTCTCACTTATACTTTTTGAATAAATCTAGATCTTAATAGATATACCATTTTATATGATAAAATATAAACAATTTTTAATCATCCTGCAGAAAAGCTTTGAAAGAGACATTAATTAATAAATATGGATCAATGTTCAAAACCTAATGTTCTTTTAAGAAAGATCACCTATTTAGCACTCGTGTATTTAACACATATATGCTTCAATATATTTGATTGGGACATTAATAAAACCGTATTGCTTATATTAGCATCCACTTGTATAAAACAATTAACAGGCAAGAAGAATCGGGCACAATACATTAATCACTGATACAAAAGCAGAACAATTTAAAGAGTTCGTTAAAGATAATCACTTTTGATAAAAATAGGAAAATGAAATGTAATATTATTATTTTAATTAGTCTATATACATGAAAGTTTAGGGGGATAACGTTCAAAGACCGTATAAAATGATAGGGGGAGGGCTCTGTAACAGCCAAATTCATAAGCCAAAACAATTATGCTTTGTGTGTTAGGAAAAGACTAGGATTTTCATTATAATGATAAATAGTGTGTTTAAGCAACTGGTCATGTCTAAAAAAGTGTTTATCTTCAAAGAACACATTTATTTACCATTTTAGAATTCTTTTTAGATTGCTCCCAGATAATTTTGGATCACACAAAAGGAAGATAAACACTAATGCTGTTTGGAAGATATCTCAGATACAGAAAATTTAAATTTGGCCTAACAATATACCACTCAAGCTTTTGCTTTCCAAAGAGGTATTTTAGACACTTCCCATTGCAGTTGTGTTTTTATCAAGATATTAAGGGCCTGCTAATGCAGTTCCTAGAGACTATACTTAAAGTGATAGATTTTAATAAAACATTCCCTGAATGGTTTGTTGTCAACTTCTGGCAACAGGATAACCTCTATGGAAAAATTGTATCAGAAAGGGCAAATCCTCAGTAAGCTAATGCACAACTGAAAAGATCCTCACCAAAGCCTATCTCTATAGGCTTGTCTATAGGTTAGTGTTGCAGGATCCAGAAAACAACAACAACAAGGAAACCCAATTAAAGTTGAATTTCAGGTAAATAACAAATAAATGTTAGTATAACTATAGTCTATAAATATTGCATGGGACATACTTATACTAACTTTTATTATTCATTTACCTGAAATTCAATTGTAACTGGTAACCTGTATTTTATCTGACAACCCAACTATGGGTGATATGTCAGAGGAGCAAGGGGGCCACAAGCAATGACAGCTAAGTGCTGAATCCATAATTTCCTGGTTTTCGTGGAAAAAGATTCTTGTTTCCATTTTCACTTCATGGACTCTCCACTTTTACTTTCCCTTCCCTTTTCAGTTTACCTACTTGCTCCTCTTTATAATAGTGAGGAGGTACAATATATTTTAAAAAACCCATATAGATTAACACTTCAACATGAAGGCCTGCTAATTTGTATTTATTTATAAGATATCTATCACACAATTCAATGTTGTTTTCTTCTTTAGGGAATAGAATTTCAATTTTATTCTCCATTCTTTCAATATAATTATATTTAGAGAACCAGATATTTTACTTTCTATTCGATTGCCAAATTCACCTTAGCAGTTAATAAATAAGTGGAATTATCACACTGATCCAATAATATCTCTCCAGTTACCTTTTGCCACCATGAAAAGTTTTTATTTATGACCATACCCTCATCTGCCCTTTAGCCAACATTCAATCCATTTTATGTACATTTATGTCTGTTCTGTTTTCCTCCTTTTGTAGACCTCAATCTCTCTACCAGGACCTTAATCTCTGATGTGGAACTTTGTTAAAGACTGAAAATGTAAGAGCACACTCTTCACTGCATGAGGACAAAGCCAGTGTCTTCCTTGAAAGTTAGGAGGGTGTGAATGAATAAACATTGGCATTTCATGTTGGGGCTCTTTGTCAGATCCAAGCTGCTCCAGATCTGAAATTTTAATTAGAAATTTCAAGAGGTGTTGTATGGAAGGGCATCATTGGTCTGTTGTCTTCTGATTTCACAGATTACAGTAATACTTTTTCAAACCATTTGTCAATGGTTGAGGAAGAAGACAGAGCAGTCTGGTGCTAAGCATTGCCCAAGAATGGACAATTGGAGTGAAGAAATGTTTTTCCTCCTTTTTTTTCTCAGATAAAACTACCTGTGGTAAAGGTCTTAAGAACAGATCAATTTGACTGCTTTACCCTGGGAGAGGCTTGGTGAACTGTGAATGAATATTCAGTCCTTTTAGAGAAACATTGATTACATTTTAGTGGCTGCTATAGGTTTTATGAGCAAACATATGTTTCCTATTCCAGTTTGCTTTGGGATGAATGCAATTCTTTAGAACAAAGTGCTATAAATCTCTCTCTCTGTCTATCTGGGAATAAGAATTCTCTTTTAAGAGTCAAATAAAGCTGGAAAGCCATAAAATATCAAGATTTTTATTCGCTAAGATTACAATTATAACCCTCTTCATACTCCTTTAAAATATTGTTTAATTTTTCCTATTCTTCATTTTAGGAATGGAGTGTACATATAATTATCGGACCTTAGCTGATAATGGAAAGGGAAAACTGTGATGTAATCTCTGTCTGTTCTCCTTTTTCTTCTCCACTGAGTCTGAACACCCTATGCTGGGGATCAGAATTGTGGAGAATATTTGAAATTTATTTTTTTACAGTAAAAATCCTAAACATTCAGCTTTCTTGCAAAATATTCTGAATTTTATCTGTAACTGTTGACATCCGTGTTTTTAAAAATTGCATACTTCAAGTGACAGAATAAGGAACAAATATAGTTAAGTTAACAAACATGTTATGATGATCTTATAATTTATTGAGCACTTATTTGAAAAACAATATTCAAGTAAAATCTTAGTACATTTTCTTTCAAAATGCTTCAAGCTCTACAGAAGTTATCAAAACCATAAGTGAAATATTCCCCTTTACCTTTTTCCTCAATTGTATCTATCCTCAGACTTTACTACTGTGTGTTTTGAATATTTTTCCTATGTGTTTGGGTACATATGTATGCGTGTAGTTATCATTGATGGCTGCTGCTTTGAATATTCTAAATATTGGAATCCTCCAATGCTCAGTCCTGTCTCCCTTTTCTGTACATTCTAGGTGTGGAATTTTTTTTAAAAGTCCACAAATTCTTTAACAGTCCCTTTCCTCATTGATAGGTAGGATCCAAGTACCAGCCTCTTGAATTTGGATGGGTTCATGACTGCTTTGACCAACAGAGTATGGTGGCGGTCACACTGTGTGACTTCTCAGACTAGCTTATAGAGAATAGGCAGCTTCTGTCTCATTTTCTTTGAAGGCTCTCTCTCAGGTGTTATTCTCTTTGCTGTGTCACCTTGCCATAAGAAGTACAAGCCATATGCAGAGGTCATACATATGCATTTCAGTCCAGATCCTAAGTAAATTCTTCTAGTTGACCAGACCAGGTGCCAAATATTAAGTGAAGGGCTCTTTTGATGGTTTCCTCCTCACAGTCATTCCCAGACATTCTGGAGGAGAACAAGCCATTTCCATTGTGCCTTGTCTGAATGACCCAACCACAGAGTTCCTGACTGTATATATTGGTTGCTGTTTTGTGTCAATAGATAACCAGAACACTAAGGAGTCTTATTTAGTTCCATAGCTTTAAAAACTTATCTATATAAAATATATTGTTGATATGAAAATAACTAACTCCCTGATCTCTCTCCTCAGCTTGCTTCTTTAAGGTTTCACTTGGCTATGCAACAGCTGTCTATGTAATAGGATGTTATGAAGATTAAATGAGTTAATATACAAGAGCTTAAAACACATTAAGTATTACATGAGTGTTAGTTATGTTATTAATATTAATATGATAAAAACTGAATTCTCGACTCCTGTAGGTTTAACACCTGCCCCTCCTTTTGTCATTCAATCTTAATAAGTTGTTCTACCATCTGTCCTGATTGCTCAAGTCCAAAATCTTGGAATCTTGTTTGATTTCTTTCTCACATTCCACATAAGAGTAGGTTTCTGTTGTTTTGCCTCCTAAGTATATGCTAAGCTCACTGAACTTTATCTCTGCAGCTAATGCACACCACTGTAATCTGTCATTTGGATTACTGTAACATTTCTTAACTGGTCTCTCTGATTTACTCTTGTCCCCTACAATTCATTCTTTACGTGGGAGTGAAAGTGGCATTTCTAAACAAATCAAGTTATGTTACCTGATGTAAACCCTCCAATAATCATTTCGTTGTACTTTTAATAAATCCAAACTTTATGCTATGGCCCATGTAACCCTATGTGAACTGGCCCTGGTCTATATCTCCGAACTCAGTTCTCACATATCTGCCTGTACTGAACATGTGCCAGTCATACTGGTTGCCTTCCTTTTCCTTCAAGGCCTTTGCATTCTCTGTGCTGAAATTCCTTTTCCCTTCTCTGGTTTTCTCCTCACCATCCAGATTTTTGCTCAAATGGGCCTTTATCAATGCAACCGTCCCCGACCACTTCATCTTTTATTTGCCACAAACCTCTTACATTTTCTGTGTGTTGTCTGTATTATTTTCTCTATAACACTTTTTAATGTGTGAATTATTACTATTTGAATAACTTCCTTACACAGTTATTTGTTCATGTACTTGTTTACATTTCCTTGAGAGCAGGGACACTGTCTACCTTTATCATGGAACAAAGACTGGTGTATAGTAGATGTTCAACAAGTGTTTCCTGCATGGGTACATTTCTTCCTTCCCCACCTCTCTCCCTTCCTGTCTTCTTTTCTTCCTTCCTCCCTTCCTTTCCATCTCTGTCTCTATTTCTCTCTCTTTCTGTTGTGCACTCTCCTTTATACAAAAGGTATTATAAACCTGTAATATGCATATGCAAGTTGCTTTGTGCTCTTAATATATTTTATTTTATTTTATTTTATTTGGCCGTGCTGTGCGGCATGTGGGATCTTAGTTTCTCTGACCAGGGATCGAACTCACGCCCCCTGCAGTGGAATTGTGGAGTCTTAACCACTGGACCACCAGGGAGGTCCTGATGTGCTCAATATATTTTAGAAATATTTACAAAACAGTGTATTTAGTTCTAGGTTATACTTTTAAAATAGCTTCAAGGTATTGTATAAATGAGTCATAATTTAATCATTCTAAAGTGAGGGACATTGACATGGCTTGTCAATTTCTTAAAAAATAAGCAGCCAATACTATAATGAATATCCTTACATAATGTTCTTAATTCATGCATGCTTGTTCTTCTCTAAAGTAGGGCAGAGGTGGAATTTTCCTAGAAGTAGAAATTTAAAAAAATTATCTCCAAAATGGCTTTACTAAAAATATAGGAACTTGCCCATTTTCTCACCTTTACCAAAACTGGTTATTAATATTAAAATTTTTTTCCTCATATTTTGCTAAAACATAAAATCTTATTTTAAAATTGTCTTAGCCTGATTCTTAGTGAGGTTGAAATACATTGTATTTATTGGCTAATTATATTTCTTCCCAGAGTTACTTTTTCATATTCTCTTCTCATTTTTTCCATTGCACTGTAGTTTTCTTTTTGAAGTAGTCTGATTATAAATATTTTGAATCTTGTATGTGTTGAAAGTTGTTTTCCTACTTTGTACCTTGCTTTTTATCTTTGACCATAATGTCTTTTTAAATACAGAAATATAAAAATTTGGCCAAATATATCAAATGTTTCTTTTATGGATTTTGGAGTTTGTAATTTAGAAAAGCCTTTTCTATTTTGAGGCTATTAAAATATTTTCAATTTTTTTTCCAATGTGTCATATTTTTAAATTTTTACATCTGTCCCTCTACTTATCTGAAATACAGTTTTGTTTATGTTGTATGTGTTTATGGGTTTGATATTTATATTTTCCAAATAGGTAGCCAGTTACTATGTGGTCATTCACAGAATAGTCTATTTTCCCTAAATGATTCAAATTCTTAAATGCTATCATAAGCATTTGCCTCTTTTGGGACTCTACTCTCTTTCATTGATCTACATGTATATTTCTGCAGCAAATGCACACCAAGTATTACTATAGCTTTATTTTATGTCATGATAATAAACTGCTGACAGTATAGAGTAGGCGCATATTTGATTATAAATTCTATCTCCTGGAGAGTTGAACTACAAATACCAAATGCCCAATCCAAGTAAATGTTCAAAGATGACAAAAGTCAAAAGAACTGGGTCTGAAATTCAAAACAACAAGTCTTACCCTTATGAGTCCAAACATATGAAAGCTGGGGAGAAAGAATATGTAAAAGCACAATTATTTATTTAGTTATTTATAGTTATCTCATGGAAGAGAACAATATGATATGGATTAATTCTTGGAAATCATTTTTTAAAGTTTAAATATACTGTTTAAAATTTTAATAGGAGAATAGAAATGGATGCATAACTTCCAAAACCCTAGATAAGTAAAGGAAAAATGGATAAAGAAAACTTGAACAAGACAACCAATGGCAGGAAAGGGAAGAAAATACAAGAACAATAAGAAAGCAGGTTAAGTAGAGAACCTAAAAAATACAGCAGGAATAATCTCAGACAGACCAGTAAGTCATGATAAATATTAATGGATTAAGCAATCCTTTTAAAAATGCAAACCCTTATTTGTCTTTTTTTTTACTTTTTAAACATGCTATGTGGTGTAAGAATCCCACAGAAAATAAAATTACACAGAAAAATACAAATAAAAGATTGAAAATGTATTTATAGACCATTACTTACACAATATAATTTTTGATTAAAAAGTCAAACCAAAAAGCATTAAATGAGACAGAGGCACTCTTGTGTGCCAGTCTCAGTCTATCAGTAGATTATTTCTATCTTTCTCAGAAACAGACAAAAAGAGTCAACAGTAAAAAGTAAATAAGGGGGAGACCTTCAAGATGGCAGAGGAGTAAGACGTGGAGATCACCTTCCTCCCCACAAATACATCAGAAATACATCTACATGTGGAACAACTCCTACAGAACACCTACTGAACGCTGGCAGAAGACCTCAGACTTCCCAAAAGGCAAGAAACTCCCCACGTACCTGGGTAGGGCAAAAGAAAAAAGAAAAAACAGAGACAAAAGAACAGGGATGGGACCTGCACCAGTGGGGGGGAGCCATGAAGGAGGAAAGGTTTCCACACACTAGGAAGCCCCTTCACTGGTGGAGACAAGGGGTGGGCGGGGGAGAAGCTTTGGAGCCACGGAGGAGAGCGCAGCAACAGGGGTACAGGGGGCAAAGCAGAGAGATTCCCGCACAGAGGATAGGTGCTGACCAGCACTCACCAGCCTGAGAGGCTTGTCTGCTCACCCGCCAGGGCGGGTGGGGGCTGGGAGCTGAGGCTTGGGCTTCGGAGGTCAGATCCCAGGGAGAGGACTGGGGTTGGCTGTGTGAACACAGCCTGAAGGGGGCTAGTGCACCACAGCTAGCCAGAGGGAGTCCGGGAAAAAGTCTGGAGCTGCCGAAGAGGCAAGAGATCATTGTTTCGGGGTGCGTGAGGAGAGGGGATTCAGAGCACCGCCTAAACGAGCTCCAGAGATGGGCATGAGCCACGGCTATCAGCACAGCTGACAGAGAATAAAATATCTAGGAATAAACCTACCTAAGGAGACAAAAGACCTGTATTCAGAAAATTATAAGACACTGATGAAAGAAATTAAAGATGATACAAATAGATGGAGAGATATACCATGTTCTTGGATTGGAAGAATCAACATTGTGAAAATGACTCTACTACCCAAAGCAATCTACAGATTCAATGCAATCCCTATCAAACTACCAATGGCATTTTTCACAGAACTAGAGCAAAAAATTTCACAATTTGTATGTAAACACAAAAGACCCTGAATAGCCAAAGCAATCTTGAGAAAGAAAAACAGAGCTGGAGGCAGGCTCCCTGACTTCAGCCTGTACTACAAATCTACAGTAATCAAGACAGTGTGGTACTGGCACAAAAACAGAAATATAGATCAATGGAACAGAATAGAAAGCCCAGAGATAAACCCACGCACAGATGGTCACCTTATCTGTGATAAAGGAGGCAAGAGTATACAATGGAGAAAAGACAGCCTCTTCTATAAGTGGTGCTGGGAGAACTGGACAGCTACATGTAAAATAATGAAATTAGAACACTCCCTAACACCATACACAAAAATAAACTCAAAATGGATTAAAGACCTAAATGTAAGGCTAGACACTATAAAACTCTTACAGGAAAACATAGGCAGAACACTCTATGACATAAATCACAGTAAGATCCTTTTTGACCCACCTCCTAGAGAAATTGAAATTAAAACAGGAATAAACAAATGGAACCTAATGAAACTTAAAAGTTTTTGCACTTCAAGGGAAACCATAAACAAGATGAAAAGACAGCCCTCAGAATGGGAGAAAATATTTGCAAATGAAGCAACTGACAAAGGATTAATCTCCAAAATTTACAAGCAGCTCATGCAGCTCAATATCAAAAAAACAAACAACCCAATCCAAAAATGGGCAGAAGACCTAAATAGACATTTCTCCAAAGAAGATATACAGATTGCCAACAAACACATGAAAGGATGCTCAACATCACTAATCATTAGAGAAATGCAAATGAAAACTACAATGAGGTATCACCTCACACCAGTCAGAATGGCCATCATCAAAAAATCTGCCAACAATAAATGCTGGAGAGGGTGTGGAGAAAAGGGAACCCTCTTGCACTGTTGGTGGGAATGTAAATTGATAAAGCCACTATGGAGAACAGTATGGAGGTTCCTTAAAAAATGAAAAATAGAACTACCGTATGACCCAGCAATCCCACCACTGGGCATATACACTGAGAAAACCATGAAATTGAGTTATTTGTAGTGAGGTGGATGGACCTAGAGTCTGTCATACAGAGTGAAGTAAGTCAGAAAGAGAAAAACAAATACCGTATGCTAACACATATATATGGAATCTAAAAAAAAAAAAAAAAAGGTTATGAAGAACCTAGGGGAAGGACAGGAATAAAGACTCAGATCTAGAGAATGGACTTGACACGGGGAGGGGGAAGGGTAAGCTGGGATGAAGTGAGAGAGTGGCATAGACATATATACACTACCAAATGTAAAATAGATACCTAGTGGGAAGCAGCCACATAGCACAGGGAGATCAGCTTGGTGCTTTGTGACCACCTAGAGGGGTGGGATAGGGAGGGTGGGAGGGAGAAAAGAGGGAGGAGATATGGGGATATATGTATATGTATAGCTGATTCCCTTTGTTATAAAGCAGAAACTAACACACCATTGTAAAGCAATTATACTCCAGTAAAGATGTTGAAAAAAGGGTAAAGTAAATAACAATATAGTGGATTTAAATAATATTTTTTGCATGAAATGAACAGGTTAAGTACATTATATTCAACTTTCAAAGACCCATTCACAGAGATTGTTGAATAAAAACCATGGACAACTAGATAAGCAACAAGGATATATTATACAGCACAGAGAATTATAACCATTATCTTGTAACAACTTTTAGTGGAGTATAATCCATAAAAATACTGAATCACTATGCTGTACATCTGGAACTAATATAATATTGTAAATCAACTTATACTTCAATTTTAAAAACGGGCAATTTAAAAGAAAATCACTAGAAAATTTTAATACGCAAAAATAAGAGAAACTATATATTTGATCATCAGATGGTAAAATTAACATAAACCACAAAAAAAGCGTCTCATAGCCTACTTAATGGAACATTTTAAAACATTCTACATACTCTTGGGTATAAAGATGAAAATGCTATTGAAGTGGCAAACAATTTTGAAATTAAGACAAAGTGAATGCTTGTACACTCAATACTTGTAAGTTAAAGCCAAAGCAAAACTCAGAAAATACAATTTATCACCACAATTTATTTATTAGAAAATAAGAAAAGTGGAAAATATGTGTTTTATAGAAGAAGAACCAGAAGATAATGTCATAAACATAATATTTCTTGAGGGTTTACTGTGTGCCAACCACACTTCTAAGCCATTCACATATAAATTAATTGATAGGACAAACCAATTCTATGAGGTTGGCAATTATTATTCCTATTTTATAAATAAGAAGTTGAAGCACAAGAAGCTTAAATAAGTTGCCTAAAGTCACCCTGATAGCAAGTTGGAGAAATTGGCATTGATTCTAACCCAGGATTGATAAAGTAGGAAAAATAAACCAGGCTGCATCATTACATTCTAGATTGTCTTCTGAAAAGATCAACTCAATCAACCAAACGCATAGTAAGTCTGATTAAGTAGAACAAATTTAAAAATACACATTAGGAATAGAAAAGGGTAAAATTACAGATATGGGGTAGAGTTTAAAAGTTTTATGAGAATACTACACCCAACTTTATAGCAATATATTTTATAATCTGTATGACATGGATGATATAAAATATAAATGGATAGATAAAATGAAATAAAAAAAGACTCAAAAAGAGATTTTTTAAGGTCTACATAGACTAATATTTATAGAAGAAATTGAAGGTATTTAAGGATTACCTTTGAAAGTAAATAGCCCACATTTTGGGATGAGTATATTCATTTATTCTATAAATATTGTGTTCAGAGTAAGACAGTCCCTCTGCAGAAGGCCATGCCTCTATCAGCAGAGATAAGCTGGAGATTCTTCCTTAATGTTTTTGCCATCCAACTGACCTCCAGACCTTATTTTTATGGCTACTCCCTAGAGTTCAGAGTCTTACCTTTTTTGTGGCATGAACTGCATTGTCAGTCTAGTGAGTTCTTTGTACCTTTCTTAGAAAAATGTTTTAAAATGCATAAAATCATGCACACAGATACATATGATCATAATACATAGGTTTACAAAGAAAACTAATTATATTTAAATGTAAGTTTCTAGCTACAGGGTCCTTGGCGGTGAATCTCAAAATAAGAATCCTATGAAGGTCTTGTCATCACACTGTTTTCATTTTAATTTTTATGAACTTTAAAATTCAGTGGATCTTTAGTGTTGCCCAAGAATCCCACATTTCCATAATCCATTCACTCCCCCTCCCCTCTAGATGACTGTTATCATCTTCTCTACTCACCTCAAATCTCCAGTGCCTCCTAATCCTCAGTCTCTGCAGTGGAAAATTCCTCCCCCACCCCAATTTTGTTTTTAAGAAAAGTGAAACAATTAGAGGAGAATATTCTTAAGATTTTACTACTGTATCTAGTTGTTTACCTTCTTCTGTGCCCATATACTTTACCTGTTATCCTGTTATTAAAAATAACTGTCCATGCTCCTAGCCAAAGCCCTGCCTTCCAACAGTGTATTCCAACCATTCCCTCTTTCCTACTCAAGGACATTTCTCCTGCTATTCTCCACCCTCTCTTTCTCTACAACATTAACATTTTTTCCCCTTTCTACTAGAAAATTCAAATCAACAGAAAATGAAGAAAAACAGAACAAAATTTTACCATCAAAAATCTTCTCTTGACCTCATATCCCCTTCTCATGCCATCCTATTTTTGCTCTCATTTACACCAAAATTTCTTGAAAGGATTGTACCTACTCTCTCCAATTTAGCATCTCCTGTTCTCTTGAACATACTTCAATCAAGATTCTACCCCCAGCTACAGTGAAACTGCTTTTATCAGGGTCACCAGTAACCTCCATATCACTAAATCCAATTGTCAATTCTGAACTCTCATTGTAATAGTATCCAGTAAGATCCCAGTATCTGGTTGTAGTTGTTCAGGCAACATCAAGGGTAGGGTATGGGAATGATGCCTCTGGGCTTGTAAGATCATACAGTGCGTCCTTGGACCTAATAGCAGCATTTGCATAATTTTGATCCCTCTTCTCTCCTTGAAACACATTTGTTTATTTGGTCTTTAGTACATAACCACTTGTGTGGTTTTCTCCTCCCTCTGAGACCACTCCCTCTCTGTCTCCTTTGCTTAATCTATCTTATCTCCTTGACATGAATTTCTGGAAGGTCCTGGGGCTTGATTTTAGAGCTCTTCCTTTTTCTCTTTATACTCACTCTCTTGGTAATTTCATCCAGTCTCATATGCTGACGATTCCCAAATTTATATCTCCTAGACAAATGTCTCCCTTAGATTCTAGACTCATATATCCAAATTAGTACTCAACATCTTGATTAGGCCTCTCACACTTGACCTGCCACTAACAAGCTCTTTATATCCCTCTTGCTCTAAATCTCCTTCCCTCATAGCCTACCCCTTCTCCATCAATGGAAACTCCATGCTTCTAGTTGCTCAGGACAAAGCTTCCAGTCATCATTGACTCCTCTGTTTCCTTTATACCCATTAGAAGGTCTGGCT
The DNA here is from genome assembly GCF_009873245.2 of Balaenoptera musculus. NCBI lineage: Eukaryota > Metazoa > Chordata > Mammalia > Artiodactyla > Balaenopteridae > Balaenoptera > Balaenoptera musculus. The sequence goes on along the minus strand of NC_045791.1, from coordinate 38,786,077 downwards.
ACTCTACCCTTAAATTTTATTTTTCTAAAAATAAAATTTAATATAAATATATTGCTACTTACTTTATATATGTATTTTTATTTAGTCTAATTACTCTAATATAGATTCTACCAATATTTTTGTTACCACCTCCACTGTTAAGAAATAACTAGGTCAAAAAATGCTTTGTAGGGAAATTGGCATTTGAGCAAGACACTGTAGGAAAAGTAAAATTGAGGATGAGGTGATTTCAGGACAAAATAATTTTAAGACATAGTTAGTAATTATGAATAGCCTACAGTAATGATTCACAAAGTATAGCTGGAATATCCATAGGCGCCCTGAAGCACCTTCTAAGAAGTCTGCAAAGTCAAATTTTTTTATAATATGCTAGGATGTTTTTGGCTTTCTTACTCTCATTCTCTCGAGTGCCATAGAGTTTTCCAGAGGCCACATGACATGTGATTATATCATTGCTCTGAAGGCTAATAGAATGTATGCTGTGTAGTCTTGTGTTTTAAGAAGTTTACAGTTTGAATCTCTAATATGGTAACTATCAACAGGTAGAACCTAAATAAACAAAAATTCTTTGAGTTCTTTAATAACAATTAAAAATATAAAGCAGTTCTGATACCAAAATGTTGGAGAACCACTGTTGTAGGATGATATTTAGTACTTATGACTAGCCTAGGGTCGTTGAAATCTGGAATGTATTGTATGTTCATGTATGCTATAAGGCATATGTAGCCCAAGAGACTAAATTCTGGTCACTCTCTGAAATAAATCTCAGAATAAAGAATGGAGAACTTATTCTGTACCTCAGTGATTTAGAATATGGTGTGGCATTGACATTGGGCTAAAGAGGAGAGAGCAAGCTGACTATGAGCACTCTCCAGGGAACACTTAAAAAAATTAAAGCTTAGATGTGGAGAAGAGAGCTTCCAGGAAAAAAAATATATATACTTTGAAAAAACTCTTCTTGTGTTTTGATTTGACTCATCTCCACCCACCCTCAATGCCTTCTCACCCACCACCAATACACACACACACATATGCACATGTGTGTGCATACAAACATTGAGTATTGCTACTTGGGTCATTAGAAATCCATTATCATTTTTTAAAGATCATTGTATTTGTATGGAAAAATGCAGCAAAGTGAGACGTGTTGAGAAGGAGGGAAGAAGCAGAATTTTAAACACATTTTGAGGAAGAATTCAGTCAAACTTTACCAGCAAAATAAGGGAGATGTCAATTGCTAAACTGGTTGCCAGAGTAGATGTTAATATTATCTGCCATGGACTGAATGTTTGTATCTCCCCAGATTTCATATGTTTAAGCCCCAATCCCCAGCCCCCAAAATGACTGTATTTGGAGATAAGGCCTTATGGAGTTAATAAAGTTAAATAAGGTCATAAAGGTGGGCCCTGATCCAACAGTTAGTATCCTTATGAGAAGAGATATAAGAGAGCTTGCTCTTTCTCCCTCCCTCTCTCTCTGTCATGTGAAGACACAGTGAGGAGGAGGTATTTGCAAGTACGGAAAAGAGCTCTCACCTGAAACCAAGTCGTGAGGAAAGATGATATTGGATTTCTACCCTCCAGAACTGTGAGAAAATAAATTTCTGCTGTTTAAATCACACAGTTTGTGATATTTTATTAATATAGCCCAAGCTAAGATATTATCATGTAAGATACAAAAACTAGGGTGGAGAGGGGAACTAGTGCAGACAGATTTAAGAAACAAATAATGAATTGCAACATTACTTTCTCCCTGAACCAATGAAGTTGCCTGAAATTTCTCAATATATTTGATAATTATTTTGGTTTAAGACTTCTGGTTTTTTGAAATGTTGTCTGAAAGATGGAATACAGTAAAAATTCATCATTTCTCTTTAACCCTTTGGTATTGCATTAGCTTCTCAGATTCACTGTACTTGAATGGGACTGAAAACAGTTGATGTAGCCAATAGTCAGAAAGATTAGTGATGGCACAGGCATTAGGTATAGTGCCTAATGCCATCTATGGGGCAATAACAGGGTCACTCATAGAATCTGAGGAGACCTGGCAAATCAGGAAACCCTCATTTTACTGATGGGAAAGATAAACCCCAGAGCTGCAAAGTTATTTGTCTATGAACCCACAAATAGTAAAATGGATGGCACTGGAACTCAAATATTTTCACTCATAAAACTTTCCACTAGGAGTCCTCAACATGTTTTATGGCAACTAATGACTTCCAAGTCATACTTTAGTTGAAAATTTTTGAAAATACATATTCACAAAATATTATTAAAATATTGGCTAGCTTTTTTTGGCATTTTGGTTTTCTTAATTAGGAATTTATTTTTAAGAGCAGTGTAATGTTCACATCAAGATTGGGGGAAATGTACAGCAATTTCCCATATACCTCCTGTCCCCACACATGCATGGTGTCCTCCATTATCAACATCTCCAACCAGAGTGGGACATTTGGTTCAACTGATGAACCTGCATTGATGCATCATAATCTCCCGTAGTCCATAGTTTACATTAAGGTTCATTCTTGGTGTACGTTCTATGAGTTTGGTCAAATGTATAATGACACGTAGCCAACATTATACTATCAGTATTTTCACTTCCTTAGAAATCTGTTTTCCACCTAAATCATCTCTATGTCCACCCTCTGCCCTTCAACCTCTAGCAACTACTAAATTTTAAATTTTCCATAGTTTTGCCTTTTCCAGAGTGTCATATAGTCGGAATCATACAGTATGTAGCCTTTTCAGATTGGCTTCTTTTACTGAGTAATATGCATTTAAGCTTTCTCCATGTCTTTCCATGGCTTGATAGCTCATTTCTTTTTAGTACTGAATAATATTCCATTGTCTAGATGTACTACAGTTGATTGATCCATTCACCTACTGACGGACATCTTGGTTACTTCCAAGTTTTTCCAGTTATAAATAAAGTTGCTATAAACATGTATATGCAGGTTTCTGCATGGACATAAGTTTTCAACTCCTTTGAGGACATGTATCAAGGCATGCAATCATATGGTAAGAATATGTTTAGTCTTGTGAGAAACCACCAAACTCTATTCCAGAGTGGCTGCACCATTTTGCATTCCAACTAGCAGTTAATGAGGGTTGCTCCACCTCCTCACCAGCACTTGGTGTTGTCAATGTTCTGCATTTTGGCCACTCTCATATGTGTTTATTGGTATCTCATTGTTTTAATTTGCAATTTCCTAATGACTTCTAATGTAGAGCATCTTTTCATATGTTTATTTGTCATCTATATATCTTCTTTGGTGAGGTATCTGTTCAGATCTTTAGTCCATTTTTAAAATCAGGTTGTTTGTTTTCTTACTGTTGAGTATTAAGAGTTTTTTGTATACTTTGGATAACAGCCCTTTATCAGATATGTCTTTTGCAAATATTTTCTCCCAGTCTGTGGCTTGTCTTCTTATTTTCTTGACATTGTCTTTTGCAGAGCATGAGTTTTTAATTTTTATGAAGTCCAGCTTATTATTTTCATAGATTGTGCCTTTGGTGTTATATCTAAAAAGTCATCACCATAACCATCGTCATAGGTTTTCTCTTATATTGTCTTCTAGGAGTTTTATAGTTATGTATTTTACCTTTAAATCTGTGATCCATTTTGAGTTAATTTTTTGTGAAGGATATAAGGTCTGTACCTAGATTCGTTTTTTTAAAATGCGTTTGTCCAGTTGCTCCAGCACCATTTGTTGAAAAGACTGTCTTTTCTACATTGCATTGTCTTTGTTCTTTTATCAAAGGTCAGCTGATTGTATCTGTGTGGTTCTATTTTGAACTCTCTATTCTGTTTCATTGATCAGTTTTGCTTTTCTTTCAGCAATACGACAATGTTGTGATTACTGTAGATTTACAGTAAGTCTTAAAGTTGGGTAGTGTCAGTCCTTCAGCTTTGTTCTTCTTCAATACTGTGTTTGCTATCCTGGGTCTTTTGCCTTTCTATAATAAACTTTAGAATCAGTTTGTCAGTATCCAAAAAATAAGTTGCTGAGATTTTGATTGAGATTGCATTGATCTACAGACCAAATTGAGAGGAACTGACATCATGACAGTATTTTCTTTCTATTCATGAATATGAAATTTCTCTCCATTTATTTAGTTCTTGTTTGATTTCTTGATTTTTGTAGTTTTCCTGATATAGATCTTGTACATATTTTGCTAGATTTATATCTAAGTATTTAATTTGGGGAGAACTAATGTGAATGGTATAGTGTTTTTAATTTCAAATTCCACTTGTTCGTTGCTGGTACATAGGTAAACAATTAACTTTTGGGTATTAATCTTGTACTCTGCAATCTTGCTATATTCACTTATTCGTTACAAGAGTGTTTTTGTCAATACTGTTAAATTTTCTACATAGACAATCATATCACTTATGCACTAAGATGGTTTTATTTTTTCCTTCACAATCTGTATGCATTTTCTTTTCTTTTCTTGTCCTACTGCATTACATATAACTTAGGCAGCACAGGATGGGTAGAGTGGGCTTGAGTTGGGTAGTTTGGCTCTGATAATACCGCAGCAGGTTAGTTAGGCTCTGATAATAGCCCAGCAGGATAGGTTCTGGTTAACTAGTTTCCCCTGAGGGCAGGCTTTGTTAAGAACAGAGTACTCTGGTGTCTTTCAAAATGGTTCCTTTCTCCTCCTCCTGCTGGAAGAAAGAGGAGATTTTTCTCTGATAATGACTCTGAGCACATGGTTGAGCTTCTGGAGGTAAATCTTACAATATTGTGGGAGTCCCCACGTTACTAAATCCCCTTGGTGTTTTTAAATCTCTGATTTGTCCACACTGAGTCTCCAGCAATTCATCAATTACAGTTCAGGTTTTCCTAGCACTGGTTCCCTCCACAGTTAGTAGAGACTCCTTGTTTTCACCTGTCTGTCTCTCTAGTCTGAAAGACAGCAGTTTTTCCTGTGTCCCCCACTCTCTTACAGATCCAAGAAGAGTTGTTGACTTTTCAGTCTTTTCAGCTTTTTATTTGTTGTTAGGAGGGGGTGGCAACTTCCAAGCTCCTGACATGTGGACTGGAAACCGTTTTCCTTGGATAATTTTTTGAAAACTTTTACTTTTTCATTTGAAACATTTATTGGTCTGAATCATACAGATAAAGAAAAAATAATGTAAATAATTCTCACTCAGTGTTCTTTGAGTGTCACACTTTGACGGTAGAAGCTTGTGTTTAATCTCTGCCCCAAATATTTTACCTCCCCAGGTAAATGCTATCAATATTGAGCATAATAATTAAAAATTACTTTGAATAAAAACATAGTATATTTTACCACATTTAGTAGTCCTTTCTTGCTCTTGAGGTTTTACTTCTTCCAGTTACTATGTAAAAGACATGTCTCTAGGGAGGTATAGTACAAGAATGTTCCTCTTTCGACTTGGGACGTCTTATTGATTCCTTCATTTTCTTCACTGTTGAGCCTGTGCTTGCCAATACAGCCCCCTGTAGAGAGATTTTTTAAAATTCCCAAATGTTTTGAAGAATACTTTAGAATGTAATTTCTGCCAGAATCTAATTAGACAGAAAACCTGGAGTTGGGGAGACATTCTTTATAACTGGCTTATTTTTTCTTCATCCCTATTCTCAAAAGGAATCTTAAAAATATTGTCTTCATAATTATTCCTTCTCCTTATTTTTGGCCTTTTCCATAATGGCTTAAAAATTCTTCTAAACAATAAGAACAAATGTTATAAACAAACTCTTTCACAGGCTTTTTCTTCCTCACATCCTCCTTCTCTTCCTACACTCTGAATAAAACAAAGACAAAACCTCACAAAGCAGATTTTCATGAAGAAAATGCAGAAATCATAAATCTAACAAAAATAAGGCAAGGTTAATTTTTCACAACTTATCAATACATTTAGTTTTTCAGCGTGACTTTTCTGTCACATCTAAGGGAAGTTGATCACATAAGCAACAAGCTAGCCTGGTGGTGGAAAGGCTGTTGACCATTCTGGCATTGATTCTGCCCACAAAAATATGCATCAAGTTATAAGTGGAATTTACCCTTTGGCCTTTAGCTCCCCCTCTTCTAAAACCAAGAAGTATTGTTTGCACTGTGAGAGCAGCTTTTGCACCAGCTAAAAGTGTTTGTAGCTTATTACTAAATGATCTTAAAACAGCTCCAGAAAATATGGAACTTCATTTTTCATGAGCACAAGGGGGAAAAAAAAAAAAAAGAGGTCTAAGGTTACCAGTTACAAAAAGTTAAACTACTAATATTCTCCTAGATTTTTGTTTTTTCTTGACATTTTGTTTGTTGTCAAAAGCATATTAGAAATTGTGACCAGAATTACATGAACCTAAGAAGACACAGTGATTTTCAATATTCACATTGCCAATTATTCATCACTTTCCTAAAGTTTACTTATCTTTACTTTTAAGTTAAAGAAATGAAGGAAAATAGGTTGTAGGTATTTGCAGAGTTTCCAAAAATAAGGTCGGTATGCTCAAATAAAAGATATCCAGTAATCAGGAGACAGAGCTTTGTCTTCTAAAGGAATAGAGAACATAAATTGGTATGTTACAAAAATAAGATATGCCTAAGAAAATAAAGAAAACTCAGAACATAGATAAAAAACCTCCTGAATTTTCTTTTATGCATACAAATATGGATAATTGTTGGATAATTTGTGATTATCATATTTAAAAGATTTATCCTTACAATGTAAACATTAGTTGTTATAGCTACTTTTATCCTTTTATATTCAAGAAAACTAAAGAGGTGGGAGGGATAAACTGGGAGACTGGGACTGACATAACACACGACTAACTATATATAAAATAGATAACTAATAAGGACCTACTGTATAGCACAGGGAACTCTTCTCAATACTCTGTAATTACCGGTATGGGGAAAGAATCTAAAAAAGAATGGATATATGTATATGTATAACTGATACACTTTGCTGTACAGCAGAAGCTAATGCAGCATTGTAAATCACCTGTACTCTAATAAAAATTTAAAAACAACAAGAAAAAAGAAAACTAAAGAATAAAATAGAGAATTGTTGAAGTTAGAGCCTGAAGTTGAATGAGAATCAAAATACACCTTTGTGTCTCTCAAACCTGCCTGTTGCTGCTGAATACTTAGCTTTTCACAGTAATATTAACAAAAAATACATGTAAATAAAATTTCATGAGGAAAAAATGGCTAAAATACACAATACAAGTGGGAAAAGAAGTAAAGCTAGAAAGTGTTAAAATGCCAAATGTGATTTTCTTGGCTTAATCATCTCAGATTTCAGATTAAGAACTGAGATTTATTTAAGTCTCTTTTGTTGAGGCATAAGGATGGAGTTCTTGTCAGAAAATTGTTCACTCTTCTTGGCTGTAGTAACATTATAAATGCCGTACAAATACTGTTTTTCTTCATAGCCTGCCAAAAAAAGTGGCAATAAAGAGTTAACTAAATATATCCACATCTCAAAAGCATTTTAATTTTAATTTTAGAATAAGATTGTAGTTAATTCACTTTTAAAGGCTGCAAACTTAACTTTCTTAATTGTAAGAAGTAAAAATGGAATTTATATGAAAAACTGTATGGTTTGCTAGAGAAAGACAGAGAAAGACAGAGACAGAGACAGAGAGAAAGCACACACTCAAAAATGATTGGTAATCACTTTCAAGTCTATTCAGAGATGAGGGTGATATTAAGAATGAGGACTGGTGCTAGTTCAATTTTATGCTCTCTAGTTTACATAATCTCAGGGGGCATACGGTGAAAAGAGATTGACCACATATTCTCTGTTATTTAATTCTTTGGTCTGAATTCCAGTTATGTCTTATATGTTGTAACAAGAAACAAAATGCTCCTTGCAATACTCCTGGAGTTAGAATCAATAAAAAAATATGAAACATTTTCCAAAGTGTTTATATTCTCCAAAATGGTCATAGTTTCAAAGGATCACAGATTAGGTATTCTTTTTCTTGGTTGGAGGTGACAAAGAAAGGTGAAAAGGGATGCAAAAACAAGCAAAATGCAGATACTTTAAAAAAATCAAATTTATTGATGTATAATTTACATGAAATAAAATTCACAAAATTTAATTGTACAAGTCAGTGAGTTTTGAAAATGAATACGGTTGGATAGTCCACACCACAATCATGACGTTGGACTTTTTTGTCACCTCAATACGTTCCCATGTGCTTCCTTGTTACCAGCCCACCATCAACCTCTGGCAATAATTGATCTGTTTTTTATCTTTGCCTTTTTTAGAATTTCATATAAATAGAATCATAAAGTATGCAGTCTTTTGTTTCTTTTTTTTCATTTAGCATATGAATTTGAAATTCATCTATATTGTCATATGTATAAGTAGCTTTTTTTTTCTTTTCATTGTTGAGTTGTATCCTATTATATGGATTTTTTCACCAATTGATAAACACTTGAATTTTTATCTATTATTAATAAAGACTTTATGAATATTTGCATTCATGCCTTTGTAGGAATATATGTTTTCATTTCTCTTGGGGAAATATTTAGGAATGGGATTTCTGGGTCATATAGTAAATGTATATTTAACTTCATAAGAAATTGCCAAGTTGTTTCCTAAAATGGCTATAACCATTTTGCCTTCCTGCAAGCAATGTATTACAGTTCCAGTTGCTCCATATTCTCAACAACACTTGGTATGGTAAGTGTTTTTGAGTTTGACTATTCTAGTGGGTATGTAGGAGTATCTCATTGTGATTTTAATGTACAGTTTCTGATAAATAATGGTGTTGTTTTATGTGCTTATTTGCAATTCATTGAGAGAGTGTCTGTTCAAAACTTTTGCTCATTTTTGTTCATTTTTAAAGTGAGGTTGTTTGTCTTTCTATCACTGAATTTTAAGGCTTCACATATTCTAGATTTAAGTTTTCCTTTTTTTTTTAGAGAAAAAAAATTTTCATTTTGGGTAAAGTCCAAGATATCAATTTTCTTTTCTTTTATGGATCCAGGTTTTGGAATAATATCTAAGAAACCTTGACTGTCCTAAGGTCACAAAGATTTTCTCCTCCGTTTTCTTCTGTTAGTTTTACAGGTTTAGCTTTTACATTTAGAACTATGACCCATTTCAGGTTAATTTTTGCAAACGGTGTGTGGTAAGGGTAAAGTTTTACTTATTTATTTTTACATATAAATATCTGACTATTCCAGAACTATTTTTCAAAAGACTATTTTCCCCCTTGAATTACCTTGGCATGTTTGTCAAAATTGGCTTACTATATATGTGTAACTCTATTTTTCAACCCTCTATTCTATTCCATGGAGTTAAATGTCTATCCTTTGGCCAATGCCACAATGTCTTGATTACTGTAGCTTTATTGTAAGTCTTGAAATAGGGTAGAGTAAGTCTTACTACTATGTTCTTCTTTTTCAAAATTATTTTGTTCTTTGCATTTTGTTCTTTGCATGTAGATTTTAGAATCAGATTGTAATTTATACTGAAAGCCTGATTGGATTTTGATTGAGACTGCATTGAAATCTATAAACCAGTTTGTTTAGGTCTTCTTTCTTTTCTTGTAGCAACTTTTTTTAGTTTTCATTGCATAATATTGCACATTTCTTATTAAGTTTATCCCTAAATATTTTATCTAATGACATTAAAAAAATCCAATTGTGTGTTACTAGTATCTAGGAATACCATTAATATATTGATCTTGTTTGTATCTTATGACTTTGCTAAACTCATTTCTTTACTGAACAAGGAATGAAGAGGTAGGAAGATTTCAAGATTGGTTAATTCATTATTATGTAATGTGATCAAAGATCTAGATTTATAGCTCAGCTCTACCACCCTCATCATGGTGGCTTTTGACTGCAGATTTATTTTGTCATAGTCATAAAATGGCTGCAATATCTCCAGGTATCATATTCTCACACATAGACACACACAATGCAAAGCCTAGATGAGAAAATGCTTGTTCTGATGCCTCTTTATAAAAGATTTAGCAAATACTCTTCTTTCCCTAAGCTTATCCATGCAATCTTGCATCCATTGCAAACCCATACTTGAACAACCATGGTCAAGGAGACCAGATTCACCATATAACTGTCCTTCACTAATCAAGACTCATCCACTGGGTCTGGTGAAAATACTAGCTCCTCTAAAGCATATGACTGCCTCATACCCAAGCAAAATCAGGTTCTCGTCACAAGGAAGAATGGGAGAGAATGACTAATGGGTAATCAAAAAGAGTTTTTTCAGGTCTCTGATAATTTTAAGGATGATTTTTCATGCTTTTAATTACTTGGCAACAGAACAATAAAAATAATTAGTTTGAACTTGACTCACATCCATGTTATGAAATAGGGACATGAGATATTATCCATATTCAGTTATGATAGTTCTAAATCAAATCTTAATAGACTAGTTAATGGAACAGCAAGTCAAGTACAGGACTATAGTAATTACACACAGAAGATTTTAGAAAGACCTTTACTCCTCTTTGATAAGCTATTCTATGTAAGGTTTTCCATATTTATAAACTTAAGTTTAATCTTATTTGAGTGAAACAATGGCAAAGGAAAAACCCTTATTCATGTTATTTTTGGATGTTATATATAATGGCAAAAATAAGTGAGTATATCTGTAATGTAAAAGAAAGAAAGACATTAAGGTAACCAAAAAGAAACTGGCCAACTAACACACATGAAGAGAATGTAAAATAACAAAGCACAAAAATTGGAACATTTTTCATTGATCTCTTAAAATAGATATTCATAAGTGAAAGTGCTTGAGATGCCACAAAGGCCTACTTAGTTAAACATAGTTTCAAAACAAGTAGTGAAGTGAGAGTTTTGACAGTTCTTTCACTTATTTTCTTATTAAAAAAGCATGGTATTTTTGGTATATGTGATCCTATTCATTGAATACCCTCCCTCCTAAAATATCTAATGCCCCAAATATAATATAGCACTCCAGAATTAAATGTTAAAACTTTAAATTTGAAAGTTAAGAGTATAATAACATTATTAACAAATAAGACCATTTTGTGTTCAACTGGCAAATCCTTACATTTCTGTATGATAATAACTATAGAAAATCATATTTTCTGATATTATATATATAATATGACATTTTAATACATATATAAACTCATTTTGTGTGTGTGTGTGTGTGTGTGTGTGTGTATCACACTGCAGCCTCAACAAGCACCATACAGGACATAAACTCTGACACCTAGAAAAATAATACTGAAATAATCCTGAATGTTAAAATACTATATAGCTTCTTAGCTTTGGGGAGGTTAGGAGTCTCTGGAAACATTCAGCCACAAGTAGCAGGGGCAAAGCAGTGGATGGTAGTCTAGCCAGCTCTGCCCTATGTCTGCCAAGGGGGGAGGCTGGGTGAGCATGAGGACAGCCTGAGTACATCAAAACATATACACTGGTAGACTCTTGAACCATCTTAGTCTTTTAACCCAGTAAACACTACATGAATCATACCCCAGAGTGAAGAAAAGAGGAAGGTTGAGGCTAGGTTCTCTGGATCCAAAGACATGACAGGGCCATAGGGCCCTTAAAGGGGCTTTTAGTCCTGGGTGGAAATTGTAGGAATCAGAGACTAAAGGGGTTAAAGGTATTGACCATAATATGTGGGAATCCTTTCTCAGATTCCCAGCCATATCTATTCTTTTGATTTTCAGAGTAAAAGATATTCACTATTAAATAAAAATTCCGGAGGGTGAAATTCTCCTTCTGGGAACAAGTTGTGCATTATTATTCTTCAGATCAGAGAGTTTGGGAGGTCAAGCACTTAGTCAGTAAGAGATGCTGTGGAAAACACTAGGGATCAGATGATGAGCAGGACAGATTTTCTCCTCTCTACTCTCCCTACCTTCACCCTGACTCTTTTCCTGCAGCTTGTAAATATATTTGTCCCTTGTTATTCGTTGGGGATTGATTCCAGGAGCCCCTGTGGATATCAAAATCTGTGATGCTCAAGTACCTTATATAAAATGACGTATTGCAGTGAATACAGTCTACCCCCTTATCTGCGTTGTCAACCAGCTGCCCTTGGTTGTCATCTGCAGTTGGTTGAATCTGCAGATGTGAAGCGCATGTATACGGAGGGCTGATTGTATACACAATGTTCTCTTCCACTTAAAGTAAGGCAAAATTAGTCAAAACAATACAAGTGAAACAATATTAGTCAAAACAAAATTAGTCAAAACAATACAAATACCATTGAACAGCAATTCCCTTGGACTACCAATTTCTGTCCTAGCTAGCGTTATAAAAATGTTTTCTCCTTTCACCATCTCAATTTATTTACATCTCCACTAATTGGTCTGGCAAAAATGTAGAATGATTTTTCCAATGCCACATTCAATGTTCTCCTTTCAGTTTTCCTTTAATTTGCCTATCTGAAGTGATGGACATTTTTGACTATCTTACTCTCTTCTTTTTGGAACTCTCAACTCCCTTGGCTTCTGTGTCTCCATTTTTTCTTTTTTGGCCTTGGATTTCTGATTACTTCTTTCAGACTTTATTTTTCTGTTCTTTACCTGTTTGCTTATGCTCTTGATTCTGTATATCCAGCCCAGACATCTTTTGTTTGCTGTTGTGCCTGCTGAACATCCACAACTGGAAATCTTACTAGCATCTGAAGCTCAAATGCCCTTTAGAATATAACTAAATTTACCAAAATGAACTTATTATATCACTCCTATTCCAAACCTCCTCCTTCCTTTTGAGACCAGTATCTGCTAATGACAGAACTCATTTGCCCAAAACTGAATATGAGAATCAAATTTAAATTTTACCTCACCCCATTCATTTATTCAACCATCAAATCTGATAGAAGCAGGCTTTTAGCATAATGGTTTTGTTGTGAGTGTTGGATGTGGACTGCCTTTGTTGAAATCCTGGCTCTATTACTTACTAGGTCTGTATCTTTTGCAAGGTACTTCATCTGTCTGTACTGCTCTCATTTTCTCTAACATGGGGATGATAATACATGGAAAAAGTCATGTAAAGACGGATACCAATCTGATAATAAAAATTAGCTGAGAGGGTGGAAATGCAGAGAGGGTGATATATACTTGATATATATATACTTGATGGATACTTTTTCAATATTTGAAAAGAGAACGTATTGTTTTGTAATTTAAGCAATTAATGAAAAAAAATTGAAAACAAAATCATTTGACTAAAAGGCTTTAAATCCAACAGTCATCATGTAAATCTCCAAAACCACTATTTTGAATGGTGATGATCAGAGTATCATGTTCTCCTAATTTCCTGATTACTGAAAGCCATTATCAATAATAAGTGCTTCCTAAATCTCTCATTGGTACATATTGCCCATATGTCTTTTATCTTAGTTTTCCTATAGTCAGGAACAGCTTAACAGTGTTAAGCAATATTTGAGGGCTGCCTGAAGCATTCTACTTGCTAAACATAGAGAGAATTAAAATTCCTCTACTAATTTTGGTTTCAGAGAATTCTCTGAAATACCATGATATGCAGAAATCCTTAGAAAAGAAGGTATTTTTTAATGTTTTAATCATTTTGGATTCTGTCTTTATACATATGTATCCTTGATTTTGCACAGCAAATATAACTTTGAATATTGTCAAATGAAAAGATAACACATCCGCAAAGAGAAGTAGAAATATTAATGACGATTATAACAGCTCAACTGAATGAATGAAATAACACGACGTCCCAAAGTGAATTTTTCTCTGCCAGTAATGTTTATCATATTTAAATGGAACTTTCTTATGTTTTGACCCTTTTTATAGCTTTATTACAGAAAATGTTAGCCTATATTAACTACTTACTGGATAAATACAGGAAAACTGCTTGTCACTTATCAGTTTATCTATTGTCATCTCGAATAGGGCTGAGTGGTCTGATTTCGAAGTGACAGCTGGTGGTTTCTCTTCCCGATACATGCTAATCCAGCCTTTATTATGGAAAAACTGCCTGTGCTTTCAGACAGTGAAAGGGAGTTACTAAATGTAATCACTAAGGAGGAACCTTGGGATCGCAAACATAAAAGACTAAAATGAACAGTTTTCTCATTACAGAATGGTTTCCTGATTAAATACAGATTAAGGGTAGGGAGAAATCATTTAGGGACCTAAATAGTATTCTCCATTGTGTATATACACACAGAATCTCAGATACACACATTTTCAAGTGGATATGGGTATAGAAGTTACATGCTCATAAATATACGTATAGCATTGGTGTAACGTGGTATATAATGTTACATACCATCATAGTATTAACTCTCTCTTAATATACTCATTAAACAATTTAAGAATATGTGAATCAGTTCCCATTTTTAGGCTGAATGTTTTGGATTGGAAGCATAAAATAAGCTATTGTCATTTAAACAAAGTGTGACTTTTTAGACAGATCACTGCTATGGTTTTATTGTATTACTGTAGTGTAGATTGACTTGTATCAGAAAAATGGAGGAATGCCCACTTTCTTAACCCCACACAGGAAATGAAAAGCTAAGAGAAAGCTATCAAAAAAGACTTTGTTGTTAGTGCATCATAACTGCATGATAGAGTCACCAGAAATGAGAGCACTTAGTGTGTACAGAGGCATACCTTCCTCATATTCTACTCTGGAATCTTGATGCCATTTGTACTCTATAATAAACAGCTCTTTCGAATTTTAACTCCTAGCTGTCAATTGAAAAGGCCACCTAACTATTTCATTATGCTCTAATTAATAACACACTTCAATAAAAACAATTTCCTTACTCCATAATTTATCAGTACGTTGAATATCTTGCCCACTACTTATTGCCAGAATTAAATAAGCATCCTATTTTCAAGAGGACAGGGAGGTGGTTTAATTGACAGAAGAAGATATGCAGAGTCAGATCTAAAAGCAATGATCCCCTTTCTTCAATCTCTATAGTTTTTGTTGCTTCAATTAGTTTGAACTTCAAATCACAAATACAAATAAATGGGCTGGAGTTAGGTAGTTATGCCAACAGATCACCAGTAGCCAGCACAATTAGCCATCTGACCTCATTTTGAAATTAGAAGTGCTCACAATTTCTACATCCTTGGTGCAGTTAGTGCCCACACACAATTCTGGGTGCAGAACTTGGCACAAATATCTCAAGTCAAAGGTCTAGTGTAAACTTCTTTCAAAATCTAGCTGTCAGTACTAACAAACTCTTCTTTAGCCAGTCTGTGAATTCAGGAAGCACAAATAATCATGCCCAGAAACAAAAATTGTTTCTAGAAAGCCAGACTAATGCTACTCCTGCCTGTAAGGGGTGTCTTAGTATGTTTGGGCTGAAATAACAAAATACCAGAGACTGGGTGATTTATAGACAACAGTAATTTGTTTCTTACAGTTCTAATGACGGAGAAGGCTAAGATCAAGGTACTGGCAGATTCTGTGTCTAGTGAGCGTTCACTTTTTGGTTCATTGATGGCACTTTCTCACTGTGTCTTCATATGGTGGAAGGGATTAGCTAGCTCTCTGGAATCTCTTTTATAAGGGCATTAATTCCAGTCCTTCATGACCTAATCACTTCCCAAAGGCTCCATCTCCCAATGAGGGTTAGGGTTTCAACCTATGAATTTTAGGGGCGGGGGGGATGCAAACATTCAGACCATAGCAGAAGGTGGGAGATTATTACTCAAAGTTCAAAGAAGTCATCACTCAAATCGTAGACACTGGACTCTCTAAATTGGCCATTTATTTTGTATATATGATGCCTTTTCATCACTCAGAACTAAGGAGCGCCTTCAGAGACCCCTACAACAATGCTCTATAATCAAAACCACTAGATGCTTTTTGAATGTCGCCACTTTAACTGATCTGTTAATATAAGGAGAACTGGCAACAAGAGCCCCTGTCCGTTGATGATGCTGAGAGGCCTTGGTTGCTGTTTATAAAATGTACTTTTGTTAGAATAAATATTTCTTTTAGAAATAATGGTGTTTGGCATCCATTTCATGCTTACATTCTGCAGTATTATAAACAGAGATCAGAACTCTTAAATACTAATGTCGGAAATAGAGGAAAGAGAATACACAGTATGCACAAAACTGTGTACCTACTGCTCCACATTGATTCAATTTTGCTACTGTGAAAGACTCACATGAAAGTTAATGATTCTATTTCAAGAATGTTGATACTATGCTCATGGCAATAATTCATAAGATAAAACATAAAAATAGTTGCCTTCCAAATGCCCCACATAGTAATTTTAATTAATTAATTTTTTTATTGAGGTGTAGTTGATTTACTACATTATATTAGTTTCAGGTGTACAACATACTGATACAAAATTTTTATAGATTATACTCCCTTTATAGTTATTATAAA
Source organism: Balaenoptera musculus (assembly GCF_009873245.2). Taxonomy (NCBI): domain Eukaryota; kingdom Metazoa; phylum Chordata; class Mammalia; order Artiodactyla; family Balaenopteridae; genus Balaenoptera; species Balaenoptera musculus. The sequence continues at coordinate 38,769,752 of NC_045791.1, read as the reverse complement.
ATATTGGCTGTATTCCCTGTGCTGTACAATGTATCCTTGTAGCATATTTATTTTATACATAGTAGTTTGTACCTCTTAATCCTCTACCCCTATGTTGCCTCCCACCACTGGTAACCACCAATTTGTTCTGTATATCTGTGAGTCTATTTCTTTTTTTGTTATATTTACTAGTCTGGTTTATCTTTTTAGATTCCATATGTAAGTTATAACATGGAGTACTTGTCTTTTTCTGTCTGACTTATTTCACTAAGCATAATATCCTCCAGGTCTATCCATGTTGTTGCAAATGGCAAAATTTCATTCCTTTTTATGAGTGAGTAATATTCCATTTTATATATCTATATATAATATAATATATATCTATATATAGCATATATACTATATATAATATAATATATAATATATTGCATATAGATCTATCTATATCTATATATAATATATTATATTATATTTATATATAATATATTATATATAGATATATCTGTCTATATCTATATCTATATCTATTATATCTATATTATATGTAGATATAGATATAGATAGATATATCCATTTATATATAATATAATATGTTATATATATGTGTGTGTGTATATATATATATATATATACACTACATCTTCTTTACCCGTTATATATATATCTCTATATATAATATATTATATCTATATCTCTATCTATAAATATCTCTATCTATCTATCTATCTATCTATCTATCTATCTATACCACATCTTCTTTACCCATTTGTCTGTTTATGGACACTTAGGTTACTTTCATATTTTGGCGATTGTAAATACTGTTGCTATGAGCATTGGGGTGCATGTATCTTTTCAAATCAGTGTTTCCATTTTCTTTGGGTATATACCCAGGCGTGGAATTGCTGGATCATGTGGTAGTTCTATTTTCAGTTTGTTGAGGAACCTCCACACTGCTTTCCACGGCCACTGCCCCAATTTACATTCCTACCAACATTGTACAAAAGTTCCCTTTTCTCTGCATCCTCACCAGCATTTGTAATTTGTGGTCTTTTTGATGACAGCCATTCTGACAGGTGTGAGGTGATATCTCATTGTGGTTTTATTTGAATTTATCTGATGATTAGCAATGTTTAGCATCTTTTCATGTGCTTATTAGCCATCTGTATGTCTTCCTTGGAAAAATGTCTACTCAGGTCTTCTGCTGATTTTTTCATTGCCATATACCCCGTAATTTTGTTCTAAAGTTTGTAGAGTATTTTCAAAATAGCCAAATTAGGTAACACAATCAAAAATATGTAAGAATTAAATTTATACTTTGAAACAGGGCTGAGAAAAATCAATGGCAGTATTGCTGAAGTAAAAAGCTAATTTAACAGATAAAAATAATGATTTACACAGGTTAAAGTATCCCTGCATCTGTCAATCATATAGGAAGTATGTTATTTTGTTTAGATGGATTGGTCTGACTTCCTATGGACATCACCCACAGATCTGATCAGAGTCAAAAGACCTAAATTCTCTCTCCAGGACAAACTACTAATGACTTCAAGAATCTCAGTTTCCTCGTTGGTAAAATAGATCTTATAATAACCATTTTTTCTTCCTCACAGTGTGAATGAGGTAATATGCAATAAATCAGTTTGTAACTTGCCATTTATTTCAGTATTTTTACTGTTGATATATTATTGTTTTCTTGGATTTAAGCCTGTAGAAGTTGGACAGTGCCAGTTAATAAAAGGCTTTGAAATCCAAACAACAGCTCATTGACACTCTTGGAGGTTCTATTTAAAAATCCATTCTTAAAACTTTTTAAAAACTTGCTAAACATTTCTACTTCATGTTTTGTCATAACTTAAAACTCAAATGTCCTCTTTTCAATTTCCCTGTATCTGTTAATAACTACTGTTTTGTCAGGCCAGACTTCAGAATCTTAAATCCTTTTCTTTTTTTCCTCATTGGCCAATATCCAATCAGTTAAAAATTCCTATTTAGGCTTATTTCAAAACCTCTTTCCTTTGTGTCATTTCTTTCCCAATTCTATTAATACACAAGCTCATGATTATAATAGTATTTAAAAATTTTCTATCCTTGATTTTTAATAAATTACATGTTCAATGTGAAACTTAAATATTCAGAAAAAATGAGTAATAAAATCCAGTATTTTATCATCCAGAGTATACTACTGTTAATATAATTGCATAAATTTCTTTTTTATGCATAATTTTTCATCATTGACATCCTGTTGTAAATGCATTGGCATTTTTTAAAGAAAAGAATATTAAGCTATATGAATTATTAACTGTCACTAACACCTCATTTAATAGGTACATTTTGAAAGCAAATTTTATTTATTTATTTATTTATTTATTTATTTTTATTTTTTTTATTTTTTTAAATAGTTAGGGAAGGATGACCTTTGAGTATTTATTGCCTTTATTTATTTATTTTTTTTAAAATTAATTAATTAATTTATTTATTTTTGCTGTGTTGGGTCTTCGTTTCTGTGCGAGGGCTTTCTCTAGCTGTGGCAAGCGGGGGCCTCTCTTCATCGCGGTGCGCGGGCCTCTCACTGTCGCGGCCTCTCTTGCTGTGGAGCACAGGCTCCAGACGCGCAGGCTCAGTAAGTGTGGCTCACAGGCCCAGTTGCTCCGTGGCATGTGGGATCTTCCCAGACCAGGGCTCGAACCCGTGTCCCCTGCATTGGCAGGCAGATTCTCAACCGCTGCGCCACCAGGGAAGCCCAAATTTTATTTATTTGAATAAGTAAAACATGCATGTGGTTCAAAATGAGCACAAGGTGTGATGTGAACATCAACCTCCATCTATGTCTATCTCCCAGCCAGCTCATGTCCTTCCCCAGAGTAATCATTCCCACCAGTTTCTTGTATATTCTTCTTGAGATAATCCATGCACATATAAGTGCATATAAATTCCACTATATTTACCACCATATATGTCAACATACTTTAAAAAATGTTTATATTTTAAAAATGTATACATAATACACATAATTACTTAAAAAACAGTAGTATATATATTAATCTTTTTCCTTGTTTTAACAAGGAGATTTTACAGTAAATTTAGTAAAGTTAAATTGAATCATAAACATTTCATTCTCATCCTTGTTTTTAATATTTTACAAACAGAATTAATGAAACTTCTTCATGAAATACTTCCAGTCTATAAGGTTATCTGGGAACCATCCAATGAACTATTAGCTAAGCTAAGGACTACTAAATGCGTTCAGAAAACATAAGAACATAGTGATTAGGTAGAAGGTACTATAGTTGAGACTTTATTATTTTTTGACAGATCAAATCCTTGTCAAAAAATATGTGATATTTCCAGAATTTTTGCAACTCTCACCAGTATCCTCTTTAATGATGGTTTATTTATTCTAATATGCAAAATTTTACAAATATTTTTTCTGCTCTTCCAAGGGGTTCCTGAAAGTGGTTAAGTTAAAATCTCCCAGTATGATTGATTATATGTGTTTCAAATTCTTTTAATAGTTTTTTTCTTCCATGTATTTATGTTAGAGGCTATCTTTTTAGGCTCAAGCAGTTTTAGCATTATTATATCTTCCTGATGAATTGCCATTTTTATGACAATTGAATGACCTCCCTCTTCTCCTAAATCATTTTTGCCTTAAAACCTAATTTGTCAGATACCAGTATTGCCATACCTGCTGCTTTGGGTTAGCATTTGCCTGGTTTTAGGCATGTCTCTTATAAAGAGCATGTGGACAGATTTTTTTTTTTTTTTTAATTTTATTTATTTATTTATTTACTTACTTATGGCTGTGTTGGGTCTTCGTTTCTGTGCGAGGGCTTTCTCCAGTTGCGGCAAGCGGGGGCCACTCTTCATCGCGGTGCGCGGGCCTCTCACTATCGCGGCCTCTCCCGTTGCGGAGCACAGGCTCCAGACGCGCAGGCTCAGTAATTGTGGCTCACGGGCCTAGTTGCTCCGTGGCATGTGGGATCTTCCCGGACCAGGGCTCGAACCCGTGTTCCCTGCATTGGCAGGCAGATTCTCAACCGCTGCGCCACCAGGGAAGCCCAAGGACAGATTTTTTTTTAAATCCAAACTTAGAAATGTTGTCTTAAAAGGAAATTTTTATCTTTTTACATTTATTAGGATAACTCATATATATGAATTGTGGTTTTATTTATAATATTTTTTCTTTACTTATTTCTCCTCTATTACCTTTTATTGTATTATTGACTGTTTTTGCTCTCCCTACTCCAAGCCTTTTCCTTTCACTGTTTTGGAAATGATTCGTTCATTCTTTTATTTTTTTCTTTAAGTGATGACCCTTGCATTTTAGCCAGCATACTCTACCAAATGAGTCCATGGACATATCTGTCCTCTAGATACCATATAATAATCAGCGTACTTTAACTAAAACCTCTTCCTCACATTTTCATTTCCATTATACTACTCTCTTGTATTTTAGTTTCACCTTATTTTTAATTCCACCAAATGTGAGTTATCATTATTATTATTGTTTTATTTTATAGTATAAATGTTTGTTGAATGAATAAATGCAGGTAGAATTTTGACTCTACACTCAAGTTTATTATAAGCTTGTGCTTTTGATTTCTCCTCATAGATGACTTTTTACTTTTCTACCTAGAAATTTTGGGCATAGGTAAAGCCTGTGTCTTCCCTGACCTGGTAGGGTTTTGTTTTTATTTCTGTTTTTTTCTCAAAGTTTTGTGGATTAAAACTGCCTTCCCTAATTTATAGCTCCTAAATTTTAGAGCACTTTTACCTAGGCTCCTGCAACACTGACCAGTAATAAATAGCACCACTCTGCTGTAAGCTTTATTTTCTCTTTGACACTCAGGAATTTCTCTTTCTACTAATTTTTATAATATTACATACATAATAGCCAGCTTTTCTCTGTACTTGTAGTTGGAGAGAAAAATACATAGGCCCAGTTCAAAATGTTGCTAAAACCTAAATTCATATCTGTGTTTACACAATTTTATACAATGTAGTTACACTTAACATTGTAAGTACTTTCTCACATGACCACAATTTCTTTGTAAATCTTATTTTTCATTGTTTTATAGTATTCTCTCTTTTAGAGTCAGAAAGTCTGAGTTTGATTCTTCTTTGCTTCTTTCATAACTTTAAAATTTTAGATAAACTTTAGAAGGTTTTACAAGAAACTGTGCCAGTTTCTTTATTCATAAAATGCAGAAAATAATACTGTAGGATTGTTATAAAAAATCAATTAGTTCATAATTGTGGAACACTTAGAGTCATGCAGGTGTCCTCTCATTGCTCAATGAATGTTAACTATTTTTATTATTATTATATCACCTTTGACCATCACCACCATCATCTTCATATACCAACCCCAACATTATCATCATCATCAACAACATCACCATCAATTGCTTTGGGCAGAAATTGCCTCCAATCCAAATTCAGTAATATAAATAGTGCTCTAATTCATGCCTTTACACAATTTTATTTACATTTTCTTTTTTAAAAAATTCTTTTTCAATAAATTTATTTATTTATATATATATATATATATATTTTTTTTTTTTTTTTTGGCTGTGTTGGGTCTTCATTGCTGTGCACAGGCTTCTCTAGTTGCAGCAAGCGGGGGCTACTCTTTGTTGCAGTGCATGGACTTCTCATTGCAGTGGCTTCTCTTGTTGCAGAGCACTGGCTCTAGGCGTGCAGGCTTCAGTAGTTGTGGCACTCGGGCTCAGTATTTGTGGCTCGCAGGCTCTAGAGCTCAGGTTCAGTAGTTGTGATGCTCGGGCTTAGTTGCTCCGCAGCACATGGGATCTTCCCGGACCAGGGCTCGAACCTGTGTCCCCTGCATTGGCAGGAGGATTCTTAGCCACTCTGCCACCAGGGAAGTCCTACATTTTCTTTTCTTAAAATAAATGTTAAAATTAGAGTTTTAAAACACAGAATATGCTCATTTTTAAAGGGACTTTTATACAGCTTTCCAAATGTTTAACATTATCTTAAATGTTTTCTCTTCTCCCAATTTTCCTCCTTTTCAATATGTCTGTTGGTGATGTTTTCCCCACTCATTTGGCTCTTGGCATAACTACCTTATAATGTCCTACTCCATCCTCACGTACTATGTTTAGTCCTACTGGGAGACAGGCTCTGTTTTTAGGCTTCTATAAATGCATATTTATTATAGAAAAATTAGCATATATTGAACAGGGAACCAAAACTAATTTCTTGTCATGCTGTTTAGAAATAGCCAAAGTCAAGATTTGAAATATTTTATTCTTGTCTTACTATATGCTTGTTTTATTTAAATTATATATATAATTTTATGTAATATGTAATATATAAAGTTATATATAATATATATTTAATTATTTGATGGTAAGTATATTTAATGATGCTAACAGTTATTGTGAGGATATGCTATGTGTTAGGTATTTTGGCAAATGCTTTATATATGATATGCTGTACAGCAGTGTGAAGGATACTATTAGTTTATTAGTTTATGTATGAGGAGTCTGAGGGTTAAAGAGTTTATATAATTCTTCTTCTGTTCAAACACTATTAAGTGGTTAAGTTGGGACTCAAACCTAAGTCTGTCTGGTTGAAATTTTTATGCTCCTGACCACTAAAACATACTGCCATTTTCACCTTCACTTTATATCACGGGATTTAGGTGTATAGAAATGGATGAATCATAATCGTCAGTGATGATACCTTGTTAATTTAGCTCTCCTATTTTCTGTGTATGTATGTATGTATATATCTACTGTCATCTATTTTTATCTTTCTTCTTCCTCTTCTCCTTCTCCTTCTTCTTCTTCCTCTTCCTCTCCTTCTTCTTCCTCTTCATCATCATCATCATCTTCATCATTATCATCATCAATGTATCTGCATTATATAAAAACCCATGAATCTATCACCCTGCTTGGAATTTAACAAAAATTCTTACCTATAAGCTCTCCCTCATCCTATCACCCTGAATCCCATATTTATAATTACTTTTCTGTCCTTTTTGTATATGCTTGTTGCATTTGTGTGATGTGGTATGTTTGTGCTATTTTTATTTTTTTTTTTTTTTTTTTTTTTACCAGTATTCTTTATTTATTTATGGCTGTGATGGGTCTTCGTTTCTGTGCGAGGGCTTTTTCTAGTTGCGGCAAGTGGGGGCCACTCTTCATCGCGGTGCGCCGGCCTCTCATTATCGCGGCCTCTCTTGTTGCGGAGCACAGGCTCCAGACGCGCAGGCTCAGTAATTGTGGCTCACGGGCCCAGTTACTCCGTGGCATGTGGGATCTTCCCAGACCAGGGCTCGAACCCGTGTCCCCTGCATTGGCAGGCAGATTCTCAACCACTGCGCCACCAGGGAAGCCCTGTGCTATTTTTAGAATCATACAAAGGGTATCGTACAGAAGCTAATTATTTAAGCCTTCTTTTCTTATTTTATGGGCATTCAGATTCAACTATATTGTAACATGCCACTGTAGTTAAGTCATTTTGACTTCTATATATATTCTAGTATGAGAATATACAAATTTATATATCCATTCTCCTCTGATGAACATTTAGTCTGCTAAGATTTTGCTGTTGTGAACAAAGCTTCCATGATCTTACACATGTATTTTCTTCTTGTCTTTATTTACAATAATTTTGAATTTAATTTTTAACCTTTTATCTTGTAACACACGCATTTATCATCTAATTGTCAGTTTTTAATTCTTTTACAACCTGCTACCCGACAGGCTATTGCATATTTCACTTAATAGCTCCCTGTTGTTGTAATTTGTGGATAGTTCCAATTTTCTTCTATTATAAATAATTGTCTGGTGAACATCTTTGTACTTAGAGTTTTCATGTGTAGGAAGATCCAATTATGATCTATATAAATTACTGGAGTCAAGATGGAGACTACAAATAATATATATATATATATATATATATATATATATATATATATATATATACGCACATGCTAAGGTTATATTCTATGAGTATATGATATGATATAAATTATAGGGTCTCAACTGCACAGTTAGAATATGCTTTTGTCAGATATGCAGTTGCAATTTTTTGCCTTTAATAAACTGTAGATTAATTCAGCTCTGAGGCAAAAAAAGTTTTATTGACACAACATTTGATGGAACTCAGTTTGAAACACTAAGCTTCCTCAAGCAAAATCATATAATTTGTGAGTTGGAAATGTTTCAAAGTTATCTAGAGTAGAACTAATTTAAATGTTTATTTGACTTAAGGTCTGTGTATGCATGCTGTGAAAAGGAGATATAATTAACTTGATTTAGAATCAAATAAAGTGGGATACATAGGGCCATGAATAAAAGGCTTTTTGCTGAGTTTAAGAGCCCTAGCTCTTCATCTCATGTCATTGACTCACCTTGATCTCAACACCACCTTTCACTATTTACAAGCATATCAGAGAGAACTAGCAAGGTGTTCTACTTACTTAACACCTTGAGCCTTATAGCCATTGTTCTTGTCTAAGACGAACTGCTCCATCAGTCTGAGACTATTTTTAATGACATAATACTAACCATAAAATTATAGCTCCCCTTAGAGATAATTAGTTTATCCTTTCTAATTGCCACTATTCAGAACTGAAGGGATGTTTATTTCCTAAAATTTACTAGAGATTGTGTGGACCCAATACCAAAAAGAAGAAAAATGAAGAAAGAACAAAAATATGAATCTGCTTTACAGAGTTTACTTAGGGGCAGCTTGGCGTTAGTTTTAGATTGCTCCATAACTATGCTGGGCAAAGACCATATGGTGATTAAAAACTTGTATATCCTTTACTGATATCCTAGTTATAGAATTAGTCTTGTTCCTATTTATAGAATTAAGCTTTATGATATCTGGAAACCATTCCTTAAATAAGTGGCAGCTATTAATTTTATACTGTATAAAAAATTCAGAGATAAACTACAAAGATATAATAAAACTAACATACATTATATTCAAGCCACTTAATATCAGAATTCTTATAAATCTGAAAATTGTCTACTAAAGAGGCAAACTGTTTAAAATCTGTCACCATGTAATAAAGCATATAGTCACATGTGAATAAAAAGCATAGAGCGTTGCAGCAATGTGTACACTTTGCAACCACTTTTTCTTCTATTAAAATATCAAATGTAGATTTTTGTGTTAAAAAGGAATTTTAAGTTTCCATAAAAATAATTTTAAAATCATATATTTTAAGATTTTACAATGTAGAAAAAATTAGGTAGATAGAAAATAGAAACTCCACAATAATAACATTCAATACTCCATGTAAAATATTTGAATAAAATAGTTACAGTTATTATTCCAAATATTGTATTTGGTTGTCAGCATAACACATCTCTTTGCACAATTACAGTTTTGCTGAGAAGCAAGAACCAAATTATACCACCTCAGTTTACAGAAATACAAGAATAAAATTATTAACATGAATAAAACTAGCAGCAATACATCATGTAGTTAGAGGAATGAAAACTGAAGAATTTTTTCAGTGTCTGAAGCAGTTTTTTTAAATTGATGAGAATTATTAATTTTATGACCAATTTTATATAATCTGAATTTAATCTGAGACTCAAGATTAATTGAAAAGTTATATAACCTATATCATTGTTTTCAATGTAAAAATATTCTCAATATTGTGAAACAAAATTGAAAAATTTTAAAGTCGGTTTAAATATGAAAATAATAGAAAGTAGACATTGAGACAGGGAACAACTTCGTTGTTCATACAACTCCAGATATGCACACATGTCCTTACTATTTTGGTGGGCAATTATGCCATTTCAGCTATTCCTAATAAAATTCTCATTTGGTGGATTTAAGTCAACACCTTAATATTATTTGAGCATAATTTTTGTGGTATATTACAAAATGATTTTAGGTTAGATTTTGGTAGAAAATAGCCAGGGCCCATTTGGCTGCTACTTTTCTTGGAAGAGAAAAAAAATAAAAGCTTTATCTTAATTAAAGTTTAATTAAGGATCACGTTTGGCAGTACTTTTCACACCGATCTACACCAGCAGATTTTCTAGGGCTTAACTTTATCGTGCAGAAAATCCTCTTTTATTACTCCCAACCTGTTGTAAAAGCTGTTGGCACAAAGCAGTGGTTGCTTCATTCAGACGCCTTGTTTGCCACTGGAAATAACCCAAGTCTCTAGAGATAGCACCACAGTGGTTCAATTTAATATCTGTCCCATCACTACAAGACTCCAGCTCATTATTAATGATACTATTCATTAATTTCTTGTTGGGCTGATGTTGTTATTTATTAAAATATTAAAGAATGCCCCTGGGACACATGCATAATGAGGGACACCTCAGTTTCATGAGCGGTACCAGCTGAAGGAATGAATGAACACACTACAGATTTACCCACCCTGCGCTGCACCATTCCTCCCTCATTAGTCCTGCTACATCTCTGAGTGACACTGTAAATTCATTTTGTGCTCTGTCCAATCAGAGCTTAATACAAATGCAGGGCCTTTTTTTTTAATGAGCCATTCCTATGCAAAATGAATTGACTACTGTCTAACTCATCTAATCCGCCTGTATTTTGGGGAAGAACTAAATTGCCTGTATTTATATAGGAGATAAATAAAAGCTGACATATTTTTTTCCTTTTCAGTCTTGCATTAGGAAAATTTCAACATAATAAATTCTCCATCTTAAGAACCTGCCACCTTAGTTAACTAAATCCCAGCATGACATTTAAACATGTGATCGTCGTATTTAAAAAAGCCTAAACAAGCAGTTTGTACACGGCAGTGGTCATTTGATGTGTGTTTGCACATGCATTCAGGTGCAGCCTACAGAAATTCTAAGAATGCTTGATGTGTTTGCTCACCTTTTCAATACATGGGTATTTAAAGACATACTTCAAGTGTGCTCGAATGTATATGGTCATATAAAAGAGAAAATGTGTGACATTTATAATCATTTTCAACTATTTGGGGAATAAATAATATTAAAATATTTTTTCTTAGAGAAGAAAAATCTTATTATTTGGTTCTCTTTCTGGTCAATGAATGCACAGAGTGAAATCTGCATAACAATTGAGGTAGCATCTGAACGTAAAGTTTTAATTTGCTCTATACGGTTGTTATTTTCTCTCCTGTGCAAATAATTACTTTGGTGAAGAAATACCACACTGTTTTGAGGGGATTAACTGGGCATAATTGCAGCCTGTTTTGATCCCTCTTTTAATAATGGATTTTTTTCAATCTATGTCTAGTAGGGCAGCTTTGGAAGAATAGTTTAAAAGCTTTTATAGATGCCTGTGCAATCTTTATACCTTGAATTTATACCTGTTTGTTTCTGAGCAAAAAAGGCATTGTATCTGTATGATTACATCGAGGGTTCATATTGCAAACCTTAACCTATCTTTGCTTAAGACAAAGAATTGTGGTTGTTTTAATCCCATCCAGTAGTTTATATTTCAATATACATCCTTTCTAGATTACATTCTGTTCAAAGTGAAATTTATTGCATGTTTTATTTTGAAATACAATTTCATGACATAATTTTTCCTGGCCAGTGTTAAGTGCTCAAAAATCATTTGCAAAAAAAACAGTATGCTAGATAGGCTGCAAAATATATTTTTTGTCTAAATTTTCAAATCTTGAACTATTACTGGCCAGATTTAAATATTGTAGCATGTTTGCTTCACAGTAGTGACTTAGAAAGATACTGATTTTTAGGCCATATTTTCTTCCAAGTCCTGATTAAGGTAGATGACATATTCATATTTTTATTTATTGGTATCAGTCATATTCAGGAAGGACTAAGGAGTTTATTTTCTCCAAAGCAACAGGAACCATGATGATCAAATGTTGTTAGGTTCTCATAACTCCATAAAAATGATTTAATAAAACTTCAATCCTGAAAAAAGAGCAATGAGACATTTTTCTTAAATATATTAAAGAAAAAATAGAAGTTGGAAAAATGAAGATTGAGAAGAGCAATGACCACATTTTAAGAAAATTGTGAGAGTGCAAGAAGGAAGAGATGATGATTATGATGATGATGATGATGATGATGACAATTTTACAAAATCCCTGAAAATTAAAACTAGGGTTCTTTTAGAAGGATGTTTTATGTCAAAACAACTGATAAAATAGAAAAAAAACTTATTATTCTAATTTCTCATAGGAAGTGAGCTGCATTCTTTTTGGGAATAAATGCTTTAATATAAACGCTCAGAGTGGAGAGTAAAACAAAGAGGGCCTCAGATGAAGGGAGAAATGTTTGATGAGAAATCAGAGTTGAGGGGTGGCAACTAGTGGGGAAGGAGAAGATGTGTTTGTTTCTTTGGGGCGGGAGCCAGTGGGAAAATGTGATTGTTAGAAAGAGGGGCTGCAGGATGATTGTGCTGTGTGCCCTTCCTCCCAAAGTCAGTAGAACCTACTAAAATCACCAAATGTTTGGTGAGAGAAGATTTTTGGAGTAGAGATCAATGAAAAGCTTGCCTTCAGACAAAGGTATAATAGTTTATGCAGATATGGAAATTCTGCGATAGAGAGAAACCATGGTACTGGGAGTTAGATCAAAAAGTAGCAAAACTATTTTGTGGATGAAAACCCTCAGCCAATAGCAGGATAGCACACAAACTTCTACAGGTAGAGTTAGAAGGACCCAATCCCATAGATATTTTTTAGCCCAACAAGCCCTCTTATTTACAGATAATGAAAAATATATTAGGAAGTTAAGTGGCAAAAGTAGTTACATATTAGTGTAATTAATGTAATTTCCACTCACTATGTTTGCTTATGATGGTTATAGGCTTGTAATGTTAAGAAGTGGCACAGAATTAAACTATATGGTGCAGAAGGTCTGAGGTAAAATTATGTATTAAATTATATATTACAACTGGCAACGCAGTTTCAGGCAACACAGTTTCAGAAATATTGAAATAGGCTAACATCACAGGAAGTAGTTAGACACTAAGACAAAAATTTCCTTGGATTATCATCAAAGTATTTTGCATGTGTTGACCAGTGGTATGATATTTTTAGATTCTTATGCCACTTTGATTACTTTATATGAGAAAGTATTCACTTACTCCCCAAGTATTTAAAATTCTAGGACGATTAAATAATAAAGGCAAGGTTCTCCATGAGTTAGGAGAAAAAGAAACATAATTTCTCTCTGAGATTACCTTTAAAATTCTAAGTTAAAGTATCTACTTAGTGGAGTATTATCATCATTAAATGAGTATAGTTACATTTTGAGAATCATGTCTTAGAATTTAAAATGTGAAATATCTTGATGTTTCTTTTGCAGTGCAAATTTAACCCTTTGGATTAAGGAGGAAGAGTGGAATATGCTGTTTTTTTTTAAGTCAGCAAGTCAATATTCTTGTTAATTTTTATAGAGTAAATTTAAATATAAATATATAAATAAATACAAATATAAAATATAAAAATACAGTGTAAAAAGTGAATATTTCTCATGCCGTTATTTAATATTATTTTTTATACAGTCCATAGAGACCATATTGACAATCAATATAGTCAGATCAAATAGTGAACTTATTTGTGACAAAAAGTGAACTTATTTGACAGATCAAATTGTAAACTTTCTCTTCTCATTTTGTCATATCATATTTGACAACCAGTCATTATTATTTTATTATCTTTCAGATGCTAAGTTAATATTTATATTCTCCAAAATGCTTCATGGGAAATAATAGGAATTTAAACCAAAATGTATTTTAGAAGAATTTCTTTTCTGTTTTGAGTCATATGTTTGATTTTTAAATTGCCAGATGTTAAGCTTAATAAAGGAATCTCTTTTTCTGGCCAGATCTTCTGGTGCCCATTAGAAATGAGTTATTTTGCATTATATTTTATACAGAGTTCCTATCCAAACAAACTGAGGAGTTTTAAAAACTTTGGTAAAAATGGGTATTTAAAATTTCTGAATGAAAAAGGCAATTTGTATAATTCTCCCCTGAAACAGGGAAGGAATGTTAAACTTCTGTCTTAGCCCTGCCTTTCCTGGAAATTGAATCTAGTTTAATGAAGATTTAAAGGAAAATTTTACTTTTTAAATAAGATTAAAAATATAACTTCTGTCATAGACATACGGGAAAAGATTTTGTTCTTTGGAATAGAGGATGAAGATTGAAAGTCTTGTGCTTAGAAAAGAAATGCCTTAGTTTGATCTGAATGAACGTGATCAATTCATCAATAACTTAATTATTTGAGGGAATGAAGTTTTCTTGAAAATATATGTGTATGTAAACACATAGACACAAACATATACACACACACATAGACACAGACACATACACACGAATCTTAGAAAAGAAAGTAAATATAATACTATTTTTCCAGTTTTATAAGAAAATCAAGATTTTACTTACAATAATTCTGAAATTTTGTCTGTCAGTATCCCTAAGTCAGTAGCTGTTCAAGAAATCCTCTTTACTATAGTAAATTTAGCTATACCCTTTATCCCTTTGTGCCTCTGAGTAAATATTCTCGACTTACTTGGAATAGCCTTGTATAAAAATATTGGTATCCATACTTTGAATTTGAAGTTATAGAGTTGTTTGATTATTCTAAAATTTATAAAAGAGTTCTTTCTTTTTTTCTTTTTTAATAATAGTGAAAATGCTGCCTCTAAGCTGGGCCATATTCTTTGCAAGCATCGACTAGTGGTGAATATGATCAATTCCATTTCCCTGAAAAAGACCTAGAGACATAAAAATGCTACTTGATGCCATAAGATGGAGAAAGAGTATTGCCATGCTGATACCTGACTCTAAAGCTGAGGTCCAGTGCAGTGTCTTGTCTCTGACCATTGCATCAAGCTGCCACGTGTAGGAGAACATGGTTGTCCATGATCACAACTTCAAAAGTTAGGAATGCACAAAAAGATACATGTACCACAATGTTCACTGCCGTACTCTTTACAATAGCCAGGACATGGAAGCAACCTAAATGTCCATCGACAGATGAATGGATAAAGAACAGTGGCACATATATACAATGGAGTATTACTCAGCCATAAAAAGAAACAAAATTGAACTATTTCTAGTGAGTTGGACGGACCTAGAGTCTGTCATACAGAGTGAAGTAAGTCAGAAAGAGAGAAACAAATACTGTATGCTAACGCATATATATGGAATCTAAAAAAACGGTACTGATGAACCTAGTGACAGGGCAGGAATAAAGACGCAAACGTAGAGTATGGACTTGAGGACACAGGGAGGGGGAAGGGTAAGCTGGGACGAAGTGAGAGAGTAGCACTGACATATATACACTACCAAATGTAAAATAGATAGCGAGTGGGAAGCAGCCACATAGCACAGGGAGATCAGCTCGGTGCTTTGTGTCCACCTAGAGGGGTGGGATAGGGAGGGTGGGAAGCAGACGCAAGAGGGAGGGGATATGGGGGTATATGTATACATATAGCTGATTCACTTTGTTGTACAGCAGAAACTAACACAGCATTGTAATGCAATTATACTCCAATAAAGATGTAAAATAAATAAAAACAATAAGAATGGGAAATGAAAGTTAAGAATGCAACTGAAACTCCAGCATTTCCTATAACCCATTAAGAGTTTACTTATTATTTTTTCTTTATTATTTATGGAGGTAGAAAGGACAGCAGTAATGAGCTTCTTAATGTAAAGAAATACTTTCTTTACTTAAATTTACAAGTTTTAAGTATTTGTCTGGGACTTGGTGAACAAATTTGTATTCACAAAAGCCATTCTATTAATTGCATATTCTTTGTCATATTTTCTAATTAAGGAACATTAATTTTTTTGAGTCTCTAAGATAGATGGGCAGATTGGGAGGGGAATATATACATGCACACACATAGATATACATATATATATACACTTACTCTTCAAATATGCTTATTCACTTTGAATTATTAAAATTATATTTTGATTACAAGAAAACCAGGTCCACTTCTGGTTAGAATGTAGAAAGTTACAGCAAACCTGTACTTTACCAACTAGAGAAAACCAGATAAACTATAATACCACTTATGTCAGAAGACATAGAAAAGCTTTGGTTCTAAGAAACCTAAAAAAACATTGAATTCCATAAAGAAAAGAGTTTTTCCTGGTTAAATGATTATCAGTCACTATGGTAATTTGCTGGTTGCATTTTTCATACTGGGCAAAAGTGCCATAAGTGGGAAGAAGATGAGACTCCCCTCAGCTGAGGATACATAAAAAAAGAAAAAAACTGGCGATGTTTTAATGAGCATTCAGGCCAGTGTGACCTACTGGAACACCAGGAATCCTAAGCTCACTAATTATCCCACTCCTCACCATCAGTTTCCCCTTAAGGACTTTGCTGGGCTGAGACCTGAAGGCCTAAGGTAGGAAGGCAGATAAAAACTCTCCCACAGAGTCATGATGCTTGGGAGAAAGTTTTTCCAGTAAAAGGAACCAATGATAAACACAAGAATGTTCTTATCCTCAAGACATTTTAACATGAAAGTAAAAAGATGCCAAATAAAGCCACAGAACAGCCTCAATACAGCTCAGTTCCCAATTAAATCTAAGTGATCAGTCCTTCAAACTATCTGCCATGTGAGAAAAGGACATGCCTTCTCTAGGGAAAATACATATCAAATTATCTATCATTTTAAAATACAGAATTTGTGGCATATACTCGAAATTATGAGATATGGAAAATTGCCGAAAAATATAACCCATATAATGGAGAGAAAAACAATTCAATGGAAGCAGAAACACACATCAAACAAATGTAATAAGCAAAAAAGTAATCTGAAATAACTGTCATAAATGTTATAGAAAATAAAGAAAAAGATGGAAAGTGGAGAAAGATGGAAAAATTCAACAGAGTATTGAAATTTCAAAAAACCCCAGAAAACCCAAAACTTGTAGACATTATAGAAGAGAAGTCTACAACATCTGAAATGAAGAATCAGTTGGATAAGCTTATAACAACTGAATGAGACAGAAGAAATGCTCAGTGAAGTACAATCTGAAGTACAGAGAGAAAACTAAAACCCAACAGAACAGAGTGTGAGAGACATGTGGAACACTATCGAGTCACCTAACATATGTGTAATTAGAGACCCCAAAAGAGAGGAGATTATAGAACAGGTCAGGAGCCATTTTGATGAGATTATTACCAATAATTTCTTTGAAACTTGATAATAAGAATTCAATACACATATTCAAGAAGTTCACTAAACCCCAAGTAGGGTAAATACAAAGAAAGCCACACTTAGGCACATCAGTCAAATTGCTGAAAATCAGAGATGACGAGAAAATCTTAAAAGCAGCCAGAGAAAAAAAGACACAATATGTTCAAGAAGCAATCGTAAGATTTAAAGCTGATTTCTAAATGCAAACTACAGAAGACAAAATTACAATGGAATACTAGCTCTAAAGTTCCAGGACAAATAACTACAAACTTAGAATTCTATATTTATTGAAGACATTACTGAAAAATGAAGCCAAATAAAGACATTTTTAAAAAGATTAAAATGAGAGAATTCACTGCCAAAAGACCAAAATTATAGAGACTAGTAAATGAAAGTTTTCAGGTTGAAAGGAAAACTTCTGGATGAATCCATAGGACTGCAGGGAGAAACAGAGTAAGTATTTGGGTAAATATACAAATATTTTAAAAACCTTTAAAATAAATTAACTATATAAAGCAACACAAATTAATGATGTATTATATGGTGCATAACATTTATAGAGATAAAATACAGCACCCAACAGCGCAAAATGAAAGAGGAAAGAATACAGTAAGTCCCTTACATACAAACTCGTTCCATTCTGAGAGTGAGTTCCTTAAGTCCAACATGTTCCCAAGTCCAACAAAGTTAGCCTAGGTACCCAACTAACACAATTGGCTATATAGTACTGTACTGTAATAGGTTTATAGTACTTTTCACACAAATAATACCTAAAAAACAAACACAAAAAATAAAACATTTTTAATCTTACAGTACAGTACCTTGAAAAGTACAGTAGTACAGTTCAACAGTTGGCATAGAGGGGCTGGCATCTAGTGAACAGGCAAGAAGAGTTACTGACTGGAGGAGGGAGAAGAGGTGGGGGATGGTAGAGCTGAAAGATCATCAGCGATAGGAGACGGAGGGCAAGCTGCAATTTCACTCATGCCTGACGTTGATGGCACAGGTTCTGGTTCCTTGCTAGATTCAATTCTATCACCCTCTTGAAAAAACGATCCAGTGATGTCTGGGTAGTAGGTCTTTTTTTCTCATCATAGGTGACACAGTAGCACTGCATTGCATTCTGAACAGCTGCTGCAACCTTCCTGTACCGTTCTACGTTCATGCCCTGTGCCTCAAAAACTAACAGTGCCTCCTCAAATAAAGAAAATCCCTTTGCCGTTTCCTGCGTTGTGAATCTCTTCGGTTCTTCAGTTACTTCTTCCTATTGTCTCTCTTCATCCTTTCTCTGTGCCTCCAATTCATGGCACTTCTTAGCAGTACCCATTACATCGCTGCTGCTTTTACACTTGCTTCTGGACATCCTGGGCTTGAAACAAAGATACTGTACTACTGTACTCTATACAGTGCTTACTAAAGTACACAAAAGCACAACCACTTGTAGAGGATGCACACATGTGACAATGTACACCAATGTACACATGAACTAACTTACATGATTGGACATGTGAATGCACGTTCGCATCTTTGAAAGTTCGAAACTTGAAGGTTCTATGTAGGGGATTTGCAGTAAATAGAAACATGCTATTGCTAAGTTCTTACATTATTCATGAAGTGATAAAGTACTAAATTGATGTAGATTCTAATTAGTTAAAGATGCATATTGTAATCTGTAGAGTAGCTAATTAAAAATGTAAAAAGTTGTAACTCAAAAGCTGGTAGGAGATGTAAAATGGAATTCCAAAAAATTCTTGGCTAATTCAAAAGAAAGCAAGGAAAGAAGAAAGAAGCTAAAACTACGTGGGCAGACAGAAAAAAAAAATAGCAGAATGTATTTAAACTCAACTGTACAAGTTATAACACCAAGTTTTGATAAAAACTCCAGTTAAAAGACTGTCAGTTAGTATAAAATAAGACCCCAATACAATATATATTTACCTACATCAAGGTAAATGGATGGAAAAAACCTGTATTTCACTATATTAATATTGGATAGAGTAGACTTTAAGTCAAAGAGATGTATTGGAGATGATGGGGGACATTTCAAAGTGGCACATGGAAAATTCAGTAGGAAGACATAACAGTACTAAATATATATGCAACTAATCACATACCTACAAAATATATGAGAGCAAAACAGGAAAATATAAACAAAAAAGGAGAAATAGAAAAATCCACAATCATACCTGAAGATATAAAACCTCTTTCAGTAATTTTGAGAACAAGCATACAAATGATCGGTTATAGAAGTTGTAGAAAATGTGACCCAAATTAACCAAATTGAGCTAATTAACATTTATAGAACAATATACCTAACCACGTAGGATACACAAACACATAGAATTTTCATCAAAATAGGCCACATGCTGGATACCATAAAGTATGTGTCAGATAATTTTCAAATGGAACTAGGCTGTTTCAGATTTGTCACTGTCATATCTTTAGTGCCTCACTCTAGCCAGAAATATGTGCAGACTCTGAAGGAGTCATACTCCATCTCATTTCTGCATGTTTATAACTTAGCCTTGTCCTTACTCTCAAATTTGTTTGGGAAATGTATTCTTATTTTTGAGGGCACAGATTATATTTACCCTTCATTGGGAAGTTATACTTGTCACTTAAGATTGTGATATCCTTCTGTCTTTTCAAAATACCTGTGCTTATGCATAGTTCTTATTACACTATATTTTATTATTAACTTTCTGACATCCAAGTTTAAACAAACCTATAAATTTTGTCTTGTCTTGAGGACAGAAGTATCTTGAGGACTGAAACTATTTATTTATTTGTTTGTTTATTCATTTTATTATTTTTTAATTGAAGTATAGTTGACTTATAGTATTATGTTAGTTTCAGGAGTACAACATAGTGATTTGATATTTTTGTGCATTATGAAATAATCAGCACTATGAGTCTAGTTACTATCTGTCACCATGCAAAGTTATTGCAATATTGTTGACCATAGTCCATGTACTGTACATTACATCCCTGGAATGTTTATTTTATAACTGGCGTTTGGACCTCTTAATCTCCTTCACCTATTTTGTCCATCCCTTCACCCCTCTGGTTAGCCACTGTTTTCTTCTCTGTTTCTATGAGTCTGTTTCTGTTTTGTTATGTTTGTTCATTTGATTTGTTTTTTAGACTCCACATATAAGAAATCTTACAGTATCTGTCTTTCACTGTTTGACTTATTTCACTTAGCATAATACCCTCTAGGTTCATCCATGTTGTCACAAACGGCAAGATTTCATTCTTTTTTATGGCTAATATTACATTATACATACATACGTACATATATATACATATATATCACGTATTCTTCATCCATTCATCTATTGATGGACACTTCGGTCACTCTCACATCTTGGCTGTTATAAATAATGTTGCAATAAATAATGGGGTACACATATCTTTTCAAATTAGTGTTATCATTTTCTTTTAATAAATACCCAGAAGTGGGGTTGCTGAAACATATGGTAGTTCTATTTTTAATTTTTTTGAGGAATCTCCATACTGTTTTCCACAGTGGCTGTACCAATTTACATTCCTATTAGCAGTGCATGAAGGTTCCCTTTTCTCTACATCCTCACCAAGACTTGTTATTTGATACCATTTTAATAACAGGAGTCAGGTGATATCTCATTGTGGTTTTGATTTGCATTTTTCTGGTTATTAGTGATGTTGAGTATCTTCATGTGCCTGTTGGCCATCTATATGTCTTCTTCAGAAAAATATATATTCGGGTCCTCTACCCATTTTTAAATTGGATTTTTTGTTTTTCCTTTTTATATTGAAATGTTTGAGTTCTTTATATATTTTGGATATTAACCCTTATCAAACATGTTGTTTGCAAAATATTCTCCCATTCAGTAGGTTGCCTTTTTGTTTCATTAATGGTTTCTTCATTGTGCAAAAGCTTTTTAGTTTGATGTGGTCTCATTTGTTTATTTTTGCTTTTGTTGCCCTTGCCTGAGAAGACATATCCAAAAAATATTGCTAAGATTGATGTCAAAGAGCATACTGCCGATGTTTTCTTGTAGTAGTTTTATGGTTTTATGTTCTACATTTAAGTTTTTAATCCATTTTGAGTTTATATTTGTATATGGTGTAAGAAAATGGTCTACAGTTTACCCTCAAATAACACAGGAGTTAGGAGCATTGACCGCCCAAATAGTCGAAAAATTGCTTATAACTTTATAGTCAGCCCTATGTATCTGAGGTTCCACATTCACAGAGTGAACCAATCTCAGATTGTGTAGTACTGTTGTACGTGTTTATTGAAAACCATCTGTGTATAAGTGGACCCATATAGTTCAAACTCATGTTGTTCAAGAGTCAACTGTAGTTTCATTCCTTCGCATGTAGCTGACTAGTTTTCCCAACAACATTTAGTGAAGAGACTGTCTTTTCCCCATTGTATATTCTTGCCTTCTATGTCTTAGATTAATTGACCATATGTGTGTGAGTTTATTTGTGGGATCCTATTGATCTATATGTTTGTTTTTATACCAGTAACATACCATTTTGGTTACTATGGCTTTGTAGTATAATCTGAAATAAGGGGATGTGATATCTGCAGATTTGTTCTTTCTCAAGATTGCTTTGGCTATTTGGGGTATCTTGTGGACCCATACAAGTTTTAGGATTATTTGTTCTAGTTCTCTGAAAAATGTCATGGATATTTTGATAAGGATTGCTTTAAAACTGTAGATTGCTTTGGGTAGTGTTGACATTTTAACACTTTTAATTCTCCAATCCATGAGCATGGTTTATCTTTCCATTTACTTTTGTTGTCTTCAGTTTCCTTCATCAATGTCTATAGTTTCAGAGTACAAGTATTTAATCTCCTTGGTTACATTTATTCTAGGTATTCTTTTTGATGCAATTGGAAATGGAATTTTTCTTAATTTCTCTTTCTGATTGTTTTTAGTGTATAGAAATGCAACAGATTTCTGTATATTAATTTTGTATCCTGAAACTTTACTGATTCATTTATTCTAATAGTTTTCTTTTTTTTTTTTTTTTTTGGTGGAGTCTTTAGGGTTTTCTATATATGGCATTATGCCATCTGCAAATAGTGACATGTTTACTTCTTCGTCTTTAATTTGGATCTTTCATTTCTTTTCCTTTTGTCCTATTGCTGTGGCTAGAATTTCCAATACTATGTGGCAAGAGTTGGCATCCTTGCCTTGTTTTCAGTCTTAGAGGAAAAGCTTTCAGCTTTTCACCATTAAGTATATGTTTGCTGTGGGTTTGCTATATATGATCTTTATTATGTTGAGGTACATTCCCTCTGTACCCACTTTATTGAGAGTTTTTATCATGAATGTATGTTGAATTTTATCAAATTCTTTTTCAGCATCTATTGAGGTGATCATGTGATTTTTATCCTTTGTTTTGTTAATGTGGTGTTTCATGTTGATTGATTTACAAATATTGAACCATCCCTGCATCCCTGGGATAACTTTCACTTCATCATGGTGTATGATCCTTTTAATGTATTGTTGAGTTCAGTTTGTTACTATTTTGTTGAGGATTTTTGCATCTATATTCAGCAGAGATATTGGCCTGTAATTTTCTTTTTTCTTCATCTGGTTTTGGTATCAGGGTAATGCTGGTCTTTTAGAATGAGCTAGAAAGTATTCCCTCCTTTTCAGTTTGTTGGAATGATTTGAGAAAAATAGGTATTTACTCTTCTTTAAATGTTTGGTAGAATTCGCCCCTAAGGAATTTTGTCCTGGACTTTTGTTTGTTGGGAGGTTTTTGGATTGCTGTTTCAATTTCCCTACCAACTGGTCTGCTCAGACTTTCTATTTATTTCTTATTCATTCTTGGAAGATTTTATGTTTCTAGGAATAATTTATCCATTTCTTCTAGGTTGTCCAATTTGTTGGCATATAATTGCTTTTATGATTGTTTATATTTCTGTGACTTTGGTGAAACTTCTCCTCTTTCATTTCTAATTTTAATTCTAATTATGGGCTCTTTTTTTCTTAATGAGTCTAGCTAAATATTTACCAATTTTGTTTATCTTTTCAAAGAACCAGATTTTAGTTTCATTGATCTCTTCTACTGTTTTTCTTTTTTTTTTTTTAGTGTCTATTTTATTTCCACTCTGATCTGTATTATTTCCTTCTTTCTATTAACTTTGGGCTCTGTTTGTTCTTCTTTATATAGTTTCTCTAGGTGTAATTTTAGGTTGTTTATTCAGGAAATTTCTTGTTTCTTGAGGTAGGCCTGTATCACTGCAAATTTTCCTCTTAACACTACTTTTACTGCATCCCATAGATTTTGGAAATCTGTCTTTATATTTTAATTCATCTCAAAGTAACTTTTTATTTCCTTTTTGATTTTTTTTCACTGACACAATGGTTGTTCAGTAACATGTGTTTGTGTTTTTTCCAGTTTTCTTTTTTTTTAAATTTTTTATTTTTAATACAATTTTTAAAGGTTACTTTCCATTTAGAGTTATTACAAAATATTGACTATGTTCCCCATGTTGTACAATACATCCTTGAGCATATCTTACACCCAATAGTTTGTATCTCCCACTTCTCCACCCCTAAACTGCCCCTCCCTCTCCCACTGGTAACCACTAGTTTGTTCTCTATATCTGTGAGTTTGCTTCTTTTTTGTTATATTCACTAGTTTGTTATATATAGTTTCCACACATAAGTGATATTGTACTGTATTTGTCTTTCTCTGACTTATTTCACTTAGCATAATGCCCTACAAGTCCATCCATGTTGCTGCAAATGGCAAAATTCCATTCTTTTTTATGGCTGAGTAGTATCCTATTGTGTGTGTGTGTGTGTGTGTGTGTATCTCACATTCACATCTAATTTTCTAATTTATCCATTTATCTGTTGATAGACACTTAGGTTGCTTCCATATCTTGGCAATTGTAAATAATGCTGCTGTAAACATTGAGGTGCATGGATCTTTTTGAATTAGTATTTTTCTTTTTTTTTTCAGGTGCATATATACCCAGGATTGAAATTGCTGGGTCATATGGTAGTCCAGTTTTCTTCTTGTATTTGATAGTTTCATATCTTTGCCTATATTTGATAGTTTCATACCTTTGTCTTTGAAAAAGATGCCTGATAAGATTCCAATCTTCTTATGCTTATTGAGACTTATTTTGTGACCTAGACTGTGATCTATTTTGGAGAATGTTCCATGTGCACTTGAAAATAATGTTTAGTCTGCAGTTTGGGATGGAATGTTCTATGTATACCTATTAAGTACCTTGGATCTAATATGTCATGTAAGGCCAATATTTCCTTATTGATTTTCTGTCTAAATGATCTATCCATTGATGTGATGTATTAAAGTACTCTATTATTATTGTATTACTGTCAATTTCTTCCTTTATGCTTGTTAATATTTGCTTTATATATTTAGGTGTTCGTATGTTGGGCGGATAATTACTTACATGTGTTAAATCTCCTTGTTTGATAGACACATTTATCATGTAATACCCTTCTTTGGCTTTTATTACAGTCTTTGTTTTGAAGTATTTTGTCTCATATGAGTATGCTATTTCATTTTTTTTTCATTTTTATTTGCATGGAATATCTTTTTCCATTCCTTCACTTTCAGTCTATGTGTGTCTTTAGTGCTGAAGAAAATCTTTTATAGGCAGCATATATATGGGTCTTGTTTTTTGATTCCATTCAGCCACCGTAAATCTTTTGATTGAAACATTTAGTCCATTTACATTTAAATTATTAATAAGTATGTAATTATTGCCATTTTGTTAATTGTTTTTGTGTTGTTTTTATAGTTCTTTTCTCTTTTTTTCTCTTCCTTTGGGTCTCCTTTCTTGAGGTTTGATGGTTTTCTTTAGTGTTATGTTTGTGTTCCTTTCTCTTTGTGTATCTATTGTAGGTATTTTGTTGTGGTTCATGTATATCAACCTATACACTTAGCTATTTTTTTAATCTGATAGTTGCTTAAGTTTAAACACATTCTAAAATACCTACATTTTTACTTCCCCCACCACATTTTATGTTTTTGATATCATATTTTACATCTTTTACATAAGTAGTTAAGTTACCTTTAACTACTTATTATGGTTGATTTTACCACTTTTGTCTTTTAACCTTCATACTAGCTTTCTAAGTGGCTGATTTACTGCCTTTATTATATGTTTATCAGGGAGATTTTTTCTATTACATGTTTTCTTATTTTTCGTTATGATCTTGTCTTTTACCTTAAAGAAGACCATCTAACATTTCTTGTAAGGCCATTTTAGTGGTGATGCATTCTTCTAGTTTTTGCTTGTCTGGGATACTCTTTATCTCTCCTTCTATTCTGAATGATAACATTGCTGGGTAGAGTATTCTTGGTTGTAGATTTTCTCCTTTAAGCACTATAAATATATTATGCCACTCTCCTTTGACCTGCAAAGTTTCTTCTGATATCAACAGAATAGTCTTAGTATCAGCTAATAGCCTTAAGGGGGTTTTCTTTTTTGGGACTTGTTTTTCTCTTGCTACCTTTAAAATTCTCTCCTTATCCTTAAATATGCCATTTTAATTATGCTATGTCTTGATGTGCATCTCTTTGGGTTCATTTTGTTTGAGATTCTCTGTGCTTCCTGCATCTTGATGTCTGTTTCCTTGTTCTTGGTTCTTTTTTTTATATTTTCTAACTCCTTGTTGAAGTTCTCACTGTGTTCCTCAACTCTTCTCCCAAGTTCAGTGAGCATTTTTATGACTGTTGGTTTGAACTCTATATCAGGTAAATTACTTATCTCTGTTTCATTAGGATTTTTTCTTGGGACTTAATTTTGTTCTTTCTTTTCTATTCTCATTTTGTTGGACTTTCTGTGTTTGTTTCTATTAACTAGGTTGAACAGTTACCTCTCCTGGTCTTGAAGGTAAAATGACCTTGTGACCTTGTGTAGGAGCATCCCTGTGTAGACTGCATGTGCCTTGTGGTTTTGATGGCAGTGCTGGGTTTTTATCATAAATGGGTGTTCAATTTTGTCAAAAGCTTGTTCTGAATCTACGGAGATGATCATATGGTTTTTCTCCTTCAGTTTGTTAATATGGTTTATCACATTGATTGATTTGTGTATATTGAAGAATCCTTGCATTCCTGGGATAAATCCCACTTCTTCATGGTGTATGATCCTTTTAATGTGCTGTTGGATTCTGTTTGCTAGTATCTTGTTGAGGATTTTTGCATCTGTGTTCATCAGTGATATTGGCCTGTAGTTTTCTTTCTTTGTGACATCTTTGTCTGGTTTTGGTATCAGGGTGATGGTGGCCTTGTAGGATGAGTTTTGGAGTGTTCCTCCCTCTGCAATATTTTGGAAGAGTTTGAGAAGGATAGGTGTTAGCTCTTCTCTAAATGTTTGATAGAATTCGCCCGTGAAACCATCCAGTACTGGGATTTTGTTTGTTGGAAGATTTTTAATCACAGTCTCAATTTCAGTGCTTGTGATTGGTCTGTTTATATTTTCTATTTCTTCCTGGTTTAGTCTCTGAAGGTTATGCTTTTCTAAGAATTTGTCCATTTCTTCCAGGTTGTCCATTTTATTGGCATATAGTTGCTTGTAGTAATCTCTCACGATCCTTTGTATTTCTGCAGTGTCAGTTGTTACTTCTCCTTTTTCATTTCTAACTCTGTTGATTTGAGTCTTCTCCCTTTTTTTCTTGATGAGTCTGGCTCATGGTTTATCAATTTTGTTTATCTTCTCAAAGAACCAGCTTTTAGTTTTATTGATCTTTGCTATTGTTTCCTTCATTTCTTTTTCCTTTATTTCTGATCTGATCTTTATGATTTCTTTCCTTCTGCTAACTTTGGGGTTATTTTGTTCTTCTTTCTCTAATTGCTTTATGTGTAAGGTTAGGTTGTTTATTTGAGATGTTTCTTGTTTCTTGAGGTAAGATTGTATTACTATAAACTTCACTCTTACAACTGGTTTTGCTGCATCCCATACGTTTTGGGTTGTCGTGTTTTCATTGTCATTTGTTTCTAGGTATTTTTTGATTTCTTCCTTGATTTCTTCAGTGATCTTGGTTATTAAGTAGTGTATTGTTTAGCCTCCATGTATTTGTATTTTTTACAGATATTTTCCTGTAATTGATATCTAGTCTCATAGCATTGTGGTCGGAAAAGATACTTGATACAATTTCAATTTTCTTAAATTTACTGAGGCTTGATTTGTGACCCAAGATATCTATCCTGGAGAATTTTCCTTGAGCACTTGAGAAGAAAGTGTATTCTGTTGTTTTTGGATGGAATGTCCTATAAATATCAATTAAGTCCATCTTGTTTAAAGTATCACTTAAAGCTTGTGTTTCCTTATTTATTTTCATTTTGGATGATCTGTCCATTGGTGAAAGTGTTAAAGTCCTCTATAATGGTTATGTTACTGTCGATTTCCCCTTTTATGGCTGTTAGCATTTGCCTTATGCATTGAGGTGCCCCTATGTTGGGTGCATAAATATTTACAATTGTTATATCTTCTTCTTGGATTATCCCTTGATCATTATGTAGTGTCCTTCTTTGTCTCTTGTAATAGTCTTTATTTTAAAGTCAATTTTGTCTGATATGAGAATTGCTACTCCAGCTTTCTTTTGATTTCCATTTGCATGGAATATCTTTTTCCATCCCCTCACTTTCAGTGTGTATGTGTCCCTAGGTCTGAAGTGGGTCTCTTGTAGACAACATATGAATGGGTCTTGTTTTTGTATCCATTTAGCCAGTCTATGTCTTTTGGTTGGAGCATTTAATCCATTTACATTTAAGGTAATTATCGATATGTATGTTGCTATTACCATTTTCTTAATTGTTTTGGGTTTGTTACTGTAGGTCTTTTCCTTCTCTTGTGTTTCCTGCTTAGAGAAGTTCCTTTAGTAATTGTTGTAAAGCTAGTTTGGTGGTTCTGAATTCTCTTAGCTTCTGCTCATATGTAAAGGTTTTAATTTCTCTGTAGAATCTGAATGAGATCCTTGCTGGGTAGAGTACTCTTGGTTGTAGGTTTTTCCCTTTCATCACTTTAAATATGTCCTGCCACTCCCTTCTGGCTTGCAGAGTTTCTGCTGAAAGATCAGCTGTTAACCTTATGGGGATGCCTTTGGATGTTATTTGTTGTTTTTCCGTTGCTGCTGTTAATATTTTTCCTTTGTATTTAATTTTTGATAGTTTGATTAATATATGTCTTCACATGTTTCTCCTTGGATTTATCCTGTATGGGAGTCTCTGCACTTCCTGAACTTGATTAACAATTTCCTTTCCCATATTAGGGAAGTTTTCAACTATAATCTCTTCATATATTTTCTCAGTCCCTTTCTTTTTCTCTTCTTCTTCTGGGACCCCTATAATTCGAATGTTGGTGTATTTAATGTTGCCCCAGAGATCTCTGAGACGGTCCTCAATTCTTTTCATTCTTTTTTCTTCATTCTGCTTTGCAGTAGTTATTCCACTATTTTGTCTTCCAGGTCACTTATCCGTTCTTCTGCCTCAGTTATTCTGCTATTGATTCCTTCTAGAGGATTTTAAATTTCATTTATTTTGTTGTTCATCATTGTTTGTTTGCTGTTTAGTTCTTCTAGGTCCTTGTTAAACGTTTCTTGTATTTTCTCCATTCTATTTCTAAGATTTTGGATCATCTGTACTATCATTATTCTGAATTGTTTTTCAGGTAGACTGCCTATTTCCTCTTCATTCGTTTGCTCTGTTGGGTTTTTACCTTGCTCCTTCATCTGCTGTGTGTTTCTCTGTCTTCTCATTTTGCTTAACTTACTGTGTTTGTGGTCCTCTGTCACAGGCTGCAGTTTTGTAGTTCCCATTGTTTTTGGTGTCTGCCCCCCGTGGCTAAGGTTGGTTCAGTGGGTTGTGTAGGCTTCTTGGTGGAGGGGACTAGTGCCTGTGTTCTGGAGGATCAGGCTGGACCTTGTCTTTCTGGTGGACAGGACTGCGTCTGGTGGTGTGTTTGAGGTGTCTGTGACCTTACTATGATTATAGGCATCGTCTCTGCTAATGGGTGGTGTTTTTTGTGTTCCTGTCTTGCCAGTTGTTTGGCATATGGTGTCCAGCACTGTAGCTTGCTGGTCGTTGAGTGGAGCTGGGTCTTAATGTTGAGATGGAGATCTCTGGGAGAGCTTTTGCCGTTTGATATTACAAGGAGCCGGGAGGTGTCTGGTGGACCCGTGTCCTGAACTCGGCTCTGTCACCTCAGATGCACAGACCTGATACCCGGCCAGAGCACCGAGACCCTGTCAGCCACACGGCTCAGAAGAAAACGGAGAAAAAAAGAAAGAAAGAAAAAATAAATAAAATAAAGTTATTAAAATAAAAATAAAAAAATAATTATTAAAAGTAAAAAAAATTAAAAAGTAATTAACCAAAAATGAAAGAAAGAAAGAAGAGAGCATGCAAACCATAAAACAAATCCACCAATGATAGTAAGCACTAAAAACTATCAAAAAAAAAAAAAACAAAAACGGACAGACAGAACCCTAGGACAAATGGTGAAAGCAAAACTATACAGACAAAATTACACAAAGACGCATACACATACACACTCACAGAAAGAGATAAAGGAAAAATATATATATATCGTTGCTCTCAAAGTCCACTGCCTCAATTTGGGTATGATTCATTGTCTATTCAGGTATTCCAGAGATGCAGGGAAAATCAAGTTGATTGTGGAGATTTAATCCACTGCTCCTGGGGCTGCTGGGAGAGATTTCCCTTTCTCTTCTTTGTTCGCACAGCTCCTGGGGTTCAGCTTTGGTTTTGGACCTGCCTCTGCTTGTAGGTCGCCTGAGGGTGTCTGCTCTTTGCCCAGAAAGGATGGGGTTAAAGTAGCAGCTATTTTGGGGGCTCTGGCTCACTCAGGCCGGGGGGAGGGAGGGGTACGGATGCGGGGCGAGCCTGTGGTGGCAGAGACCGGTGTGACGTTGCAGCAGCCTGAGGCACACCGTGTGTTCTCCCAGGGAAATTGTCCCTGGATCACGGGACCCTGGCAGTGGCGGGCTGCACAGGCTCCAGGAAGGGCGGTGTGGAGAGTGACCTGTTCTTGCTCACAGGCTTCTTGGTGGCGGCAGCAGCAGCCTTAGCATTTCATGCCTGTCTCTGGGGTCTGCGCTGATAGCCGCGGCTTGCGCCCGTCTCTGGAGCTCGTTTAGGTGGTGCTCTGAATCATCTCTCCTGGAGCACCCTGAAACAATGGTCTCTTGCCTCTTCGGCAGCTCCAGACCTTTTCCCAGACTCCCTCCCGGCTAGCTGTGGTGCACTAGCCCCTTCAGGCTGTGTTCATGCCGCCAACCCCAGTCCTCTCCCTGGGATCCGACCTCCGAAGCCTGAGCCTCAGCTCCCAGCCCCCGCCTGCCCCGGCGGGTGAGCAGACAAGCCTCTTGGGCTGGTGAGTGCTGGTCAGCACCAATACTCTGTGCGGGAATCTCCCCACTTTTCCCTCTGCGCCCCTGTTGCTGCGCTCTCCTCTGTAGCTCTGAAGCTCCCCCCGCCCTACCCACCCCTGGTCTCTGCCCGCGAAGGGGCTTCCTAGTGTGTGGAAACCTTTCCTCCTTCACAGCTCCCTCCCAGAGGTGCAGGTCCCGTCCCTATTCTTTTGTCTCTGTTTTTTCTTTTTTCTTTTGCCCTACCCAGGTACGTGGGGAGTTTCTTGCCTTTTGGGAGGTCTGACATCTTCTGCCAGCATTGAGTAGGTGTTCTATAGGAGTTGTTCCACGTGTAGATGTACTTGTGATGTATTTGTGGGGAGGAAGGTGATCTCCACGTCTCACTCCTCCGCCATCTTGAAGATGCCTCTCGGTTTTTTCTTTATATCCTTAATTACAGAAGTGTTGTTCTGCTAGTCTTCAGGTCATTCTCAGAGAGAGTTGTTCTTTTGGTGTGTCTGTGGGAGGAGATGAGCTCAGGATCTTTCTCCTCTGTCTTCTTGAGGAGACAAACTATATTCTTAACATATCTAAAATGCCTTGTAAAATAAATATTTTTTGAGTTCATAAAATCTTTAAGAATAAATAAGAGTGGTTGGTGGGAGCAGGTGGAAGCCCTGCTGTGTCCCCACCCCTCTCCAGGATCCACAAGGGCAGAAACCCACATCAACTAGAGGCATTTGGGGACACAGGTCGCCTTGCTCCCAGAGCAGTATTAGTGGCCTCATGTGGCTGAGCAGGCCAGCCAAGGTGTATAGGAGAACAGACTGAGAGGGGCACAGAGCATAATACAAAGAATCACTAGGCCAAAGTAAAATAAATAAATAAGGAAATAAGAGTATTTATGAGTATCAGTAGATAGAGGGATCAGTGCTATCAGAAATGATAATTCTTTTTTCTATCTCTTCAGTTAAGTCTCTCCTTGTTCTCTTGAGGAGCAATACATTTTTTTTGAAATGGTAGAAAATACACTTTTTAAAATGATAATTCAGAAGATACATACTTCTCAAGCTCATTTTTATTTGAACTAGAAATGTACTGAGAAAAAATATCCTTCCTTTTTTCATTTTGTCAGAATCTTATTGAGAGTTTGATATGTGCTAAGCAAGACATAACTGGGGGAGAGGATTAAAACTAAATCAGAAAAAATTTGGGACACAAAGATATTGCAATTGAGTAATGATTTATCACATGTATACTAATAGTCCTATTATAATGTAAATAATTAAGTGTCATTAAGTATAAATAAAGAGCTCTAGGAATTCCAATGAAGGAGGGGTCCGATTAATTACTTGAATGTTGGGAGGTCAGGGAAGGCTTCAGAGGAATGTATGGTTGACATGACCCCTGCAGAATGAGTAGGATTTGGGAAGGCTGAGATAGGGAGGGAGGACATTTAAGGTAGATGAATTGCTTGAGCAAAGGCACATAGATGGCAAAGCAAGGCTGTGAATGGGAAGTTTTTCAGTAGCCTGTGTTATAGGGTACAGGGAATTTATTGAAAGAAAGGCAATTGGAGGAAATGGTGCAATAGTATTAGTTACCAGTCTGAAGTTTCATTATGCTTGTGAGTATTGGATGAGGATACCCTGCATTTTCATAAAATCAAATATTTGCTTCAGCTTCTTGGAAGTTAGATGGAGTGTCTGTCGAGACTGGTTGTTGCTCCTCCTTAGTAGATAGGTTTCCAGAATAGATTCCCAAAGTTTAAACTTAAAATAAAAAAAAAAAAAAAAAAAAAAAAAACCTTCCAGTAAAAGCAATTTGAGGGGAACTGGTTTTAAATAAGCGCTCTAGCCTTCCGGGTAAGCATTTCTTCATTATTTCTGTTTGAATTCATGATATTCTGAGAACATTTTTCAGAATCACGTTCTTAAAAAATCTGAAGTGTACCCTGTAAACATTTCCTGAGGGTTGATGTATACTCTCCACACAGTGTCAATAAAGTAGCAATTGCACGTTAAGATCTAGGCGGCTGCAGAGTGAATAAATTGTTAACGCTTTTTGACCTGAGTTTGTTTTGCTATATAAAATCTGGAGGAACTAGTTTTATAAGAGAAATAAAAAATGCGATTATTATAATTGAATGTTTTTGAACTGCTACTGCTAAGGTCTCAGGGAATCTGTTGTGAGGGTTAATAACTCTTGGAGAGGGAAAAAAATTTTATATCCTCAGCAACCTGCAGGGCTGTGAAATGTTTCCAAGGGTAATTTCCTTGAAGTTAAAGTTAGGGTTATTAAGGTTCACTTAGCAGATAAAGTTTGCTACAATTTTCTGGGACTCTATGATAAGATGACAAGATTTCTCATTTATAAAACTAGAACAGAATACTAGAGGGCCATGAACCATACTCTGGGGACATTTCCAGATTTTCTCCTTTATATGGAGTTCAATTGATAAAGGAATCTGAGATTGCTCAAGCTGAATTTTACAGAAGTACCTATCTTGAGTTCTCATCTCTTTCTTTTTCTTTTTCTTTTCTTTGAAAATAGATCTTGATGTACTTC
This sequence comes from Balaenoptera musculus, assembly GCF_009873245.2. Lineage (NCBI taxonomy): Eukaryota > Metazoa > Chordata > Mammalia > Artiodactyla > Balaenopteridae > Balaenoptera > Balaenoptera musculus. The sequence goes on along the minus strand of NC_045791.1, from coordinate 38,736,688 downwards.
ATGAAAACTGAAAATATTATTAACTAACTTCTATTTATTCAGATTTAATGTTATTCATACAGGATTACTTGGAATAAATATTTATTATATTTTAGAGTCTTCTGATGGAGACAGATTCATTTCTTAATGAACAAAGCTCAACAAGATTTTTTTAAATAAAAGAAAATTTTTCAGTACGGAAAGTCATTTAAATGTTACAAAATATTCTAGATTGTATTCAAATATTAGAATCAATTTTATTATGGTTTTGTAAAAAAATTCACAAATAAATAGAAAAATTTAGATGGAGATACATTCTTAAAAACTGACTGAACTTCTAAAAGTTTCAGTAACTGGCTAACCAAATCAATAAAGTTTGAAAGAGTCCTCCTTGACTTTTTGCAGAAGGTGATGTGTTTTCTCATGAGTGGGCTAGTATAGCAAGTGGCATATAGTTTCAGTTCAAACCAGAGCATCAAAATGATATTAATTAGAGAACCACAATATTCTGATAAGAAAAATCACTTTATTAAATAGATTCACATTACTTTTTTTCCTATTTTTTTGATTAAGGCACAATTTACATACAGTAAAATTCATCCCTTTTAGTGACTATTCTGTGAGTTTTGACAAACATATACAATTTTATAATCACAAACACATTGAGATATAGAAGAGTTTCATCATCCCACAAACTTCCCCATTGACTAAACAGTCCATTGTTCACTCAACCGTTGATCTGTTTTCTATCCCTAGAGTTTTGCTTTTCCCAGAATTTCATATAGATGGAATCATACAGTATGTAGCCTTTTGATTCTGACATTTTTCACTTAGCATAGTGCATTTGAGATTCATTCATGTCATTGTGTTTATTGGCAATTTTTGATTTGTCATTGCTGAATAATATTCCATGATATATTATTCATCTACTCCCTTTTTGAGTTTTTTTTCTTTCTGTTTTTTGGTGATTATAAAGAAAGCCATTACAAATATTTGCATTTAAGCTTTTGTGTGAACATAAGTTTTTATTTTACTGGGTTAATTCTTAGAAGTGGGATGGCTACGTTTTGTGGTATGTTTAACTTTGTAAGAAACTACCACTGTTTTGCAAAGGTGCTGTAGCATTTGGCATTCCCACCACAATGTATGAAAATTCCAGTTGCTCCATATTCTCACCAGGTCCACATTCTCACCAGCTCTTGGTCTTGTTAGTTATTACTGTTATCACTATTATTATTATTTAAATTTTAGCCATTGTAATAGGTGTGGAATGGCATTTCATTGTGGTTTTAAATGGCAGTTCGCTAATGACTGATGATGTTGAGCATCTTTTCATATGCTTATTTCTCTCTGTGTTTTTTTCCTTGGTAAAGTCTCTGTTCAAATCTTTTCCCCATTTTTAAATGTTTTTTTTTAAATTATTATTGAGTTTTAAGGGTTCTTTATATATTCTGGATCTATTTTATCCAGATATTTTATCAGATATATGATATGCACATATTTTCTCACAGTTTTATCAGATGTATGATATGAAAATATTTTCTCCCAGTTTGTGTCTTATTATTTTATTACCTTAACACTCTTCTGAAGCTAGAAGTACTTGATCTGAAGTCCAATTTATGAAATTTTTTTTTATGGATTGGAACACACTACTTTCAACTAGAAAATAAAATATTTACTATCTTTGATAACTCTAAGTTTTGATGTTCTCAAGTGAACTTATTTGGGTAGTTAGTGTGAAAGAATGTAGTACTTTAAAAAATTACAAAATTGTGTTTATATATACTGAATATTATTTTATTATTATTTATACAACTGACTTAATAATAATGAAAATTTGAATTTCATTTGAAAATTTAAGATCCTCTGATTCAGTTAATTACTTCTGAATTCTAGAAATTGTGCAGTTTAATACTGGTCTTTGAATTCTAGGTATTGTAAATGTAGTTAAACATTGGAATACTATTTTGAATATTTCAGTTGATAAAAAATACTATTAGGTTGTGAACTAGGTTAAAATTGAAAATATTTCTTAATATGTCATAAATGTATTATCATTCTTTTTGAGAATGAATATTTTTTTTTGCAAGCAGTACTTCTAATTACTCACATATTCAAACTATGAGACATTGTGTCTCCCTAAATCTTTCAATCTAAAAGTTGCCCTGGAATTTTTGAGATTTCCATACCCCCTTTCAATTAAAAAAAAAATCCAAATACTGATGATTCTGTATTACCTGAAAATTTGGCTTTTACAAATTAAAGGTTAGTTTCGTATATGAATTTGCTGTCAGTGTTCCAGATGTTAAGATTTCTGCCCCAGGTGCTTGTAGTTTTATTTATTGGAAGACTATCTGATGATGAAGAGTTTGAGATCTCCCTGCCAGAATGTGAATGGATTTCCCAGAGCTTAGCATAACAGAGTGTAAAATAGATACAGAAACTGTGTGATGCATAATTTGCTCAGAGAGGTGTTTTTTCAGGTGTGTTAGTAGAACACTTTTCTCATTAGATACTTTGTGAAAACACAATTACCTGGTCTGAGGAAGGCTGCCCTGCCCACATCACTTTTACTGTCAGGTGCAGTCATCTCCCAGCTTCTGTGAAGGTTAGCTGTTAATAACTCACCACTACTCTTTCTTTTTTTTTCTGAAGAATTACCATCTTATTAAACACTAGCTGTCTGATGTAGAAGGTAGTATTAAAAAAAAGAAACAGGCCCCAAATGGAGTCATTTGTGCTAAGTTCACATTACCAAACCAAGACTAACCTAACCTGATTGCAGTTTTGACCTTCTTCAGGAATGTAATCTTAACTGGTCAGTCTGGAATTTCCTGGTCAGCACCAGTGAAGTAATCTGCCTATTAGACTACTTTGTTTTCCAAAGGAAGGTGACCTTGCTCAAAATAATTCTTTTTTCATTTGCAACTTCCTTGTCCCATCCATTCTCTAATTTTATAAACATTTCATTTTCTGTAGCTCTTTGGAGATGCTTTCCAGTTGCTTAATGGGATGCTGTTCTATTCATGAATTGTTGAATAAAGCCAATTAGATCTTCAAATTTATTCAGTTGAATTTTGTTGTTTAACAGTAGCATCTCCTCGACACCCACAATGCAGGCAACACATAGCCAATGATTGACTGGCAAAGGGGTACAAAAAAGCTAGCCACCTTGCCACAGAATGAGACTAATTTTGTGGTCCAATTTGTGCTGTCCGGGGGAATCAAACTGAAGCTAGTCTCCAGCTGAAACTGTATTTTGTTTCTGAAAACACTCTCTCAGTAAATCACTTGTGCTAGAATGCCTTTCTCATGTTCTGCTGCTGAGAAATCTGACTTAAGACAAATATATTTGGGGGGAAAACTGCCTATTACTTATTACTATTTATTATTATTATTGATTATTACTGTCTACTCTTAGAGAGTCAGTAAACTTTGCATATTAAAGATTATGATGTCCTACAGTCACAAATATTATTAATTTTCTTTTAACATAATATTCCCATTTTTTTAACAATGGAATCATTTTTTTCTATAGTAACATGTTATATCTGTCAGTTCTAGTGTTTCTCAGGACTTGCTTGGGGAAAAGCTGGCTTAGAAGATGTGATTCTTCATTTAGGCCTAAAAGACACAAAATTTGGATTGAAAAATTATATCTAGCTCTCCCAGGACAATGCCACTTTTGGTCCAGGCTCTTTAAGCTCTAGCAAGTACCTTTCTGGCTAACTTGAAAGGATGAGTTACAGAACATTTGAGATTTTTGTCAGATATCAAAGTAGAGGAATATCTTTCAGGAAACACTATTCGTTGCTATAAGTAACTCTTCTTGAGTACTCTAAGTTGGTGAATTGCAATTCTGACTCCTTTATATTAGCAATTGCCTTTTTTCTCTCTGATTGCCTATTGCTAAGAAGACCATACATATGGTTTGCCCTGCACAGTAGAGTCTTGGATTCATTTGTTGTCTAGTGTTATTATTAACAGTGTTTCTCTCTTAAAGATGTCCTGGTTTGGATGATAAATTGTGTGGTTTTCTCTACCTATAATCAGTGACTTTGCTGCCTGACTCTGGGACTCTTCCTAGGTTTGATGCCCTCATGTGCTATTGAGTTTGCCACCAGTTATGACATTTTGTTATTGTGTGAATGAGCTCTGCCGAAAGTCCTCTGCCCACTCGATACACTGCAATTTATTATAGAAATACACTCAGATAATCATGCCCAGGGAGAAGTTAATAAGCTTGTTTAAATGTGTAGATTACTGATCTATGAATACAGTTTCCTTTTTATCCATAGTCTTAACATCTGCTTACCACACCACCAATTCTTTTTTTTTTTTTCACTTCTTTAGAGAAACAGGAAGTTTGTACATTTTTTTTTCCTTTTGTGAAATTCTAAGATAGAATTGTGTGAGAGCATCACTACTTATGCCAACTTGAAGTTAAAATGGTGTGAAAATATCAAAAGTGTTGAATGTAAAACAAACTTCTGGAGAACATATCTACAGTCAGAAAAATAGGTCACTTACAGCTCAGGATACAGAAGTAAATAACCGAGATTCAAGAGATTTGGCTGAGTATGACATACAGTGAAAAAATACTTTAAGGATTTAAAAACATCTTTTTATTCTTATGGAATGAAAATTAAGTCATTTTTACCTTTTTTCTTTATGCACTGAAAAATCGTTCTATGTTGTTTTCCTCTGGACTTAAAACACAGAACTGATTCATATATTTTAAGTCTTTACCTGAATGCCATAATTCCATAAATGCTCCTTAAACGTGACTTTTCCACGTTACCAGTGGAACTAACGTTTCATATGTGGGAGAATAGGAACCAATCCACTTTCTCATGCTCATCAGTGTGGAAGTCCCATATCTCTGTTAAGAAAAAACACATAGTTTCCTATTTTGTTATATTTTTCTACTTTGACAAAGTTTTTCATGCAGTTTTATGTTGATTTGCAATAAAAAATTCCACAAAAACGTGGTGAAACTTTTTTCTCAGGAATGTTGAGTTCTCCAGGGATTCCTTTTGCATAATGTTTTGGTTCTACAGGTATTCTGAGACGAAATAAATGCTTTTCAAATGTTGATATATGAGTATATAGATTAGTGACTAAATCTAAAGTCAATTTAAATTTTTTGACTCTGTGGGTTTCCTTCACTTTAAAACTCTCATTAGTACAATAACAAACAAACAAACACATTAAGGGGCTATTATTTTTTTAAACAACAAAGATGTCATGAGTTTTAAAAAACTCATAAAGATGTTATTGTATAGTTCATACTATGAACATGTTTACATTACCTGTGGAACACCATTTTTTTTTTATAGATCTTTATTGGAGTATAATTGCTTCACAATACTGTGTTAGTTTCTGTTGTACAACAAAGTGAATCAGCCATATGCATACATATATCCCCATATCCCCTCCCTCTTGCATCTCCCTCCCACCCTTCCTATCCCACCCCTCTAGGTCATCACAAAGCAGCGAGCTGATCTCCCTGTGTTATGCTGCTGCTTCCCACTAGCTAACTATTTTACATCTGGTAGTGTATATATGTTGATTTTATGATCAATGAGAACACTATTAGAACTATTACAACACTATTAGTCTAGCTCCATGAATTATAAAAAATAATTGCATCAGAGACTCAGCTACTGATGAGGCAGAGATTTGAAATGCTCCCATAAGCCTCCAATATATAAACAATTATAAAATGCAGATAAAATAAAAATACATATATATTTAAAGACACTAGAATGTATCCAATGACAGAACTAGAAGAAAGTTTGCAGCTTCCTGGCCCACGTGTGCTGCCCAACCCCCCAAGGCTCTGGTTGAAGGAAATGACATTGGAGAAACAGAAATTATAGTGGAAAAACAACAGATTTATCAACTGAAGTTAACAGAGATAAGCATTCAGGTCTGGAAAACATTGAGAAACTCAAAGGGGAAATCCCTAACTGTGAAAAAGCAAAAGATTAGACCCCTTCAGGACATAAATTGTCTGAGTCCCTGGTTAACAGTTAAGTTATGCATGTGCAAAAGACACCACAAACGGCACACCAAGAGAAAGGCAGAGACTAGAGAGAAAAATACTGTTGAAACTTAGAGCAATAGGGAGCCAGAAATGTGAATTTAATGCTTTTCAAAAACAAGTGCATTCTCCAGTTGTAAATATCTTTGGGTGCAGAAAGCCTCAAGGGTAAGATTACAAAGCTGAAAGCCAGCAGAATTGCTGGAATTAAGGATATCCTGAAAAGCAAGGAAACCTGCTAAATTTTGTATGTAAAAGAGAGTCCCACAGGAATTAGGTTAAGTAAAAAGGCAGCAATGGGAAAGCATAAGAACAGGGCAGATGTAAGTAGCTGCATGACTTGGAGTAGAAATAGTTTGTGATTTGATTCTTGGCAACTGAACTATCAACTAGAAAAAAATCCAATAACCATCAGGAGAACATTGTCCATTGTCACTTCAATAAATTATCTAAAATGGGCAAATAACAACCAAATCACCAGACGTGCAAAGAAACAGAAAAGTGTAACCCATAGGCACAATTTTCTTTTAATTTAAAGAATGAATCAATAGAATCTTATTCATAGTAAGTCAGATATTAAAATAAGCAGAGGAAGATTTCAAAGCAGCCATTCTAAGTATGTTCAAAGAATTAAATTAGAATGTATTCAAATATTTGAAGACAAATATGGCATTAATAATTGAACAGGTAAACAATCTCAACAGAGAAATGCAAACTATTAAAAAAATAGAAGTTCTAGAATTTAAAATTACAATTACTGAAATAGCAAGGTGAACACAATAGTATGTTGGAAATGGCAGAAGAAAGATGCAGTGATTTGAATATATATCACTATAAATTGCCCAATCCAAAGCCCAGATGGAAAAAGATTGAAGAAAAATGATCAGAACTTCAGAGATCTGTGGTCATATATGAAGCAGTCCAACATACATGTAATTGAAATCCTAGGAGGAGAAAAGCAAGAGAAAATGACAGAAAAATAATTTGAAAAAAATGTCAAAAGCCTTTCAAATTTGCTAGAAAATATTAATTTAAAGATTCAAATACTCACAGAACCCTAAGCTGACTGAAAATGAAGAAATCCAGTTTGCGACACACAGTAGTTTAAATATAGATTGTCAATAAAAAAGGAAATTTTGAAAACAATAATGAAGGAAAACAACAGTAACTTTAGTGGCTTGCTTCTCATTAAAAATTATGGAAGCCAAAAGACATTAGCTTGACATTTTCAATATTCTGAAGGAATAAAAGAGGCAAAAAAATTACTAATTCCAGTGAAGTTATCCTCCACAAGTAAAGATGATTGTGTATTTCTAATTGTTATAAAATTCTACAAAATGCAAACTGATGTATAGTGACAGAAAACAGGTCAATGGTTGCCTGAGAACTGGGATGGAGGGGGGGCTATAAAACATTGAGGCACCAGGAAAATTTTGGAAGTGATGAAAATGTTTGTTGTCTTGATTTATTGATTTTTGATGATTTAATATATGTATAACCTTCATGAAATACACACTCACACACGCATGTGTGTAAAACCTTATCACGTTATATCTTTTAGATATGTGAAGTTTGTGCTACATCTATTTAACCTCAAAAATCTGTAAAAAATGAAGGCAAAATGATGACATTTTCAGATAAACTAAGACTTAGAGAATTTGCTGCCAGCAGACCTGAACTATAAGAAATGCTAAATGAAGTCTTCAGTCTGAAGGGAAATGGTACTAGTTAGTAAATTAGTAAATTTCTATAAGAAGAAATAAAGACCATCAGAAAAGGTAAATATAAAAACTCTTTTTCTTTTTCTTATTTTAAAAAATGACTAAAATTTATAACACTTATTGAGTTTATTATATATAATATTATCTATCTATCATCTATTGTAGACAACTATGATACTAAAATTGAGAGAACAAATAGAACAAAACTTTTGCAAACTGTCATATTTTTCCTGAAGTAATTTACTATTTTGCTAATTTACTATTAATTATAGGTAGATTGATATACATTTAAGAAATATACTCCTATTCTTAGAAATATTATTAAAATCACAATGGAAGGAGACATAGCTAAAAATCAGTAGTGTTCTTAAGATGGAATATTACAAAATATTTGATTATGTTAATCAAGAAAGGCAGAAATGGAGGAACAGAAGAACAAAAATATACAGTACAATGCTGGACATAAATATAATCATGTCAATAATTATAGTAAATGTAAAGGGCTAAACAGTTCAATAAAAAGCAGAAATTGTCAATCTGTATTTAAAAAGCAAGAGCTAATTATATGTAATCTACATGAGATGCTCTTTAAGTACCAAAACACAAATAGACCAAAAGGCTAGAAATAGATGTTCAAAGCAAACAGTAAGCATAAGTAAGTGAGAGTGACTACATTAATATCAGACAGAATAGATTTCCAGAAAAGGAAACAAGAAATATCTTAAATCAATGAGCTAAGCTTACACTTAAGAAACTGGAAAAGGAAAAGCAAACTAAGCCAAAAGTAAGCAGAAGAAAGAAAATAATAAAGATGACAGCAGAAATCAGCAAAAAAGGACACTAAATAAGAATAGAAAAAAATCAATAAAATGAAAATGAAAAATAATAAAATTCATATAACTCTACCCAAACTGATAAGGAAAAAAAGAAACAACACAAATTCCTAAATTAGCATTGAAAGAAGAACGCCACTGTAGATCTTTTAGAAGTTAAAAGGAAAATAAGGAAATATTATGAACAATTTTTTCAATAATCAGATGACCCAGATGAAATAAACACATTCAGTATGCAAAAATTAACTTTTTCTATATACTAGCAGTGAAAAAGTGGAAAATGAACTTAAAAAAAATCAACCTATCATGAAAAATAGGAAATAGTTATGGATGAATATCAGAAAGTATGTGAACAACTTATAGTTTGAAAATGACAAAACAAAGCTAAAAAGTTAAAGAATAGCTAAATAATTAGAAAGATATACCATATTCATTGATTAGAAAACTCAATATTTTTAAGATATCAATTCACTACAAGTTGATCTGTGGATTCTATGTAATCCGTAGATTCTATGTAATCCATAGATTCTATGTAATCAGAATCAAAATTCTTGTGGGATTTTTGGTAGAAATTGTCAGTTTATATAGAAATGCCAAGATCCTAGAAGAGGAAAAAGAATTCTGAAAAAATGGAAAAAATTAGAGGACTTAGATTCCTGATTTCAAGACTTAAGCAGACAATGTGGGATTGGGATAAGAATACACAAATAGATCAATGGAACAGAATAGGGTCCAAAATTAGACGAACCCATATACTGATTTTGACAGTAGTGCAGAGGTGATTCAATGTGCAAAGAGTATGTTTTCAACGAACTGTGCAGCAACAATTGTATAACTATGTGCAAGGTATGTACTCATCTCTCATGCCACCCACAATTAATTCAAAATAGATCATAGGTTGAAAAATACTAAAAGAAATCATAGAAATCTTTGTGATATTGGATCAGGCAAAGATTTATTTAAAAAGACACCAAAACCATGAACTATGAAGGAAAAAAATAAGTAGAAACTTTAAAATTAAAAACTCCTGCTCTTCAAAAGATGTTAAGGAAAATAAAAATCTACATACTATGGGAATCCATTCGGCAGTATAAAGGAGCAAAATATGCATTCATACAACAGAAATGAATCTTAAAAGGATTAGGCTAAATTAAAAAAGGTAGACACACAAGACTACATATTGCCTGATTCTATTCACATGAAATTCCAGACAAGAAATAATTATAGTAAAAAAAATGTGGAGAATAGTGATAATAGTGACCAGGGATGGGGAAAGGGATTGACACCAAAGGGGATGAGAGAAGTATTTGGGAAGCTGTTTTACACTATGATTATGGTAGTGGTTATACAAATCTATACTTTTGTCAACACTCTTTGAACTACACACTTAAAATTACTGAGTAATTATATGTAAATTATACCTTAATTTAAAAAATAAATATATAAACAAAAAAAGTCAAAAATTGTATCAGAAAACTAATGAAATGAGAGAGAGATGCCTAAATGCAAGTAAATAAACTGGGTAGAGGACTATGTGTTGATGAATAGAAAGATAAAGAAACTGCAGAATTTGATGAGAGTCCAAGATTGAGACCCAGAGTTCATCATCTGGTACTAGAAATGGGGGAAAAAGTGTTAGAACTAATTTCAAAACCAAAAATTATTTGTTCTTTGAAAATTTTATAAAACTCTCCTATAATGTCCTTCTATGCCTAATGAATTTTTAATTTAGGTAATTGACAATCATTTCCATTTCTTTTATGTTTATTTTTTTATTCAGATATCTATCACTACTCAAGTCAATTTTGTTGTTTAAGTTTTCCTAGAAAATATGGCCTCTTTCACTTAGATTTTATTAGTTAACATAAAATTATCTTTTAAATTTTTGAAATTCTCCATATCTGGCATTGTGTGTCTTTTTTTCATTCCTAACCTTCAATATTTAGTATTCTGAACATCAAATTCTGTTGTTTATTTGCTTTAGTAACACCAGCTTTTGGTTTTTTAAAAATATTTTTATAGCTTTATTGATATAAATGACATATAAATGTATCAATTTAAGAAGTACAATGTAATGATTTGATGTATGTATATATTGCAGAATGATTACCACAATAAGGTTAGTTAATACATCCAGCACCTTACATAGTTAGTGTGTATGTGTGTCTGTGTGTGTGTGTGTGTGTGTGTGTGTATGTGTGTGTGTGGTGAGAACTTTTAAGATCTAATCTCTTAGCAAGTTGGACAACCTAGAAGAAATGGATAAATTCCTAGAAACATAAAACCTTCCAAAACTGAATCATGAAGAAAAAGAAAATTTGAACAGACCAATAATGAGTAAGGAAATTGAATAACTAATCAAAAAACTCCTAACAAAGAAATGCCCAGTACCAGATGATTGCACTGGTGAATTATACCAAACATTTAAAGAATTAACACCAGTCCTTCTTAAACCCTTCCAAAAATTTGAAGAGGAGAGAACACTACCAAACTCATTTTACAAGGCCAGCATTACTCTGATATCAAAGCCACATAAGAACACCACAAGAAAAGAAAACTTTAGGCAAATATTCCTGATAAGTACAGCTTCTGGTTTGATTGATCAATTACATTATTTGTCTGTAGGGGGAAGGTATTGGATACATATCTTTAAATTTCTGCTTTAATCTTTATTTTATTTTCCTTTTTATATTTTTACATCAACTTATGTTTGCTAATTAGCAGTTTGTTTTTAGAACATGTAGCTTGCAATATTTTAATTTTTTGAAATAATTTGACATTTTATGGTTGATTTTGTTCATATTCCTTGAATATTTGAAAAATGGACTTAATTTATTTTTACTGTGAAATGCAAGTCTACTTACATTTGGATTATAATACAAAGTAGGGTGTATTCACCAAACAAGCTCACTATTTATCCTAATTAAATCTTCCATCTTCTTCTTTATGTTCTACCTTTTCTGTCAAATTATGGGAAACATTTAAGCTATGTTTAGAATTTTATTAATTTTTCCTATTTCTAAAAATGTTTTTCCTTTAAATTTTTTGGTGCTCTGATTTTTAGTGCATAAACCATCAAGACTATTTTATATTTTACACAAATTGCAATTTTTACTAGTAGAAATTTTCTACATGGATGGAGCCTATTGTATTTTTCTTGAATTTTTACTTGCCCAAAATTAGTATTAATAGCCCTTTTAATTTTTTTCCTTTTGTTTAGCATACCTATTTTTGGTAGGCAAAATTCTAAGATAGCTTCCAAGTTTCCTGCCCTTGGTGTACAATCCTGTATAAAGACCCCCAACTTGAGTGTTGGAGGAACTTATGAATATGATGGGGCAGTTACTCCCTTTATGAGGTTACATTATATGAGAAAGAGTCATATATGTATTATTTTATAAAAGAATCTATTTTAGTGGATTAGGAAAAAGTTCTCCTTCTGGCTGTGAAGAAATAAGCTGCTCACCTGTAAGAGGGCCATATGGCTAAGATGTGGGGAAGTTTTTAGGAGCTGAGAGAATCCCCAGTTTATAGCAAGAAATATGAAGAATGTAATATTCACAATAGATTAAAGCTACTCCGTTATTTGGCATCATAATTTGGTAGTAAACATGAACTTGGCCAAGTTTATTGAATTAAAAATAGACTTTCAACAAAAGATTCTTAAAAATAAATGTAAGCCATGAACTTAAGTAGTTGGAAGATGGTATAGGTCATCCTAAAAGTCCCTCCTATTCCCATCCAAGACACCTTACTCAGATGTTTTGAGTGCAATCATATGAAATACTTTCACAAACTTTAAAATGTATTCAGCTAAATATAGGGTAGAAAATACTGTGTCTACCAATTGGAAACTTAAAATGTGAATAAGTTTACATATATAGCAATTTAGCTAACTAAAAAACAATAGCTTACATTCTTTCAAATATGGCAGAAAATTGTAGGATAGGGGTATTAGATATTTAATTAGATAATAAAGCCATTAGTGTTTCTTGTTAAGGTTTTAATTATCCTTATTATTTCTCTATTATGCAATGTCCATTATAGCAGCCACTAGCCATAGGTGGATATGAAACTAAATATGCTAATCTGACTATAGAAATACGTTTTTCTTTTTACTTTAATTAATTTAAACTTGAAAAGATATTTAATTTTGTTATTGGAAAAGTTTTAAGTATGCTTGGAAAATTTGGGTATGTAAATCTACTTTTTCAACTGTAAATTGTGTGAAATTTAAATACAGAAAAAGAATTTCCAGTGAAAATTTAGTGTCCAAATCATGATGTGGATAAATGTAAAATACACACTGGATTTACAAGATTTATGTAAATAAATAATAAATGTAAAATATCTCATTAAGAGTGTTTTATATGTGTTATATGATCAAATGATAATATTTTGGATACACTGGGCTAAATAAAATATTTTAAATTGAATATGGCTATTTACTTTTTGATTATGGCTCTTAGAAAATTTAAAATTACACATGTGACTTTTATTATATTTCCATTGGCCAGTGTTACTCTATATAGTCTTGATCTTTTATTTCTGTTTTACTTTCATTTCATTTTTACCTTAGCTCTTCTTGGGACATATTTTAAAATTTTTAAATAGATAAAAATTATAGATCTTTGGAAGAATTTTATAGAAGCAGAATTCACGTTTCAACCAGGAGACCTGGCATTTTTCAGGTGGGGGAAAGGGGTGTTATTCTCAAGTGTAAAATGAATTTCATAGAGGAATTCATTTTAGCATGAGCTACTTAGTATTTACATAGTCATCTTGAGATTGAAAAAAGAAATGCGTTAGGGCCTGGTATTTAAAGAATGACTGAGACCGACTCCATCAGAACTGTTTGAAAAACAAGGGCATATGTTAAGTGATTTTGGTTATTTTCCCTTTCTTAGAACTCTTATACATTTTTCTCTCTTAAATTTTTAGAATAAATGGAAGCTCTCACTGAACTCTAATCTTCCTTAGTTGTTCATGCTCCAGAGAACAATGCACTGCTTTTTGGAAGATAATAATTAAAGCCAAAATGTTCTGCAAGCTTTCCGTATCTTAATATAGGGTATATTAAAGTTTGGGCTTCTATTTGTGTTTGGTTTTTGGAGTATAATGGACGTCTACTTCAGGTTTTGGAAGGATGCTATAATACATTTATGTGTTGTTGAATTTGTAGTATTTACCAGCCACGCAAACTTTTTGTCTGTTACCATGAAACATCTGGAAAAAGGGAGGGAAATAGTGTCAGATGCATATATTTGCTGCAGGCTTATTGGGTTAATTATTATAGTTTGATATTTTTAACTCAAATGAAATGCTGTAAGTGAAAGAGAGTTGGATGCTACACCTTTAATCCCTTTTTTCTTTAATGCTAAAGTGAAGGAAAATATATGGGTATATTTATAAGTTGCTATGTGAGCAGTTATATGAAATTTATGCTGTGTAATGGATTATAGAAAGTAGCTTTGAACAAACTAAATGCCCATTTAATTTTATCAAAGCATATTTTTACAAATCCAATAATTATGCAATGTACTAGATTTTTTTTTTAAGTTTTCCAAAGTATGGTAAACAAGCACCAGGTTTTCCTCATTTGCACAGTAATATGGACTCACAGGCTAAGAGTGATTTATGTACTGAAGTAATTTAAATTCCATACCTTCAAAGTCACAATGCATATGTTACATGCCTATAATTATGCTCCTCCGGGTGTGCAAGCCAAGAAGGTGGCAGAGTCAGACACAGAAAAAGAAAGGAGATTGATGATATGGTATTTTGCTAATACAATGCAAGGCACTAACAGATTATGAACCTCATTCTTGCCTTTCCTACTAGTACCTTCTAAATTACAGTTTCAAACTGATGTCTTCACTGATCTCTCATTTACAGAATTTGCTTTCATTATAAAGAAACCCTCTTGAAAAAAGTTGAAAAAAAGATAAGCAAAACAATACTTCAAATTTCTTTGGTTTAAGGATAAAAGATCTCTCCCACCTCCTCACACACACTCATTTATTAGATTTGACATACATATGCTTAAATATCAAACTTTTTTCCCTATATTTATAGTCATTTGAGGAAGAAAAACTAGTTTAAGGGAACCGATATAATGCACTGGTGTCCTCTAAAAAGTCACACCAATGGAAGGTAGAATATTTTAGGGGAGTACCACACATTTTACTACTTGTAAGTTACAATTCTTGCATACTGTTGTTTCAAAGAGTGATATTGTGGATTTTCTTAGGTTTCCCACAGGTTGCTAGGCATTTTCTTGTCCTAAGTGTTAGGTGACCTTTAAGACGACTGAACATTTATACGGAATACAATTAGACCTGGTAAGCAATTTCTGTTAAATCACACATACTAATTCCTTTATTATGTTACTGCCATGATGTTTAATGGCCACCTCCTTTGTGTCAGTTCAACTTTAGGTTCCATAGAGTGTATTTTTCTCTAAGATATCAGTGGAATTCCACTCAATTTCAAAGTTTTAAATACACACTTCTCTGCTTTTTTCCTTAAAGAAATATGGTGTCTCATTGATAGCATCACAGTGTGCCTGTTCAAAAAGGGAAGAAATATATACTGCTTCACATATTTTTTTAGGGTGATTACCTTTTGATACCATGTAAAATGTCAGTTTGATCTTCAGTTTTTTTAACCCTATTTGGCCATTTCAGATCAAGTTTTCCACAGACATACTTTGTACATTTGATGAGAAAATGAGAAAATTACATAAACACATAAAAGTTGATTGACAGGTGATATATCCAAAGGAAGGTAACAGGTTAAAAATATAGAAACCTGCTGTATCTTATTAGAAAAAATTCTTCTGCATAGTTTTTTAATGTTGCTTGGTTTGTTTGCTTTACCTGGAATCCTGTGGTTGGGGATATATTGTGTGACTGTGGGGATTTCAAACGTTTGCTCTTTACATTTCTAGAAATACGATAGGCTCACCCAGCTACATTTTTTAAGGTAGCTTTATTTGAGTAGATGCTCTTTTGACCCAAAAAATAGAGAAAAAGAAAATTAAAAAAAAAAAAAACCTTAGATAATCGATTAGGGATGATTAGTGATTAATTTTAGAATGAAACAGTTAGATCTGGCCATGTCAGTTATAGGGCACAGTGGCTACCCAAATGGTGTCTTTTATATAACCTCCTTGTTTTCACGTAAATGCGTGTGTGTGTTTATGATCATTTTTCTGTATTTGTACAGAATTTAGTGAGTCTCAGAGATCAGTAGGGTGATGTTAATACATGTGGTTTATTGCATAAATTTGAGAGCTATAAGAGGGGGGCTGACTTTTGAGACTAAATTGTGGCGCAGGGTTTCTGAGTTATACTGTTTATACATGTTGGGAACTCAGAATATTGTTGAACCAAGGAAATATTGTAATGGCCAATAACTATAATATTTTCAAACATTAATGGTGATAGAGGTAGGAAGTTATTGCAAATATTGAAGTCACTTTTTTAGTGATTATTCAAAATTTATTACACCTAATAATTCAAATTATTCTCTAAAAAAATTAGAATTTGTTCATTAGCTATTCCATGCTTTTCTTGAAATTACCCAACAGTCTTTGTTCATTAACATATTTTCCTGAAGCTAAATAAAATCATAAACTATGTACTTATTTCTAAGGATTTCCTTAGGGAAGATTTGCTAAAAATTCTTCAAAAGTTAAAAATAACACGTTAATACAAATATAGAAAGTCTTCCAGTCTGAAAAGTCTCTTAGTTAAAAATCACTCATTTTATCCTTTTATTTTTCCTAAATGTAACACACCATGTA
This sequence comes from Balaenoptera musculus, assembly GCF_009873245.2. Classification (NCBI taxonomy): domain Eukaryota; kingdom Metazoa; phylum Chordata; class Mammalia; order Artiodactyla; family Balaenopteridae; genus Balaenoptera; species Balaenoptera musculus. Next base: position 38,720,302 of record NC_045791.1, on the reverse strand, counting down.
CTATTTATTATTAATAATGATTCATTCTTCTGAGTACTAATTATTAATTTTTCTACTGGTTAATAATTTTTCAATCCCCTAATATTTATAATGTATACAATAAATTCTAGGTATTACAGGTATAAAGACAAAGACACGATATTTTTTCTGAGTGTTAGTGAGAAGATAGAAATGAAAACACACTTAATGATCAAAACAATTGTTGATTTGATGAAGGTATTTCAGAGATTAGTAGGAGCATAGGAGAAGGACTATTACATTAGAAGAGAGAAATTCATTCAATAGTTGCATCATTCTTCTCAGAGATGTTTTACATTAAATGCTGTGTTTTCAAAAGACCTGAACAGCCTCTGACAAGTGACTATCGAAGCTTTACAGGAATCAAAGGCTAATAACTATATGGACTAATTTTGGGACATTGGTCAATTGTTCTGTCATCCTATAGATAAAGTCTGTATCAGATATCTTGCAAAAAATTTCCAAGGAGAGTTTCAAGAACCACACATCTCTACTCAAGTCAAGGAGGCAATAAGAAACAATATTCTATCTTGTTAAAAAAGATATTTAGAGTCTATCAAAAATAAAATCGAAACAATATACTAAAATCAAGAGTAAAAGTTTTATAGTGTTAGAAAATCTTAGAGACTAGGTAATTAGATACTTCTAAACTTTTTCTGTGGAGTCAATCCAACCACTTGAAAAATGAATATCAAGAATATAAAACAATTAAAAAGGAGCACTGTTCTGATAAAGTAAGTTTTTACCCCTTGAAGCCACCAGTGTACCTGGCAGTGGTGTGCTAGACTCAGCTCATCTGGCTCATGACACCCAGTTGGCATCCCTTCCCAACTTTGCATTCAGTGATGTTACACTGGCAGCTTGTAAATGGCCATGGGGAGGGTATTTATATCCTGGAAACTGGCAAAGGCTACAAATCAGAACTTCTTTTTCTTTTCCAGAAAGCCATTGTTAAACATCTACCAGTCTGCCACTGAGTACTGAGTATGTAATGGGAGTACTCTGAGGAACACAACTGAAAAAACCATCAATCTAGTGTAACATCTACATGTTACACGGAGGGGCTCAGAGAGATGAAATAGTATTCTTTGCAGATTAACAGATTGTGATAGATTACAGTGGATCTTTACAAGTGATGCTGTTAATGGGCTGAATTGTGTCCCTTTAAAATTCATATATTGAAGACCTAACACCCAGTGCCTTGAAGATAGGACCTTTCAAGAGGTGATTAAATAATAATGAGGCCATTAGGGTGGGCCCTAATTCAATGACTTATGTCCTTAAAAGAAGAGGAAATTTAGAAACACAAAGAGACACCAGGGATGCGCGCTCACAGAGGAAAGACCATGTGACGACACGGGGAGGAAGTGGCCATCTGGAAGCCAAGGACAGATACCCCAGGAGACACCAACACCTTGATCTTGGACTTCCAGACTCCAGAGCTGTGAGAAATAAATTTCTGTTTTAGCCTCCCAGTCTGTGGTACTTTGTTATGGCAGCTCTAACAAACGGATACAGATGTTTAAGGTCTTTGCCCAAGAACAGTATGGCACAAAAATGACAGTCAGAGCAATCATGGAAGATCATAGCATGACCTTATCAAGTGTGTTTCTGGTCATTGTTTCACCAATGACTCAGTGGTAGGAGCCTTGTTTTTCAAACATACATACAAGCAGATGGGTATACTAGGCTTAGTTTCTGCCTCTCTAGAAATCAGGATTTATTCTTAATTCTTTTATTCTTCTTTAAAAAGTAACCAGCATCTCTTTGCACCTAGCTAATCTTGCATTAACTTTGGGTATATTTCTGCTGTGAATTCAGATCAGAGTGAACAGATTCTTGGTCTAGTAAATAGGCAAATCATTCACCAGAAAAGCAGGGACACGTCTGGGAAATTCTCATCCTCTGATTGTACGGATTTCATGCACATCTTTGGAAAAAAAAGGTGAAGTTTGTTAATGTACTTCCTGATCACAAACTGTATGATTTCATTTGACAAGTATTGCCAATTGCAGGAGTAAATTGTATTGTTCCTTACACAATTATCACACAATTCTCATTCCTGGGCCTTCCATTATTAAAATATTTTCCTTCTTATTCAGCTAGGTATTATTAACCTGTTCTTAACTCTTTACTTCCCCAACCACTGTCTTTTACAGCTTCCTTCACTTAACCTTCTTTCTGGTTTTCCTATTTCTTTGGTTTTCCTGGTACTAATAAATAAACTGACCTCCTCTATTTTTAATTTAACAGAACATACATGAGTGTCTCAGCTCAACAACAGAAGACAAACAGCCTTCCTGTTATTGTAAAACAGCTTTAAGAAGTATTTCTACAACAATAGAACTGGAATCCAGAGCAACTATTGGCAGTAGAATGGTAAATCACTGTTATTTTCCTGACTATGAATACAAGCAGTATGCTTGCAAAGCCATAATATCACCAGAGGTGATCATTAGTGAATTGCATTTATCATATCTTAATGTGTGATTTTCCACATAGTGTTGTAGGTCTCTTTTACAACAGTGTGCCTTTTGACCTACTTTTTTTGAAGCTCAGCATCTTGAAATTGAAACTTCAATTTCTAATGCCTGTTTGTCATTCTGCATATGTTTACTTCTGGGATTAAAAAATTTGAGAAACAAGAATATGTAGCAACACATTTCTGGATGTTAATATTGCTGCTGATCTGATTCATATTTTTGTAATGTACCATCATCGGTATTTGAAAAGAACAACTATATTTAGCACAACAAGTTCTATGAAATATTTCATTGTGAAAAATTTGATCAGAAGACATGTGTCCTTCCAACTAGGTATTTATCTAAGATGCTGGAATTAAAAACATCGAAATATGTAGTTGGTATGCATATAAATATAAAAAGTATTTGAGAATAGCAAAGCATTGGCTGTTCTTTGGTTCTTGAGTTGATTTTCTATTTCTTGCTTTATATTTTGGGGGAGCAACCAAACCTCTCTGTACATAGTTTCATCAGAAATAAAATGAAGCTCTCCTTTCCATTAAATAGTTCTTATACAAGACCTGAATACTCAAGCAGAAATGTATTGCCAATATGCAATTGTTAAATTTAAAATTATTGCAATTTTTCCCAGAATAAATGTATAACAACACCTTCATTTACTTCTCAGCATTGAGAAGAAAACTGATGTATTCATCACATAGAAAACAACATCTCTCAACAGTTTTTTGTTCTTTTTTTATTTCACAGGTATAAATTTTACTTCAGAAATTTTTATGTTTTAAAAATGTAATGTGTATTCTGAGTTATAATGTTTTGTTGTTAAGTAGAGATTTCAAAAGTAATATGACACATTAACATTTTCAAAAAATCTTAGCTAAATCAGAGGTTTGGATGAAAAGGGAGTTCACAAATTGATGTTCTGATAAACTCTTGTTTTGCACACTAAATAGGCAATTCTGGGGTTCTTCAAATGTAATACCTATAGAATGTCTTCTTTTGAGGAGTTACAAATTCCTAACAAATATGGTTTTACTAAATCCACATGAGGTTGCATATTTTTATTCCAAGAATATGCTGTATGTTTAGAAAATTGAGGGGCTCAAATATTATATGTTGAAATTGCATAGCAGAGTCATTGACAGTTGCCAAACAACAGAATTGCTTTGTGTTTTGAATATTGCCACTAAGAAATGCGCACCAATGTCCTTGGAAATGATATTTTAAAATTTCAAAAAACCCACACACACACAAAAAACCCTCAATTGGTTCTTCTCATTTCCCTGCATAAAATAGCACTGTATTAATTATAATAGAATAGAATAATTTCCTCTTATTTGATAAAAATGTAATATTCCATAACTTGTTTTATGACCACAGATAATTACTTTTACCCATATTGGAGAAAAAGTAGCAAATATTTAGCAAGATACTAAAAAAATCATGAGACATTTTGCTTACCAAAAATTGTCTACACTTCAAAATGTGATAACAATTTGAAAAAAAAAGCCCTCATAGAACTGATCTTCATAAATATCAATTGATCTTCATAAATATCAATATGCCTGTAAAAATTAGGATTTTATTTTATGGAATTACTTTAGTTTTACCTTTTAATTTTTAACTACAAAAGCAAGAATACCCTTGTTGAAATAAAATCAAGTAGCTCAGAATTATATGTAGTTGGTTATGAAATTCTCCCTCCCAACCCCTCTATTTCTATTCCCAGAGATACCTGGTGTGTATTATGTCAGACTTCCTTTCCTCATATAACCAAATATAGAATTTAAAAATGATCATTCCATACATATTTTTTTGCTGCTTGCTTTTTAAACATTTAAGAATATCTTTTCATGCCAGTACATAAAGAGTTACCTCATTCTTTCAAATGGCTTAACAGCATTTTACTGTATGAATATGTTATTATTTATTGAATTAAATACCTATAGGTGGATGTTTAGGTTGTTTCCAATTTTAATTCAATTTCTAAGGGAATAGTTGTAAAACATATGCTTTAATTATGAGCCAGAGTATTAGTTATTCAGATGAAAAACACTAATCTCCTAGAGACTTCTCACTGACTAAAGTCAAAATAGAAAAAATGGAGACCTAGATTTTATACTACATTTTTATATCAGTCAGCAACTATGTAGTGTATTGGAAAGGACTGTAGATTTGGAGCCAAGGAATCTGGGTCTCTTTCAAACCCTGTCACTTATTAATTATATGGCATTGGGCAAACCATCTCACTTCTCTGAACCTTGTTTTTTCATCGACAAAATGATGAATGTAAACTCCATGGTCTTTAAAGAGTCTAAGAACTCTAAATGGAAGATTCGATGTTGCTATTGTAAAAAATTATGTACCCATCACTCACTAGGTGAGGTGAGGATTTCAGAGAAAAATAAGCAGTCCCCCATCACTTTAGATTATTTATTTTGTGGTAGGAAAGGCTGATGGGCGTCATGGCACATAAATTGAAGAATAGCCAAAATTTATACTCCTTTCCATGCCCATATTTTAGCCATTCCTTGCCCTATATTCTATTCTACAGATATATTTGGGGAATCCAGACTTTATATTCTTAGGTGGGATATCCTATACTCAGACACAGCAGATTAATTCAGTTTTGGATGGAAGAGTTTCTGATGCTTGGTCAGTCTTGGATTGATCATATTTTCTCAGAGCCTTCCTTGTCTGGGTAGATTCTTGACGTTAGAATTGAATTAGGACAGGCTGTTTAGAATGTAGTGTGCCAAGGAGCAGCTTTTAGAGATTCTGTCAGTGGCGTAGAACTGATTCAAGGACACTAGTATTTAGTATTTACTCTTGCTTCTTCTACTAGTTTACTAGATGATTTGTTTTGGATCTGTCTGAATCGTTAGATAAAGAATGGATACATAAGTTGGTTCTCTAAAATGGTAACATGGGAATAATTGATTTTGATCATTCCATTATTTAGTTCAATTAAAATAAAAATAGGCTTCTTTTGCGGAGTCCTTTCTTTGGTCACACATATCAGGCACAACTCTATGGTCTCTGTGTCTGGGTAATGACAATAACAATGTCAAGTATAAAGATTCTCTTGAAAAAGTGTGTAAAACGTTTGGATGCATGTTGCCACAAGGCAGTACGGTTATTAACATATTATGATTTTTTTCCACTAAGTCCAAACTGAGTACCTGAAATCAAGCTAAGATGTGAACTAAAGGAAGTTCTCTTGTAGTAGCAGATAGGTCATCTACTATAATTGTAAACACCCGTTGCCCAGACTAATTTTATTTATGCCTCTGATGGTGTGAGATTTTATTTGCTTTAGGTTGCATTTCCCAACAAAATGTACTTCATAACCAATTTTCTTAATGGCAATTCATACACGGTGTATTTAATAATGTCATTAATTGCTCTGTTACTAATTGTTTCATTACCTTTCTCATATTAGCAACTGTGAACACCCAACATTATTTATCAGGTGTATGAGTGCCCTCTCTCTCCTGGGCAGTGATGCTTACTTAGGAACAGAAATGAAATCCTTTAGCAGGATTCCTGCCTTTCCCCACAGCTCCTACTGTCACCTGGGGTGAAGGCCAGCTCTAATTTTTAAAATAATTGCCATGAATATAGTTTATATATACAAGGAGCCCATGAAAACGGCTTCAGTGTTGATCCTCACATTAATCCCATTTTTCTACTCTCAGAAGAAAAACTAACATTATCCTTATATAAATAATTTATATGAAACCATTGGCAGGGGAGTGGGGTGGTACTGGTAGCTTATCTAAGAAGCCTGATAGGCCAGATTGCTTCTTCTACTAGGGGGCTAGAAGATTTTTAATGATGTTCCTGCATTTGTTTTCATCATTTCCATAAGATTACAGACCCGATGCAAATATCTTGTAAAATGTATGAATTGGAATAAAAAATTTTACAGGTCAATATCAATAATCATGTGAAAGCTTCACAGGAATTTACTCTTTGTTAAAACTAAAAGGGCTAAGAGTGTTTTTTAACTGCTTTGCTCTTCATCTGAACACAATGATTTCTTCAGTCTACCTTCTTTTTCCTTTCGGTGAGCTTAATTTAATATGAATCATCGAAGCAAAATTGTAGCTGTTTATAAAGCAAATTCATCTCTTTTATTTGTATATTGGGTTGGCTATGCAGCCTTGTTTCATTTAAAAAAAATAATTGTTCATATTTTCGTCTTGAACATTTTTCAGATAACTTTATCCGCTTCTAACCAAAAAGCTTTAAAATATTTTTTTTTAGAATCTTGATGTTAATGCAGGCACCACTACCAGTTCTGGGTGAGACAAATGAATCTATTTTCTCAGCAAGATTCAAGACTTCATGCCCCCCTGTTAAGGCTCATGCTATGAGCAAGGCTGGTACTGTTTATGACAGATGCAAATTATACTCTACATCGTTTGTATTTTACAATTTATAGTCAGGCATGCATCCTCCAAATCCAATTCTTTCCTTTAAAGCCCAGAATTCTGGACACTTCATAAAGCAAAAAGCTTGCTGCCACCTTCAAGGAACTCAAATTATCTGATTTTTTTATTTGCTGCTGCCATTAGATTGAAATGATTTTTCTTCAGTTTGCTCAAAGCCAGATTTAAAGTCAGGTCCCAGAGGTAACAGGAAAGTCGATCCCCTAAGCTACTCAGTCGTTGTTTGCTTTTTTTACATGTAATATCCTACTTCTAAGCCAGAATATAATTTAAAATACAAAACACACTGTACATAAATATGTCCTTTGGAAGTTTTGTAATCTGACATTTAATAGAAGTTAACTAAGTGCCTTATATCATGTTTGTTGAGGAAAATGGAGAAATTACAAATATCCTTCAAGACAATTATTTCTTAATAGCTTTCTACATATTTTGAATGCTACACGTTTCCTTACTACTTTAGATCAATAACATGACGTGCTCTTTTTGAACAGAGACCTGCTAGATTTCTCATTTACTATGCACCTAAATAAGTTAAAAAACATTCAAAACACTTCATACATTATGAGCTTCTGATAGGCATTCCAAGAGCTCTCCTTTGCAGTCACTTTCTGTTTGCTGGGGAACAGCAAAGGGTTACTTCAGCCCAGACGCTGTAAGTACCAGCAACAGGAATCCATTGGCTTTCATTTGTCCATGTCTTTCATTTGATACTACCAGTATTAATAGCTTTGCAAGGAAATTCTGCAGTCATTAATCATAATAATTAATCAGATCCAATTATATTGCATATAAATGTGAACAAATTGCTGAAAAAATAATGATCTATCACCAACATGTCACAAGGAGAAAGAGACTAAAATAGTAATTAGAAGCAGGGATTTAGTTGTATACAAGTGCCCTGCAACTGATTTTAACAGTATGATGATTCGATGATGTAATTAGTCAAAAGTCTAGCAGGCTTTTTTATAGCAGACCATCTAATGACTGTACATCTGGAGAAAATAAAGTCCACTTTTCTATAAGATTGTTCTGCATTTGCTCCTTACTTTGCGCTTCTGAATAAAGGAGATCTGCTGCCCTTGGCTTTCTAATACTGGGAACTAAATTGTTCCTGCATATGTTTTCTAGATTTTCAATGTCTCTTTGTAAAGTAAGGCTGTCTGTTAACTGAAGATCTCTGAAGTTAGGAATTAAGATACTCTAATAGCATTTTTTTTTTTACTCTTGTAATCATAAAAATGCGTAACATAATTCAAAATACAACGTTTTGGTTATAGTAAGTTAACACTGTGGGTGGCGTACATGATAGCTATGTTCACCTATCTTCTTTCCCTTGAACTGAACGGAAAACACTTCAGTAAATGGAATTACTCTGTTTTCACTTCAGTTAGCACTCTCTAGAGCACTGGCAGATTTTATCAGAAACCATTTTTAAAAAATATGTGTGTGTGTGTGTGTGTGTGTGTGTGTGCGCACGTGTATAAATTCTTCTTTAACAGATTTTAAAATCTGACCAAAGTACATTGTTCCATATAAGTTATTCTGTAAAACAATTTTAATAGGTCTTTTCTTTTTATTTTCACTTGTCTCACAGGATAGAGCTTCCAAACATATATTTTCAATTTAAAACTTGTGCTATGCACATACGTAATTAGCACTAGTTTATTGTGTGGTCAAATATGTATTTTTAAACCTTTCAAAACATTTCCTTGCTTGACTCACAGATTACACATAAAATGGTTAACTAAAGATTGATGAGCAGTTTTTATGATAGGTTTGCGACTTGAAAATAAATGTTAGGTTCATCATAGTTTTCAATATTAAGCACTGCACTTTACCGTCTTTGATCTCAGTGTTGTGACTACTACAAAGAAATAAAACCTTATCTTACCTTTTCCAGCATCTACTGCAGAAGACCTCAATAATGCATAAGAACATCTGGAAGTACGGTAATTTCAGCTATCAGAGATAAGAATTGACACAGAACAGGTAAACCCAACAAAGTCATCATGTTGAAATGAACTGATTAAGGTTTAGTAACATAAAACATCATGTATAGTGTTTCCATGCTTGCTACATCTTGCTATTTTATATTAAAAAAGGAATGTCAATTATATATATTTAATAGGTTGATTAGCTGGTAGCAATATTATATTTTACATAAAGAGACAGAAATGTCTGCAGATCTATTGCCATACACATCTATTTAGAGTTAACTGTGAGTTCATAGAAAATACATGGGCATAGTAAACAGGGTTTTGAAATGACAATTTTTTACTGGTTGAAAGTGCTAATTGCTAGTTTCTCAAGGGTATAGAATTAATCACCTGCTAGATTTACAGTCTCTAGGTTGAGACCTGAGGATGGAGGCAATAAGAAAAGCTCTTGAGGGACATATCATATGGTGAGTCTAAATATCAGTCTCTATGCATATGTAAATTGGTAACAAAGTTTTTTCAAAGCTCAAGTATGCTAATTTCAAACAGGCAAGACTAAAGCTAGCTTTTAGCAGCTGTTTAACGTCTGCCTGTGGGTGGTAGAGAGAGCTTAAAATACAAGCAAACAGTGGTGCATAAGTAATTAAGCAACATTTTGCTGGGCATAAATAATTCTGTTTATATTGCTCTTTTGAAGAGTATAGAATACAAAATAACAGATCAAGTGCACCTTTGGTCACCAGAGGTTAACTGTTCTTCCTCCTTACCTTTTCTTTGGTTTTATGATTTAAGAGGAATAAATAACAGAGTCAATCTTTTATAACTTCATAGGAAATAAAATCATTTAAGGTGGGGAAAAACCCTATTACAGAATCACTGTTCTTATAGCTCAACTATATTGTTTTTAGCCTATTCCTCTAGTGATTTATTGGAAGAAAATGTAATATCTAATCAAAGATTTGCTTATTAACATTTATTTTAGTATTATTGAAAGTGAATTATTGTGATGTTTGTTAAAAAAATTAAACTTTTAACAAAATTTGAAAGAAAGAAAAATGCCTCAATTTTTCAGGACCAATTTTAATTATCCCGTACATTAAAAATAAAAGGTAAGTGATTCACTCAGAGGTCATTGCCTAAAAATGAGGAATGCTTATTTAATTCACTGTACCACATATAGGATAATCACCTAATTTTAACAGCTCTTGCTAAGCCACTAGAAATGTCTAAAAGCAAAAGGAAAGCTGGTATAAAAAAACTGCATTTGATTCAATAAAAACCTTGAAATTGACCAGAAGGAAGATGAAAGATTTAACACGATTTAGAAATACCTAGTCTGGAAAGAAAGGATTATAGATACTAACTGTGAAAAGAGTCAGGGGTTTAAACTTTGTTTTCGTTAAATATTCATGGCTTAAGGAGTTAATGGTTAAAGGAAGTACTCAGTTGGGTATCAGATATTATAAAGGGCTTTATAACACATAAGAATGCTAGGAAGGCAGGAGTAGCCATTTATGCACAAGATTGCTATTTCCCTTTGCACTGAAGGAGCAGGTAAACAAAACAGAATTTTCAAAACCCCCTTTTATCCATCCTCTACATTCTAAAAAAATATGTAAAATTTGGTGAAATAAAACAATTGGTTTTTTATGACATTTCTATGTTTTCCAATTTTGCATTTTTTAACCTATCATGAGGTTGGGTTTTAAAACCACATGGCCTGAACAGAAGAATGGATGGGACAATAGGTGATATGTACAGACTTGATATTCAGTCCAGGTGATCTGTCCTAGGAAAGATGTTGTTACTTTGTACCTGGTTCTTCCCCTTTCTCTTCTACAAGATGTGGATATTAACACCTGTTCAGTCTCCCTAACAAAGTAAAATGATGAAGTTCTGTTAAATGACTAGAAAATAAGCATTTCTTTGGGACACCATTCTAAAGCTTCTCAGGCTCACTGAACATCTTACTAAGATTCGCTTTCATTCTCTGTGAACCAATGGACAGAGCTCTCATTATCTAGCTAATGGAGGATGGATGGGAGAAGGAGGCAAGTAACAGGTTCCCTATATCTACATGACAATTTTAAGATTTGTTTTAAAATTCTGACAAAAATGGATAGTAAATAGTCACCATTACTCAAACTAGTATAATTAGGGTTCTTTTTCCTTAGTCAATATTTTCCTGAAAATCGTACTTGTTGTCTATGCATATCCTGAGTAATAATTTCTTTTTTAAATCAGAGGAGGCCTTGACTACATATGTTTAGGTAAAAACTTGCATATTTTTATATGCTGTTAGGTTAGCATAAGTCTTGGCCATGTATGATTAGGTATGAACTTTAAATATTGTTTTAGGAAATTTGTAGTGTTCTGCTTGGCCATTAATTTTTCTTCCTCTTGATCTTCAGCCTTCTGTGTGCTGCTTAGTACCTATTATTATTTTGGACTTGCATATGCTCTGAGGTGTTTGTCCCACCAAAAATAGACAGTTACTGAAACAGCAAAGTAACACTGGAAGTGGAATTAAGTTTGGGTTGCCATAGACATACCATGGTACCTTTGTTCTATACCTCATCATGCATTTGTCAGTGGAGGATAACAGTTTCTACACTTTACTGTAATTCATAAGTAAAAATGTTGCTTTTATTTCTCATATTATCTGTGGAGGTATGAATGCAGCCAAACTTAGACTTTTGGTGATCAGATTAGTTTAATGCATATTTAAAAAGACAGTAGTATAATTTTGTTCAGAATAATCAGTCTAACTGATACAGACCTCAACATAGTAATGAACTATGATCAACTTACTTTGTTCCACTGGCAAAGTTAATATTAACCTGCAAGATATGAAGGAACAGTGTATAGATGACTAGGAGAGATCAGAAACAAAGGTCCAAGTTGGAAAGCTGATCTAACAGATAGTGAAATCTGGAGTTTTATTCCAGAGCCAAGTCCAGTACTAGGAAGGCAGAAAGTGATAGATACAATGTATATAGATACCCAATATCAATTAGCAAGAAGATTATGGGACCAGGAAAATCCAGAGAATTCTAATCCCAGGATAGAGACTGCTTATCTTCTACAAACTTTGATACTTTTTGTAGTGTATTTATATACAAACACATACACACATATGCAGAGTCAGAGGGTTGCAGAGACTCTGCAGTCTCTGCAGATATATCTTCTGTAAAGGTGGGCAAAGCAGAAAGTTCCCTTAAGGATAATAAGGCATATTCTCAGAAATATTTGTAATCCTTTATGCTCAGTGCTTCATTTCATCAGAAGGAAATGCAGATTTACTTATTCATTCTTCCATTCACTCAGCCACTGACTGTTTTCTTCCTTACTACAATGTGTAGGACAGAGTGCAAATTAAAACAAATGCAAAGATACATAGGGTACAGTAGAATAGTAGGGTCAATAAATGTGGAAATACTGAAAAGTCAGAGTTGAATATTACTTATTGCTGACAGGTCTCTCACTTGATCTCTGACTTTTTAAGCCAGCATTATGACAGCTATTAAGAGATGGGATTACCTGTGATGTGATCCAACATATATAGAGAATACAGAATATCTGTGAATATAAAATATCTACTGTAAACTTTCCCTTTTCAGCCACTCTGTAAAATTCTGACCACTCACCATACCATACTCCTTGGAAATGGTTGTATGGATATGTGCTGGTACAGATTGCCTATTGCTCTATTATTCCCTATGAAATTCTAAAAACTTTGAATATAGGGATCATACTCATTCCTAAATGGTACCCCATATACCCATGGTACTCACTCTTCCCAGTGATCATTCAGAAAACCTTTTGAGCCTGTTAACAAAAGCTATTTCAGAATGAACCTTTGTCTTGTCCTTGTTTCAATTCACAAAGTTAAATTTACTTGGAATTTCAAACTTCCTCTGTTTTAAAACTGTTGGTTTCAGATGCAGACTGCATAGTTTTCTGTACTGGGAAAGACAATTTTAATTTGTGAATCACATAGTAATATTTTTCTTTTTAAAACTTGGAAGCAGCATTCTGCTGATTTGCTTTAAAGGTGTGCTGCTATGAAAGAGGGAACAATTACATATACAAAAGAGTTTATCTGGGAAAACTGGTGGAGAATAGCAGAATAACTTGAAAGACACGAATGTCTGAAAAAGGAAAAATACTATTTTCTTACACCAATTAACTTCTTTTCCAGATATCATCTAGATCTTTTGGGCATGTAAGATAAATTTGTTTTACTAATTCCTTTTGAAAATATCTGAGCTCCTCTTTCTTTTTCTGTTTTTGACTGCAGTCAGCACATGGAGTTAATACATACTTGGACCAAACAAGGAGGTGACATTGGCAAGTCAGCCTAATGCTCTTACCTTGAGGGAAAAAATGTTCCTTATGCATTACATCTCTATACAGAATACTACTGTGCATATATCCTTGGAGGTAAAGAAACTTTCAAGAAAAAATTAAAATTCACCATACTATCTTCCTAACTAACCTAAATCAACACGTATATAAAGAGTAAAGTTGGAGCAAAGAAAGATGAGAACTTCTCATCAAAGGCCCAGAGGCCTGTAGGTTGCATGGGATACCTTGAACCTGGAATCACTTCATCCATATTCTCTTCCCTTTGGTGTCAGTCTGATATGTGCACACCAGCTATAAAATGTTGTCTTCTTTTGGTTTCTGAACTGAAATTCATCTTAAAGGCATCACCAAATCTGTTGACTATACTTCATGTTACGAGAAAAATCTAGACAGAATCATTTCAGTATTTGGGTTTTTCACCTTTTTAAATGTGTTTTTATGGAGATGATTGTACAATGTTAAGATTAATTGCAGCTGAGAAACTTCTCTCATTATATTTACTAATTTGTATACCAACCAAATGGTAAAAGGGAAAAAAAACCTAAAAACATATTTGGTAATTTCATGAATTTAAAAACTAGCCCTCAGGGAAAATGCATCACTTTTTATTTTGTATCACTGCTGTGTTTAAGAAACCTAAAAAAGGCAATTTCATATTCTCATATTTTGACAAGTACTTTACATTTGCTTGAATAAATATTTTACTATGAAAGGAATATGATTAAAAAGACAAGGAACCCCACACTATTAACTTCTCAGGAACATTAAAGCAGTAAAAGTACACACTCCATAAGCCAAGGGATGCAGCAGCGTTCAGTTAACTCCAACCAATCCTGGAAAAGGATTTTCTTTTTCTTTCTTATTTTCAAGCTTCAAGAAACCCTACACTTGAAGAAAGGGAATATGTGCTTCAACTGTCATATTGATGTGGCAGAATTTAGCTCTTTTGTGATGAGCTTCCATGTCCCCAGAGCATAAAGACAATAGTACACTATATAGATAGCCAATAAATCAATTAGCTTTAGCAGCCAGAGTTCAAGAAATGCATTAATTCTTTTCGATGAAAACACAGCTTTTACTTGTAGCCACACTTCATACTGTTAAGGTCAATTTTTCACGTGGAAATTATATTTAGTGGCTGAAAAAAATCACTCATAAATTTTGTAAAGCAAAAAGAAGCACTTATTAACATAGGATAACAAGTTTGTTTTATTTGTAATTATCTATCTTTAGAGTAATTGAGATTCTAAACAGCAGCTAATAGCCTCACTGTCTCAAATTACTACTGCCTGTAACTTTACTTTGCCAAACATCAAAGAGCTTTTCAATTGCAACTCTACTACTAAAACCTGGGTCATTTTCTAGCAATTAATTGGAAGAGGTGATTAATAGCTTAATAATGGGTTGCTCTGTGTTTTAAAAAGTGCAGGGGATGTGCATAGGAAAGGAATATGTAATTTTGTATCCCTGAAACATAACCTAATTGAAAAATCAGCAGTTGGTCTTATTTACTTTAGGCTTGTATTTCCAAACCCTCTTTTGATCTACTCTGAGAAAATGTGTAAATCTGGAGAGTATTTTTTAATTAACTCCTTGAACGTTGAACACGCTATGAATTTAAGGAGCACAAACTATTCCATGGCACCTGCTGTGCCTCAGTAAACTTCACAGAAATTTGAGGCCAATACGTGCCAAGTATCTACCTGGATGTGCAGATGGTGGTGCCCATTTAGCAAGTCACACACTGTCAGGCTATCAGTGGATTTGTAGGGCACACTCACCTACAGCAGAGCCTTGTGACTGTGATGCCTGGGAGCCTATGTCCACTCCTATTATGCATTCCTGTTATATACACCTCAGATTCAGTGGCTGTAAATTCTAGCTGCAATCTAGCAAAATATCCTTCCAGAAACATCCAATGAAATAGTGCAACTTAGTGAGTTCCCTAAGCTAAACACTCCATGTTTTGAGACTAGTCTCAAGGAAATGGCAAGTTGGCTAGTCAGATGGAGAGGAGTTCAATGAGGGGGAAGGTCTCTATATAAAGGCAAAGGATGGGACTAGCAAACTGCAAAGGACCGGGACTCATTTCTCCAGCTCATGACACCATCAGGTTGATCCATGGCAAATGTTCTCTTGGATATGGGACTCACTGATATTTTTTCCATGATCTACCACAATTGCTGTAGATGCTCTTGGATTTCTTCCTCATGTTACCAGAAGAAAGTAAAGAATGAGGCTCTCAATTTCCACTAATTTTCTTCATGTTGGACATGTCTGCCTCCCGTTTTAGTCTCATCTCCTCGTTGATTCTAGAAATACCGGGCTGTTTATCTCCTGCTGTATTTACATGATGACTTAACGCTAGAGGAAATCAGTACTTCACTAACTATCTGACACTCTTTCCATAGGACCAAACATAAAATGAGAAAGGAAGGGCAGTTAAATAAAGAAAACAACCCGGAAATGAGCTCCACTTCCCCAGCTCTCACAAACCCAAACATCCATTCTGGAAGGCTGATTTATTCTTCCAAGGTTAAGGACCCGACTGGTCCCAGAATTTTTTTTTTTTTAACTCTTTACTTTCCACACATATTGGGGAATATATAGAGATATAGACAAAAAAATTTTTTAAATGATAATGCCACCACTAAAAGATACACAGTCACCCCAATTTATTCAGCTGTAATAAAGATGGAGCAGCATGCCAGTGATGGGGAAAGCCAGTTGGCTGAAAACAAAGACAAGAATGGCTTTATTAGATTGAGATATACGCTCTTAAGCAGGACCCTACTCATCCCCAGATGTCAAAGTCTAGAGAAGGCTGAATGAACCGAAAGTGGTTCAACTGCAAGAGGGCTGACCTGTACCTTAGAACTTCCTGCTGGGCAGATAGCCTGAAGTTTTCATTATCCTCCAGTTTGGAGTGGAGAGCTCTGCTTCCAAGATGTGTTAGAGACAGACCAGCACAGCAGAGGCAGTCCGTTTCTTGCATAGCTTTTTATAGTTTTCCTTGGGAAAATAAATTGTTATGCTTGATTTACTTATCTTTGTACCTATAGCTAAATCTCCCCATGACCTTCAAATTCTTAGTGTAATTTTCTATGCATTCAGATTTTTGAATGTGTTGATTTTATTTTCTGTGACCACCCTCCTAGAAGTCTCCATCCATGTCTCAGCTCTGGTTTGATTGTTTTCAAGCTAGGCCTGCTACTAGGTTTTGTCTCATTCTTGTGTTCCAGAATTCCTTTTATGTTTTTCTCGCTTTACTTCCTGAATTTGGTGGAATAAATCCTCTAATGAACTTTATGTGAAAGGGTACTTGGAAGATAAGTTGTTAGAGCCTTTGACTGAAATGTTTGTACACTGCCCTTCTTTGTTCCATTGTTTGGTAGCTCCCAGTGTTTCTCTGAAAAGTATGGAACACCTCTGATTCTTGATCCCTTGTATATTAACTTTTTTAAAGGGGTGAGTTTTGTTTTTCTCTCTGGAAGCAATTCTAATCTAATAGTAATACTTGACATATTAAAATTTCATGATTTTGTGCTTTGGTATGAGTCTTTTACATTCTTCCTACTGGGCACATGCCTGGAAATATATATGTATATATATATATATCTTTTAGTTCTGGAAGATTTCCCTTTTTTTTCCTTAACAATTTTTTTCCATTTCATTGTCTATGTTTTCTACTAGCCAGATGTTAAAACTCCTGAGCTGGTCCCCTAATTGTCTTATTTTTTCTTACCTAATTTACTCTGTTTTTGTTTTACATGTTAGCTCCTTAAGCTTATCTTTCAACTCTTCTATTGATTTTTTAAAATTTTGTTTTTAGATTTTATAATTTCCATGGCTTATTTCTTATTCTTTGATTTAAAAAATATTATTTTGTGTGTTTTATGAACGTAGTGTCATTTATTATTTTCTAAGTGTATTAATTACATTTTTCCCATAATTTTCTTTTGCATCAACACTATCTCTATTTCTACTTTTAGTCCCTATTTATTTTTGATGTCCCCTTTATTTCAAGAGTTTTCATTCACATCTTGTTGCAAATATCTGGTGGTTTTTGGCTGTACTGATTAGAAGCTTACTGTGCCCAGGAAGAATGTCAGTTGGCTGACTTTGCTCTAGGGTGCCCAGCCTGCTAGCTGGCTTGGTAGTTTGCAGGCATGTAGGGTGATACAAGCCTAGCCATAGTTACTGAGAGTGGGGTAAGAGGAACATTGTAGACTTCTTCCCTGTTTGCAGTGTGGTGCCTTTCCCCCATCATCTGAGCTTGGTGTCCCTGAATACAGTACTTCTTTGTTTTGTTTTGTTTTGCTTTTCTTCCAGAGATTAAAATTTTCAGAATTGTAGGGATGGAAGAAATGCAGTGCTTGGCTGTACAGGTAGGATCTGGGCTAGCTTTCATACAAACTGCCTGTTTCCAGTTAGATATTTTTCCCTGTGCAAGTGTTCTCATTTAGAATGTCCTTCTTTTCTTGCAATATTGATACATTTGTGACATCTCATTTTATTTGAAAAGTGGAAAAGAGAAGGGCCCTTTTATTTTTTTTTATGAAAATTCAGGGTAGCCTAAGCAGTTAGTGATGTAATTTTCCCCAAATCTTTGCAGCATTTTTAGTAAAGAATCATCACCTCTTTTATAGATTAAATAATTAAGGCTTAGAGAAATTTCTTAAGTTACATGAAATTTCAGGGTAAGTAAATGGCAGAATCAGTATTTGTACCCAAGTCTCACAGATTCTAAAGCATATTTTATTTTTAACACTATAAAGCCTCCATAAAAATTGATATTTTAAAATTGGTTTCAAAGCTGATTCTAGCAGGAAGAGAATTTGATGGGCTGCAGAGTTAGCTGGACTAGGAGTCATAATGATTTTCTTTTGGCAAGGCACCATTTTGCCTGCATTTTACCCCAGAGCCTCCATTTTCTCCCCATCCTCCCTATTAAACTCTATTTTGGAAATTTTAACTTATATTAGAGTATGGAGTATTGACAAAAACTTTAGAAATTGCCTTTCCTAGGGACATTTGAATGATAATAAAGGAAGATTTTCGATGAAGCTCTAATAATATTTCAGGGGGTAGAAGAAGACACATTTTAGACTCAAATAAATTTCTGAAATAACTATGTAGATGGACATCTGTGCTGTCTACCTACCAGGCAAGTTATTAATGTTGAGAACAAAATGAAGCCATATGGCATTAACTGGTGGCATCTCTTCATAGCAGGGAGAGAGGGAGGCAGAGAAATAGATCTACTTAGGATGCTGACATGATAGGCCAGCTCTTGAGATTTGGCTCTCAGGGGTGTGTCTGGGATGTGTACAGTATTTTATCTAAAGCAGCTAGGAATGGGAAGAATGAGAGTATGATGAAAAGCCAAGTGGAGAACAGTGAATAGATTAGATAAGAGAGACAATATCATATTTCTAGGTTGAGATAAGATTATGGGGAATCTTACATTGAACTCTATTATATGGCAATGGAATGCTAATGATAATTTCTGCACTTGAAATTTACAGAGCTAGACCTATACTTGGAGAGATTGAATGTGATAGAAATATCTTCCTTATCTTTATCTGTATTTAAATAGTTTAATTTGTTGGCTAGAATATAAATGGAATTGAATGAACAATAAACTCCAGCGTCACTGTAGATAAGATGGCTACAATTTATTGTCCAACCTAGATCACTTATGAGTGGAAGGAAGGCGTTAGGGCAAAAGGCATAAACAGGAAATCTCCCAAGCACATTGGAATGTATAGTCATCCTACCTAGGATGAAGATGGAGAAAGGGGGTAAGATAGAGCATATAAAAACTTGTCTGAATATTATCAGGAAGAGAAGGGAAAAGTGAAAAATAGTGAGTCATTATTATAAAATCTTTGGCTTTTAATTTCATATTCAAAGTCTTTAATGGGCTCAAGTATAACTTTTTTTCTGATATACATCATTTTAGTCTTCAAAGCTCTTATTCAAAAAAAGTGAGAGTGTGCTCTTGTGAATCCATATATTCAAGGATATTAAATAGCAATATTTTTGATGATTTAAAAAATTTACTTTCATTTGGTTACAGAAATATATTTAATTTAATTCCCTTTATAACCAGAGCAAAAAATAGGCCTTGAGTTTATTGTCATATGTGTCTAAGTGCTCGAAATGTATGTTGAATAATCATTTAGTAATGTGAGATAACAAAAACTGTGATATGTGAATGCACTGTTTTGTTTGAAGAATTATTTAGTCCTTTGATAGACAACTTATGTTCAAATTATTTCTCTTTCATTTGAGCAGGGCCAACTTATCCATTAAGCCCAGTGGGCATAGCAGCCTAGGCCTACCATAATTTTCGAGGCCCATGAAGACATTTTAATTTCTTTAAAAATCTGAATTCAAATGCTAAACTTTTAGATCATGAAAAATGTTTTTTAACATATAATAATAATATATTCTTATGTCAATGAGTGTAGTTAGTAAATACAATTTTTGAAAATTCTTACGGAGGAAGGAGTCTCACAAAAGCAAAAGTGAATGAGGCCTACAAAAGTCATGGAGTCCAAGGAAACTGAAAAAATACTCTTTAAAAACCCTTCAGTATAGTGTTAGAATACTTTTTTTTTTTAGTCTTACCTAAGATTTCATTTTAATTTGTGTATCTGGAACAAGGTAACATATTTTCTTTGGGAGTTGAAAAATATCTAAAGATAATTACCCTCTTTCCTCAAATATCTTTATTATGTGTTTTTTGGAGAGAACTACTTTCATTTTCTAATGTCTTTTTCATCGATTATGGTAAAAGTCCTCCTGCGAACTATTGAGGATGTTTTCTCAGGGAAAGGTTGAGGAGATACCCGAGTTGGAAGCATCAGCAAGCCTCAGATGAAAACAGGGATAGAGAGGGACATTTGATTATAGTTCAGGTTCACAAAAGAACTAGGTGGGACCCCAGCTTCACATGGCCGGCCTTCATTTCATTTAGGACCAAATCCCAGGTGGCTGTTAGTGCTACTTTGCTTATTGCTGTGTAAAGTAAACAAATGCCCTTCCTTCCAGCATCCAAATCTTTGCTGGTAGTTGGTGAAGGCCAGTATCACACACGAGGAATAAGGCTAAACATATGCTCTTGTTACATGAACACTTTAGTAGGAAGCTACAATTTTCCTAACAGATATACACATTGTATATACCATTTTTACCTATAACTACTTGTATGACTATTAATACAAATGATGATACCAGTGAAAAAATAATTTAAAACAACAGTAGTTAACATATATTGGGTAACACATTATTCAAATGTGTTATCCTTGAATTTTCACCACAATCCTATGAAAGTTGTTGGAATATCTATATGTATCAAGAAGGAAGGGCGTATCTACTACCTACTATGTTCTAGACTCTGTGAAAATAGTGGAGAATAGATAGGTGAGGTTTCTACTCTCTTCGAGGTAATATTCTAGTGTGATATAAAAGAAACAAACCAATAAGATAAATATCGGATGGTGATAATTTCAATGTAGAGAATTATAAAAGAATGACAGGATAGAGAACATTGGTGTTACTAGATACATTAGATTAGCTAGTCCAGCATTTAATTTAAAATATAATGTTCAGAAAAATGAAAATGGTTGATGTGGCTGGAGCATGGTGAAGAAGGAGGAGAGCACAGAAGATGTCAGAGAAGTAAGTGCATAGGGCCAGATTGTGTGGAACACTGGAAACAAATAAAGGTTCCATTCTTAGCATGATGGGAATTTATTGGAAGCTCTTCAACAAGAGAGGGACGTGACCCTACATTTTTGGTTTGAAAAGCTGGGTGGATGGTGGTCTTCTTGAATGAGTGAGAAAAACTCATAAAGAAACAATTTTGGCAAGAAAACTTAAAAATTGTGTTTTACAGTTTAGTTTTGTTTACTGTTCAAGGAGCAGAATGAATTAAGCAGTTGGATGTGAGTTTTGAGTTTTATAAAGATATAAATTGAGCCTTAAAATTAGAATTTAGAACTATAGGACTGGATGAGGTCACCAAGGTGGAAGGTGTAGATAGGAAAGAGAAGGGTATATAAGACAGTGTTCTGCAGGGCTTCAAAATTTAGAGTTTGAGCCGAATAGAAAAATCTAGAAAATGATATGGTGAAATGACCATCAGTGGAGCAGAAAGAAAATTAAGAATGTGGGAAGACTGAGACCAAAATAAAATATTTTCAGAAAAGTGGAGTGGCCAACTGTGTCAAATGCTGGTGAAGGTTTAAATTAGATATGCATAGATAGAGACTGGATCATTGGATTTAAAAACATGGTGACCTTAAGAGCAGTGTTTGTGATGCTGTGAGAATGGTAGTGTGATTGGATTAGGTTGAGGAAACTGTGTGAAGAAGGTGAATATAAAGCATCATTTCAAGAAATGTTGGTGTGAAGGAGACAGTGTAAAAGGAAGTAGGCTAGAAGCAGAGTTGTTTTACTTCCTTTTTTCCTTCCTCCCTCCCTTCCTTCCTTTCTCTTCTTTTTTAAAAACAGGACCTTCTAGGTCATCTTTGCATGCTGATAGAAATGACATTGTAGGGAGAAACTGATACTATAAGAGCCATAGAGGATAAAAGTTCTCATCAGTGTAATGGATGGCAAGAAGGAAGGATCCAGGACATAAGTGTAGTGGTTCACCATTGACAGGCAGCAGGGCACTTTATTCCCAGTAACAGTTAGGACAGTAGAGCCTGTGATGTTGACTGATTGGACATTTTGCTGGGGGAGCGATAAGGAACGTGTGTTGTAGATATTAGCAAAAGTGAATGACTTTATTTGAAAAAGAGAACTCTTAACCAGTCAACACAAAACAAAAGAATAAAGAGTTAAAAGAAAATCAACTAGGAAAGATTAGAACCTACTTTTACTTGACCATCTCTTACAAGGATGTTGGAGTCTTTTGACATGTTAGTTTCCAAACATACCATTCATGTGAATAGTGATAATTGTGTAGCACATCGCCGTATCTTATTTAGTGATCATGGGTAAATCAGCTTTTTTTTTGGTAGAGATGTGCCATATTTGTAAATGTGTTCTACCTAAAACCTCTGAAACCTTGACATAGATTTTCTTAATTCCTTAAAATAGATGTTACAAATAATGTCTTCATTCATTTGCCAATCTCAGAATTCTATAGTTCAATTTTAGGACTCATATTATTGGAGTGTCTATATTCCTAACAAAGGCTAACTACTCATCCCCACCTTCTCCCTGTATCCCCGCCTCCCTGATTATCCTAAACCTATTGAGTTTTTTCCTGAAATGCTTTAGTATGAACCATATGATGTCTGTTTGATTGCATATGGTCTGTCCTGATACTCGATTTATCAGATAAATTTCTCAGTGAATTTTAAACACTTTAAGGCTAAGGAGCTGGCTGATTGCCAATTTTTAACTCCTTCCTTAGTTCCTAATCCAATGTTTCAAGTTCAGCAAGTGTTTAATAAATGCTTGTTGAAAAGCAGGAATGAACTATATTTCTAAGACAAGGATTTCTATTTTGTTGACTTACACCTTTTTAAGATTGTTTTTGAAGAGGCAGCCTACATATGTCAAAAAATTCAGTGAGTACAAAAGTGAAAGTCATAGCAGATATAGGTCTTTCTGCCCCGTAACCTCCTCTAGGCCTGATTCTCTCCCCAGAGGCATTGCCAGTTCCACTTCCTGTGCATCCCTCCTGGTGACGTTCATCTCACTTCGCAGTGTTCTGGGTTGGCAGTCAGCCCTGCTTTTCTCCAGATGCGGTATGTGTGCACACCAGGAAAAGTTCTCTTTGAGTTGAGAGACTGGTTTATTTTTTAGCTGCTGTGAAATAATTAAAAATGAATGGATACGGTTGAATTGTAGGAAGCATATTTATTATTTGGAGTAGTTATAAAAAAATTCCTTGAAATTAAAAATCATACCTTGAACAGGTCGATTAGTCAGATTTAATTTTTCTTTCACTCTCTTATATTGGTGTGAATATTTTCATCTGTTATGCATAACCAAAAAGTATATTAAACTGTCAAAACATAAATGATTTCCTTTTGGCCACCATGGCTTGAGGGATTTATTTCAAGACTGTTGTGCTACTATTTGCCCCTAGGATGTGTAATCTATATTTTAGGGGAATGTGGCTTACTGCAAGACACCTGTATTATTTATGTGTGATTAATATTTGTGTTATGGTGAATGAGGTCTTTTGGCCTTACTTTTCTCTTATAGTGACTTAATCATTTCTCACAAGAATGTAGTCGTTGTAATAAAACATTCCACACACTAGTTTGTTTTTCAGCAGTGACAAATGCAATTGTTGTAAAATGTGAATTTTCAGTTATTAAATATGGCATCATGAATGTAATTTACTGGCCTACATCTACAAGATGCTGCTATATGGCACCACTGAAGCTGATACCAAGCCAATCCTTGTTTGTATGAATTTAAATATAAACAGTGGTGAACAGCATCTTTAAATCACAATGCATAGGCTACCAGACCTAATTTTGTGTTTCTGGAAATAAATCTGTAAAGTGTACAACTAGTTGGTTATACGGATGCCTATTAAAATGGTCTCTTGTAATTTGCAAATTTGCAACAAATTATGAAGATTCTTGATCATCGCTGACAGATAATATCATGTGACAAATTAGGACATATTTCAAAGTTCCTTTCTGTGAGTCATAAGATATGACATTTTTCACAACTTTCCTTCAGAAAAAGCACTTATGTCAGAAGAGTGAGGAACTGTAAGAGTTCCAGAATCTATAAGGCTAAAATTCAATTAGATATTAACGTTATCTGCCAGAACCGTCTTTCCTTCACAATGGTACGGTAAAACATATTGCTTTTAAGGGTTATTACACAGATTTGGTGGCATATGGATTACTGAATATAAAAGGAATTCATCTTAAAATGCCCACAGTAATTTTTTTGATCATGTTTTGGTAGCTTTGCCAAATGGCCAGAAAGAAGCTATAAAAGTAAAAGATGATGTATGTATTGTTAGTTTCCCTTTGTTCACAGGTGAAAGGAGTTTCTTTCTGTTGTTGCTGTTGTTCAATGCCATATTACTTAAAATTTGAAAAACTGCAAATAACTCTGGAATTTAGTACAGTTTTTTCTTTGTACCTCATCCGTTAATATAATAGAGCTGTAACTTAGTTTTTATGCTGTAATATTGCAAATGGTAAATATTTGGGGAAGAACACCCTATGTCTGTATTTCAGAGAAGGGATTAGAGTATGTGTCTACTAGAGGTGTGAGAGAGGAATCTTCCATGTAAATATTGGCACTGTGACATATAAAATACCTTTCAGGTATACATTAAAATTGTAAAAGTGCTCAAACTTACTGAGCTTCCAGAGAAAGTCATCAAAAGTATTAAAGAACGATGTTGATAATTACACTAAATTCAGCCAGGATACGGTGGACAAGGGCTTTAAAACTTCAGAAACATCAATTAAAGTCCAAGTTGTGTGCAATAAGCATCAAAAATTGATAAAAACTCAAATTTAGGTTTTTAGATTTAGTGTTTAAATCAATCAACTGCAAACAAGATTTAATTAAAGAATATTATTTCAAAGTGTAATTACCTACTGGGATTAGAATGAACCTCTATTGCCCATAATGTTCTCCTACTGTGATCCCACACTGAAAAATGTTGAGTTTTAGATTAATATGCATCTTGTAAGTACAAGTCCTAATCTCAATCTTAAAGGACATTTAAAACACACTTGGAACCTTCTATGCAATCAAGCCCAGTGTGACTACTCTGTCCACCATGCTAAATTTGTGATTACATTTTTTATGTGCATGATTTAAATCGCTTTAGCAGCAGTCCAGGGAGCATTTTACCCTGCATATTAATTACACAAAGGCTTTGTCATGTGAGGGTCTCAGTGGTCATGGTCTGTAATCCAGCTCATTTGAACTGTGAGTACAGTTTTTGAGCATGCTGTGCACATCAAGCCCAGCTTTAAAGCTAGAATAGGCTGAGATGGTTAACAGGTATGGTTCCTGCTTAAGGAATGAATGCCATTTATTTAGTGACATCTGCAAACTAATTGCTTAAAAATCTGAAAGTGAATATGTGTGCTCAGAAGGCTGTTATTAGTACATAAGAAAGGAGACTCCATGTTACGGCGTTCCAGTTCTTATTGCCTTAAGCTAGCATTATCCAAACAATCATATGACTCCTTTACAAAATTCTTCATGTTATAGGAATGGGCTTTTTCTGTCATTAAATTTCAATAATTTTATCATCATCAGTATATTTCCATGTTTGAGGTCATTTTAAACATTGTTATGATTTAAGAGGAATTAAATGTATTTTTTCAATATATTTATCAATAAGCAGAATATAAAAGTGAAAGATCATTTAAAAATCACAGCATTTCAACTGAATAATTTGTAAATATTCAGGACTTTCAAATATATTGCTTTACTGTAACAGTTTTGTCCTAAAGATCAGAAAATTAATATAATCTTTGTTCCACATTAAAAGGTGGAGTTTAATCATATAACATTGGTATACTGTATATTACTAAGTTGAAAACAAATATGGAAGCTCACATCTGATATGACACTGGAGGCTTGACGTCATGGAAGTCAGCACTGGTTTTTAAATATGAAAAAGAATCACAGTGATTTGAGTGAATGCCACACACAGATCTCCAGGACCCATTCCAGAATTTAAAAATCAAAACCAATAAAGGGACGTGTGCATGTGTCTTCCTAAAAATGGCACTGAAAATTCAGAACCACTGATGGTTAGCTAAGCAACTTAATAGAAAATAGCTCTACTTTAATCTCTGTCCAAACAAGTGTAATGACAAATATAGAAAAGACTGCAATAGAAGGGTGGCAAATGCATCAAGATTCACTTTGCTGAGAAATTCCATTGAATCTCTGTCAACTAATGATGCAGCAAGCAATCTTTTAATTGACACATATTACTATATTATCACACTTTTCTGGAAGAATGAGGAAAGTACAATATTTTAAAATACTAAATTATGTCTTAAAAACATAAAGCAGACAGACTCAGTTAGACAAACTGAAAATAAAATAAGAATTGATACCTTCTTTTTTAATTTATAAAATGTGTGGCCTATCTATCATGACCACAAATATTTGAAGGAAAAAAGAATCATCTTTCAAAAAGAATGATCCTCTCTGCTTTAAAAAATATATTTTCAGTGATTTATGTATACATTTTTCTATCCAAAGCAATTTGCCTTTTATTTATTAGTCTCAAAATCCAAGTTGTAGCTAAACTATTTGAAATTCTTCCAGGAATTCCTGCGAAAGTTCTACTCATTCAACTTTCAATACAGATATTTTTAAAAAGCACGTTTTGTGTACAAGATAATATAAATGGTGCTGAGGAGAGAAAGACAGCTAAACTGTGGTCTGTGCCTTAGTAACTCAGAATATATTGGAGACAATGACAAGAAAAAATAAAAGATTAAAATGTAGTATGACAAGAACTTTATAAAAATGAAGAACTTTATTTTCTGAAACTTTCAGTCTTCTGTTGTCAGACTCATTTTTTATTTTATGTGTTTTGCAAAGAAATGATTTCCCACATTCCTTAAAATAATTATTTTGGAATGAAAGTAGAGAAAATACAATATTAGCATTTATAAAAATATGCATTCTGTAGACTTATTTTCATTTAATCAGGGTTGCGTTCATGATTTGAATGAAGTAGATCCATTCTAAATCAAGGTAGTTAATCTTAAAATGAGTTTTTGCTGCAGGAAGAATTGTATGTAAGTTTAACATTAGGTTATAATATGCAAAGGGTATGTAAAGTTTTAGATATTTTTGTGGAATTGGCTCAAATTCATCCTATGGGTTGAGTTGTGTATTTAAAGGACTTTTTGGTGTGGTATTTGAAGAGTCAAATGCTACGTTGACTTACACTTATGCATCATTGTATTATAAAAAGATTCAAGAGAAATTTGGCTATGCCATTTAGCAGGTCTGACAGCCTTTGTAGGAGTGTGAACACTCAAGAGGCCATGTAAAAATGCAGTGTCTATGTCTGAACATTTGTGCTCTGTACTGTTGGTTTAGGTTACAAAAGATTACGATGTTTTTTAAAGAAACAGCATCAATTCAATTCTAAATATTTTAATATTAATTTCAATTTTGGTATGAAGTTTGGGATGAAGTTTTAGGATAAATATCTAGATAATTCAAATTATATAAGCTGCCTTGGCATCAATGATCTGAATATCTTACTAAAAAAAGAATTATCATTAGGGTGAAACTTGCTTCTGTTCTTCATTTTCTGTTTGGCCACATCAATGCCAAAAATTATGAATATTTGGAAACATCCTTGGTAATTGAGTTTTTCACTTTTCTTCAGGATGTTTGGCATCGTATAGCCATAGTCCTCACTGAATTTTGTACCCTGTACAATGATTTCCTAACAGAGAAAACTTTCATACAAGGCATATGTTAAGAGCATATTACTTAAATAAGTCTGAATACTAAATCCTGATGTCATTCCCTTTACATTTTTATCAAAGAAACAGAGTTTTTTCTTAAAATAATCTTAGTCTTCTAGTAACTGCCTAACACTATTCATAATACAGTCTAACTCTTTCCAGAGAAATTCATTAAAAATTACGCTTTTGTGATCATTTATTCAAACTTACCAATTCTTTAAGAAATATTTTTCCTTTCTTAGAACTGTTCCCAATGTCTGGTAATGTGAAGTTAAAAATGCCCTTTCAGAGTCGATGACTTTTCTTTAATGTACTTTCTCCTGTTCACATAATAGTGTTGTGCATGAATAAAAATCTATAGATTAAAGCTGTGTAGTTATTTTTCTAATGAAAAAGCTCCCTAAATATCTGGCATTTTGGATCAAATTTTAATGTTTCCAATTTTGAAATCTCAGCATAAAACTGTTGATGTGGTTCCCTTTTGATAAATTATAAAGGTAAACTTTAATGAACATTGAATAGGATCACCTTTGCTACTTGGGGTAATAGAATAAAATAAAACAAGCAAACACATTTTTCTTAGTGCCACATGCCTCTCCTTAATAATAACTTTTGTCTCTTCTGCAGAAATAGATGCTGTGTAAGTCTCATTAAATTACCTGACTGATGGAATAAATACACAGCCCATAGCTCGGCAGTCCATAGTAAACTGAGCAAGGGTCTTGATATCTCAGAGTTCTGCTTATTTACACATGCCTTGGACTCTTCTCACAGATATGTAAATTATTCTGGTTAAAACTAAATGCTAAAGTCTACACCATTAGTCTTCCACTTCATGATCTCCACATGGGGCTGTTAGAGGGATAATGTACCATACAATACACGGTTTACTTTTAATTAATAGAAAAAAATGTGAAATGAATATTAAATGTAGTTTAATGTGAAAGAAAGCTCAAAGCAGTTTGGTTATTTATTTATTTATTAAAAAATATTCAGCCCTGCTTCATCATTAGAAAATAAGTAATACATTATGGGACTGGAAGCCTTGCTGGAGACTTTGGAAGAAAATGGTGGCTTGGAGAGGCCTTAACAAACCAGCTAAGGGTACCAGGCCTGACACAAAGAGGGGCTGTTTTAGGGAGAGGTCCAAGAGTTCTGCTCTGTGTCTTTTGAATCCTAACAGAGCTTTTCTGCCAGAGTCTGTTCTGTGCTAAGATCGTCCCCTGTTGTATACCGTACGAATTGTAGGATCTGGTATTAAATCTTAGACCAAAAAAAAAAAAAAAAAACCTCATCAAATAGAGCATTTAATTAAAACGCAAGATCTGTTTGTCTGTGTTATAATTCAATGTGTCAAAATTAATGCCGCTGTTTTTAATAAATAGAATTACCAATTCGCAAACAGTTTATCACACAGTTCCCAACCACAGAATGGAATTTTAATTATAAAACATTATTTATGGCAATGAAATGATCGTGTTTCATAATATTTGCCAACAGCACAAGTTAGGATTTAAATAGAAAAGCTCTATTAAATAATCACTTCCTCCAGTGGATTCCCTTTTGTCTCATTCGGCTCACCTAGGATAAGGTAAGAACTTTGGGAAAAGACAAAGGACATTCACGACTCTGGCTAGGCTTTAGAAAATAACAAAGTCCTCACTGAAGGCACTTATTTGCAAGATTAAAGGGTTTGAAGTAAAGCCTGAAATTAGTAACTTTTCATCTCCTCTTTCCCAGACAGCCAGTGTTTTGTAATAAAATAAAGACCTTGCGCTTTTAAACCTTCGTGCCAGACAGACTGTGAAACTGAATGCTACTCAATTTTAAATTATTCATACATTCTTAATTGTGATGTTATCCTTATAAATGATAGTAATGGTACCATTTAAAACCTAAAAACCAGCAGGCACCTGCCAGTGAAACGGGTTCATTTAAAGCACAGCCATTGAATCCTTAATATGTGAGGCTATTGGAGAAGACTCAGCTAGGAGAAAGTCAGTAAGACATTTGATTTTACAGTTAGGAATTAGGTGGCTTGACATGATTAGCAGAAGGGAAGTAAAATGCCAGTGCTTAATTTACAGAGAATTTACAGACCATTTGGAAAAATCACTCTGTGCTTGGAGAGTACCTGTGGAAAATTCTAACTCTCCTTATAAGAGCTTTAGCTACAAACAGTTGTTTTTGTATTGTTTAGCAGGGATCGAAATATACTGTGAAGCAAAGAAGATGTGAGATTGTGAATAAATGACTTGCTCACTTTAAAAATTATGAAAGTTTGTGTGTGTGTACGTGTGTGTATGTGTGTCTGTGTGCATCTGTGTGTGAATGTTAATGCTTAAAAAAGTTTTTTGAGAAAGATCCATATAACAGTCCAAATAGTTCTTTTAAGAGAAAGAGTATTAAGAGAACACAGTTAAGTCTGTAAAAACTAAGGTCTTTACAAGACATATATACCAGAGTCATTTTACTTTCTCCAACATTTAAAAAAAATTGATGTTGCTTTGAATTCATTTTCAGAATCCTTGTAGTGATATCAACACTTGTCATGGTGTTGGGAGAAGAAATGTCTCTCTGAAATGTGGCCATATTCTTTTGGAACATACTTGTTAAAAAAAATAGAAACTTTTTGAGGTTGTGTCATTTTTAGATGGCCATTTTTATATGCATCAATTTCTATAACCTTTTGAGCAAATTTTTTTTTGCTTTTTTTTTCTGTTTGTGATTTCACATTAAATATCTTTAATAGGAAAAAAAGAATTTAGCTGTTAAATATTTTATTTAACTATCCGTTTTCAGACAGACTAAATAAGTAAGGAGATAAGTAACAGATTTCTATGCATCCAACTTTGAGTCGAGACACGCATGTCTCCAGGTCTCTAATGATACTGTTTCAGGTATCATTAAATGATTCTAGCCTTCATACCATTAAAGGCTTAGAAGAGCGGGTGTTAGTGAATTGCAATTGAAGGCCAGAAATCTGTTATTTATTCCTGAAGCCTTTTCTGGTATCCATCAAAACAGGCACTGTTTATGTCCACAAGTCTAAAAGTTGATGAATATAGGATCTTAACACTATTTTCCACAAAACCCAACCAAAAAGGCTTTTGTTATTGTTCTATAGTTGTTTATTTGATTATTTGGGTCTGTTATGTGGTCTCATTGAAATGAATTGCTTTTCTACATGCATGTATATGGACAATATTTATTTTTAATTTTTAGTTAGGATAATAAATACAATGGTCAGATAGGCAGCCCAGTAATATTACACCATTAAAATAAGGTGTCTCAGATTTGAAATGTATCCTTTACTTTGAATTTAAAATGTATCCTTTACTTTGAATTTGAAATTTTAGAGTTTTAGAAGTAAATGTAGTTTACATATTTCAAGTATGGGTGCTTGATTCAGACTATTTGGGTTGAGATTCAGGACCTGCTGTTTACTTACCACCTGTATGTTCTTGGGCTTGATGAGGAAAAAATGAGATCAAATAATTAAAGCATTTAGATACGTGATTGACTCCTAGCAACTGTTCAACAGCTATGAACTCATTTGATGGTTAGTTTTTGGAGAAACTAGCTTTGTACATTATTCTATATGGCCTTGCCAGGAAATAATTGGGCCATTAGAATATTGAACAAATAAAATGCAATGAAAATAATCATAGCATAAACTCTATTTAGTTGTCCCACTGCCCCTTGAAGTCCTTTGGAGGATAATTCTTACCTTGCTCCTTGGTGAAATTTCCAGTAGGCCCATGGCTTTCTGCTCATATTTGTGTTAAAAAAGTGATCTTTTGTTTCAAGCTCAACATTCAGTTTCACTAATTGAAAAGATCCAGTTCCAAAAAATAATAAAAACTCTAACCTAATTTAACCTGAAATCTTTTCCCAACATCTACTTCATCACACTGACAAAGGCTGGCACGTGTGGTGAAAGCACATCACAGTCGGCTATTTCTCCGTCCAGCCTCCAAGGTTGCTGAGTTTCATTCTGTGAGGTTCAAAAAGTAGGGGCTGGGAGGAGAAGCAGAGGAGTAGAAAATTCAACCCGTGATGCTTTTACATTTATGGTATTTCTCCTTAGCATACCCTTATTTGTATACTTGGAGAACTTCATTTTATTTTTTTAAGAACTAGCTAATTCAACGTTACCTTTTTTTCATATGGCTTTCCTTGATGTCTCCAGTCAGAATTAACTGTCCATCTTTTGTGTTCCCATGGCCCTCTGTAGATTTCTTTATTAGGACATTGCCACTTGACACCACAAGGAATTATTCATAAACCTTTTTCCCTTGATCAACTGTGAACCACATGAAGGAAGGACTGTGTGTACAGCTTGTTCATCCTTTGGGTCTCTAGGCCATAGCACAGCTTCTGGAACATAGCAGGTCATAGCTAAATTGAATTTTTAATCTCATTTGGACAGACTGGAATGATATTTACTTTTAGTAGAGTAAAAATTTACACTTAGAAACCACTTGAGCTCCCTTGTCCTCTCAGTCTGTAAATGTATGAGTGCAATGTTTTTAGTTTATAGAACAGTTCAGGCTCCTTCCTCATCTTTGGAATGATTCTTTCTTGGAAAACTTAAGCGTTTAATTCTCTTAATTTTGATAATACAAATTTCCCAGTAAGCAAGTTTTCTTGGCCTAAGGAATTTATTTCCTTTGGATAGTTCAGATGCTGGCTTAAAACTTTAAATTATTTCATATGTAATCATTTTATTTATAAAAATATAATAGAGTATAGAAAATTTGAAAAATAGACAAAATAATTCATAATGAAATTTCTCACACGGGGATGGAAAAATATTTTAACATGACTGCTAAATTTGGCAGATTCGTCATGACTCCAAGGCAGCAAATTGAGAAAGACTCTTTGGCCACATCTGGCCACAGTACCTGTAATTGATTTATAATGTCTGCCGTGATGCAGAAAGGAGTGCCATGTATGTATATGCCATCCTCATCCTAACATAACCACTAATCGCATGGTAAGAATTTCTTTCCAGTCATTTTCCCTCATGTAAATTATTTATGCCATTGTAGTTACAGTGTTAAACAACAATTCTGAAGTCATTTCTATACATGGCTTGAAGTATAAACATTACCAATTTCTAAGTCCTCTACTTGCCCACCTCATTTCTACTTCTACTTCTGAATTTATTGAGATTACCAACCCTGTATGAATTACTCGTAGTATACAAGATGGGCAGGGATATTCTATCAATTCTAAAATTCCATGTAGGAGAAATACACATAGGCAAAAGTGCTACTTATCTCAACTCTATAATGAAATATCAAAATTATGTTAACTATAAGTAGTTTGCTAATTTTAAATATTAGTTTGTAATTTTGGATTTTAATTAGCTTTAATTTAAAATGAATAGAATTAGCATCATACCCTTTCTTGATGGTAAAACTATTGGAAAAAATTTTGATAAACTTATGAAGAGAATATTTTCATTTCTGTCATATTTCCTACATGGGCAAATAATCTTAAATACATCTTATGGAAGGCAAGAGGATGGGCTTTACGGATGCCTGGTAGATAGATAGATAGATAGACATATATATATACACACATACATAAATTTGAACACTCCATTTTGGTTTTTTTTAATATTTAAAAGTTTTTAATACAATTTTTAAAGATTTCTTTCCATTTACAGTTATTACAAAATACTGGCTCTATTGCCTGTGTTGTACAATACATTACATCCTTAAGCCTATCTTACACCCAGTAGTTTGTGTGGACATTTCATTTTGATTGGCAAGTTTCTGTTCAGAAATTACCACATAATGTGTCCTAAAGATTAGGGTGACGGTTACATTTTTAAAGACAACATTAATTATATGTTAATTTTATATTACATTTACGTCATATACTTTATTAGACATTTTATTTTGAGAAAATTGTAGATTTGCATGTGGTTGTAAGAAATAATAGAGAGATCCCATGTACGCTTTACTAGTTCTCCCCAATGGTAACCTCTTACAAAACCATAGTAGCATCATGTCATAACCAGGATATCAAAATTAATGCAGTCAAAATACAGAATAGTTCCACCATCAAAAGTATCCCTACCATTGCTTTTTATAGCCTCACATAGCCCCTCTGCCACACCCTGCCCCTTTGTATAATTTTGTCATTTCAAACATTTTATATAAATGAGATTATGCAGTATGAAACCTTTTGGGGATCAGCTTTTTTTCGCTTAGCATTAATTCCTGGAAATTCATTCAAGTTGTGTGTATCAGTAGTTTGTTCCTTTTTGTTGCTAAGTAGTATTCCATGGTATGGATGTATCATAGTTTGTTTAACCATTTACCCATTAAAGGATGTACGAGTTTTTCCATTTTTTTGACCTTTACAAATAAACTGTTATAAATATTTGTGTACAGATTTTTGTGTGAGCCTAAGTTTTCATTTCTTTGAGCTAAATACCCAAGAGTTCAATTGCTGAGTTATATGATAGTTAGTTGCATGTTTAGTTTTATAAGAAACTTCCAAAATGTTTTGAGAACGGCTGTACCATTTTGCATTCTTGTCACCAATGTATGAGTGGTCCAGCTTCTCCAAATTCTCACCAGCATTTGGTGTTGTCATTAGTTTTTTCCCCTAGACATTCTAAGTGTCTAGTAGTATCTCATTGTGGTTTTAATTTGAATTTCCCTGATGTTTAATGGTGTTGAACATCTTTTCATGTGCTTATTTGCCATCTGTCTATCCTTTTAGTGAAATATATGATCATGTATTTTGCCCATTTTCTAATTGATTTTTAAAAATTCTTGACTTTTGAGATTTTTTTTTTTTTTTTTTTGGTATATGCTAGATGCCAGTCTTTTGTCAGGTATGTGGGTTGCAAATATTTTCTCTCATTTTATAGTCTGTCTTTTCATCCTCTTCATGTGGGCTTTTACAGAGCAAAATTTTAAATTTCAAGGATATTCAATTTGTCAATTTTCTTCTTCAGAATAGTGCTTTAGTGTCAATTATAAGAACTCTTTGCCTAGTCTAAATCCTGAAGCCTTTCAATTATTTTTTTTAAAGTTTTTTTTCTTAACTTTTTCTAAATGTTTTAAATTAATGACCTATTATGAGTTAAATTTTGTATAAGGTGTGAGATTTAAGTTGAACTTCATTTTTTGACTACGGATACCCAATTGTTCCAGCTCCATTTGTTGAAAAGGCTAACTCTACTCCATTGGATTGTTTTTGCACCTTTGTAAAATTCAGATTGGCATGTTTGTGTGACTCTGTCTGGGCTTTCTAATTTGTTCCATTGATTTATATGTCTATCCTTCTGTCAATATCACATAGGATTTTGATTATTGGCACTATCTAGTAGGCCTTAATATCTAGGAGAGTATTTCCTCCCACTTTCTCTTCTTGCTCAAGAGTGTTTTCATTATTCTAGGGCCTGTGCTTTTTCATAGAAATCTTAGAATAAGCTTGTCTATGTCTGCAGAAATCCTTTCTGAGATTTTAATAAGATCTCCATTAAGCCACAGATCAATTTAGGGAGAGCCGACATCTTTACTATGTTGAATGTTCCCATCTATGAACATGGCATGTCTCTCCATTTACTTAGATCCTTCTTTCATCAACATTATGTTATTTGTAACGTAGCCCTTGTACATATTTTGTTAGGTTTATACCTAAACCTCACAAAAAGTAAAAGTAAAGTAGTTTACTTTTTTGGAGTACTTGTATATGGTATTGTGTTTTTAATTTTGTCTAATGTTTAAAATTCTTCAGTGGTCCAATGGTTTTCTCTCTCCCTTTCTCTCTCTAATTTTAAGGAGGATTATATAACCATTCACTTTTGGGGAATGCTTAGACTTCTATTATCATTTCTTTCTTATCTTAAAGAGCTAATAAAAAACAGAAAGCATAACCTAGTATTACTATTATTAGCAGAAATGTATGACATTATCTAAATCCACATGTACCTACATTATTTGAATGAGTGATGCTCAAGCAAATATGAATGACATGGACAAAATAGAGACTTACATGCTGGAAGATAATTAAATTGTAATATCAGCTGTTGAAACTTTGGCCTCCATATTTTGCGATGGTGCATTTATATCAATATAACTTTTTATTTAAGCACTTCCATTACTACATGAGCATACATATAAAATATACATATGGAAAATAGTACTGTAATATATATTATGAAACAGGCATGAAATATCTCAGAATTTTGTAACAAATGAGATAAACATAAATAGAAATTCCTCATCATTCTTCTCTTCTCTCAAAGGATCATTTGTACACTCAAGAAGTGTGTCCATCACACTTTGGAGAACGCAAGTTTAACAACCATATTCAAAGGGTGGTTACTAAGGGAGACATGATGATCCAAAAGGAGGTCTCAAGTATTGTGGTCCAAGCTTAACTCTGTTCAGTATTTTTATTGATGTGGTTTTCTTTCTATCTATTCAATCTGTCTCTGTCCAATCTATCGTGCACACATCAGGCAAAGTGATCTTTATAAAATTTATAATTTGGACCATATCATTTTTCTATTTAAAGTCTTACAATGACTTCCTATATTATGCAGAAAAAAAAATCCAAATCCTTTATGACAGCCTGCATGATCTGGTCCTGCCTAACTATCCTCCCTTATTTCTTGCTAGTGCTTCTTATATTAAGCCTTACAGCTCTGGCCTTCAGACTTTATCTCAAACACTCTGAGCTCTGTTTTCTTGGTCTGCAGTGTGATTTTCTCAGATCTTCCCTTCGTTGCCTCTTGCAACTTAACATTAAGGTTTCAAATTAAACGTGAATTCCTTTATGTTGTCTTCCTTAAACTCTCAGTTTAAAGAGAGTTTCTCTACCTTTCACCTCCTATTCCCTGTTATTCTTATTCTCTGTCTCAGCACCCTCCATTACACTGACACAAATGGTAATTATTTTTGTTTATGTTTTACATCTATTTCCCCCAAGTGACTGTAAGCCACAAGAGGGCATGGTCTTTATCTCGCCTATTCACCTTTGCATAGCATATAATATGGGTTCAATGAATAAGTTCAGAGTGAATAAATCAACATGGAAGATAAGTAGAAGTTAAGAAGAAACAAAACTGGAATATATGTTTATGCTTATATTTTACTTCAAAACTCAATTGTGTATAATTTCCAACAAACAGCAAAAGATCCTTGCATATTTACCATAAGCCAGCACTGCCATGATTGAAAAATTAAAGTAGAAAAGTAATGTTTAGAACCAAGGAGATGATAACTTTAGTGTATTATGCTTTCATTAAGCAATGCCGGAGGTAATGTGTAGGTGATATATATATGGCTTTGCTTCAGTGTTTTTTTGCTTTTCACTAAGCTGTCGTTTGTATTCAATAGAATTCACCCATTTTATGTGTGGTTTGATATGCTTTATTAATTGTATAAAATCATGTAAACACCACTATCAAGATATAGGACTGTTATTAGGGTGATATTTCAAAAGGGAAATTCAATTACCTGAAGTGTATGTAGAAGAAGAAGATCAAGATTATGGAGTAATTAGAACTGATGCATACTGGAGACTGATGGAAGGAATTGGGCATATTTTTACTTGGAGAAAATTCAACAGTGAAACATCACAAAGTTCTTCACATATTTGAAGGGCCATCATTTGAAAAAAAATAATTAGATAATTTTTTGGCATTCTTAAGGAACAGAACTAAAAAACAATATGTGAAGACTACAGGCAGGCAAATATTAGCTTAACTATGGGGAAGATGTTTTAGGAATTGGTGTCTTACAAAGTAATGAGATCCCAGTAGTTGCAAGTATTTAATCAAAAGTTTAATATGTTAGGAATTTTATAGCAAAATTTTCTAAATTGGATGGAGGTTAGGATGATCTCTAAACCTGCTCTTGCGAAATATTTGTTGAATGAATGAGATCACTGAGGTAGTTAGCAGGCTCAGATGGTGAAATACTCACTGGAGAAGGGGATTTGAGTTGAAGGAGGGAGGCCTTGGGGGTTTCAATTAGGTACAAAGGAAAGTAAGTGGAAGTAACAGAAGAAAAAGTATTGATATTAGAAAGGCAAAGGTAAACAACAACATATTTCCAATCAAAGTGGATTGTTCTAAATAACCACTTGGATTTTATGGAGCACAGGCCACTGAAATAGGAAGAAAAATAGTACTCTCTTACATTACTTTCCTTATCCTCTCTTTATTCCTAAAATGGATTTACACATAACAGAAGAAAGGTTTTTATCTATTTGAACAAACTCCCTGGTCTCTTAAGCAGGACTAATGATCTTAAATTTGGAAATGACATACAGCTACAAACAAATATATATTTTTCATTTAAAAACACCATGTAGATTTGCTTTTCTTTCAGGCAGATAATGGGCCTTTTTTCCCTCATAGTTCAACTCACAAAGAATTGGTAGATTTTCTCTCTAATTTGCTATTATCCTAAAACTCAAAAGCAAACCCAAATGCCATCAGTGGTTATAAGCTGTGATGTGTTTGAAAATGGAAATTTGACCACTTCAAACAGAAAAATCTTCATTTCCATTAGAGTTTTATGAACTGTCTGATTGTAAATCAGGGTAAAACATACACTATTCTGTAGCCTGCTAGGATACACCAGGAAAGATGATGAAAACAAAGGCAATATTTGTACTAGAAATAGCATATTCCATTAGGCATGTCATGCATGAATATAGCCACATTGGTGCACATTGCCTTTTGCTGGATTTATACCCTCCAACTTATAGAGAGTTCTGTTTTAGTTAAGGAAATTTGCCTCTGGATATCTTTCTTGTGTATATCTTTTAATTAAGCATTAAAAATACAACATTTTATAAATCACCAACATTCAATAAACTAAACAGTCAATTAATTTGGTAATCATGTTCCCCATCAACTCACAAAAGACTACACGT
Source organism: Balaenoptera musculus (assembly GCF_009873245.2). NCBI lineage: Eukaryota > Metazoa > Chordata > Mammalia > Artiodactyla > Balaenopteridae > Balaenoptera > Balaenoptera musculus. The sequence continues at coordinate 38,681,654 of NC_045791.1, read as the reverse complement.
TAAAAAAACAAAGATAAGTTATTCTTCATTACTTTTGCAAAGAAAAATAAGGATAAATGTTAAATAAATTACTTTTGTAGTATTAAACATAGGTAAAAAGCAAAGTTTAACAGATCGTTCAGAATTGACAGGAGTGACAAAATATTTTATTAGAAACAGAAGGATGTAAATATGGTTCTGAAAAAGAATCAGAAAAAGTGAAAGAATCTTACACAGAAAAATGATGGAAATGTAACTGCAAAGTTATGGTTCTGAATCACCAAGCTAGTGACCAACCTAGACAAAATATAGGCTATTTTGTTTTTCTTACTGAGATAAAAACAATGTGAGTAGAAAGCCAAAAGTTTTAGACTTTTGTTCTTTTTGAGGGAACTGACAACAAATATTCCTGAATGAAATAGAAGTGTTTGCCCAGGCAGTTGGCATAAATGAATGTTCTCAAAATGAGTTTACTGGAACATTTCTTCTTTTGTGTAGTTCAGAAATACAGGCATAAAGGGCAGGATCTTCCTTTCTCTAGATTCAAGATCTTCGTATACCTCCATACTGGATGTAGGAACAGACCTTTGGTTATCTGTGTTATCTGGGGATAGATTATCTGGATTTGGTTATCCAGGCTTGCTAGTGGTTTTGTGTTATTATTGTAGGTTGAGAAATCTTCACATCTGTGCAATCCTTGATGCTTTTTTCTGTGCAGTAGGGTTATAATATGCCCATTTGGGGCATACTTGGAGGTTCACTCTACCACTTTTAAGTTATGTTATTTTGGATAAGTTATTTATCTATTCTGAGCTTCAGATTTTCACCATGAAATGGGTTTTAATAATACCCACTTTAGAAGGGTTGATGTGAAGACTAGAGAATGCATGTAATTGCATCTAATGTAGTGTCAAGTTTATAACACATGAAACAAAGGTAAACCATTATATTTATTGTTAAGGGAGATATAATTAGAAGATCATCATCATGTTTGGAAGGAAGGAATGTGATTCATTTGTTGGTTATTTGGTCAAACCCGAAAGGTACCAGATTCAGCTATATTGGGAAATTTGCAATCTTGGCTCTAAATATTCTCATCTTCATTCATTTTTAGTTATTCATTCAACAAGCATCTGTTAAGTGCCCACTATGTTTCAAGCACTACTCGAAATCCTAAGTATAGTCAGCCCTCAGTATCGAGAGGGGATTGGATCCAGGACCCCTCACCCACCCACCCACTCAAAACCAAACTCTACAGATGCTCAACTACCTTATATAAAATGGTGTAGTATTTGCACATAGCCTAGGCACATCCTCTCATAAAATTTAAATCATTTCTAGATTACTTATAATACCTAATACAATGTAAATTTATGTAAATAGTAGCCAATGCATGGCAAATTCAAGTTTTGCTTTTTGGAACTTTCTGGAATTATTTTTTTCCTAATATTTTTCACTCAGGGCTGGTTGAACATGCATATGCGGATGCAGAACCCACAGATACAGAGGGCTGACTGTCTACCAAGATGACTAGAATATAGTCCGATTCTCCATCTGTTCCCATTCCAGTGGGAGAGACAGATTCAGAAAAAACCAAAATTACATTAAGTGCATTTGTGGAGGTACAGATAACATACTGTAAGAACCTAAGGAGCAAGCATTGAAATCCTCTTGGAAAAGTCAGGGGAGTTCCTAAGCAGAGGTGAAATTTGAGAGGAATTTTAAAGATGAGCAGCAGTTTGCCAGGAAGATAAGACCGAGAATTCTCCTGAAAAAAGAGTCCAGCAATATGCAAAAGCAGGAAATTGAGGAAGAGCAAAACATGGAAGATGGACTGCTTGTGACTGAATGTAATTGTTATCACATGGTGGGAGTAATAGAAAAATGAAGCTTTAAAAGTACATAGAGATCCTGACACCATTCCATGGAAACAGGGGTGGCCCTGAAGATGTTTAGCAGAAATCAGATACCAGATTTGCATTTTACAAAGATCCTTTTGGCATCAGTTTTGAGGATGTATCTGATGGACAGGAAGTAGATACAGGGAACCAACTGGAAGTCATGAGAGTGTTTCCCCTCCTAGAATCTATTTCTAATAATTTAGTATTGAAATGATTGTTAATCCATTCCAATTAACTTTTACACATTACCACTGTATGTAACTGCCCATTAATGAAAGTGGTCACTATTGCTTCAAAAATATTTCTTACGTCACCTTTCCCCGAAGTCTTTTGTTCTACATAGCAAAAATAAATTAGTAAGGTGATGTGAAAAGTCAAATATAGCTATGATCTTCTGTCTATTTAAGTTTTTCTCCCAACAAAGTTCTTTTGCTATCTGTGGAATTATACTATACAAATGTGTATAGTCTATATGCATATTTAAATAATAAAACAAATACCACATATAACCAAGACCTAGTGTAAGAAATAAAATTTACCAATACCTTTCAAAGCCACTTATATGCCTTCCCCATCACATTCTCCCCCTGCTCCATTATCTAGAATTTTGCATACCTCTTCTTTTACTTTCCATAAGAACTTGGTAGTCTTGTGGTTTCTTTGTTTAAACTCTTTCCCCTGCCCCCATGCCAACCTAAGAGAGGATTAAGATTTGTAGTGTCTACCCTGTGTCTGATTGATGTACATGAGAATATTCCCCAGTTGGTATTATAACACAGAGTTGGTGAGGTGAAAGCACATTTTATGTTAGCACAGATTCAAAAATACTTGGAGCACTGGAATGCACATATGTTATCTTTGAACTCCTGCCAAATCATAAAAGAATGTAAAGAAATATAAAAACTACTCTACTACATAGAATGAGATATGGCCAATAGCGTATATTCTTTGGTATCAGTCATTCATATTTTCCTTGAAACAATATTGACTATATTAATTACTACTCTAAGATTCTAAAAACACTTCTCGAGGTCAATAATAACTATTTTCTAGGTCTTCTTTGACATTTTATATAACACAGTTTCTACAAAGCCCTTTAAATAGTTTCCAGCACAGACTAAGTACTTAGCAAACATTAGCTCAGTGTTGTTGCTGCTACTGTTATTGCTGCTATTGTTAGTATTATTGTCACCTCTGTTCCTCCAGTGATATCCTACTATTCTATTGAAAGAAATACAGTGGTGGGAGATGTTACTGTACAATTTGGGAAATTCTTGCTACATTAATGGTAAAACACTACTTTCAGTATTTTTAGATTTTTGCACATACGTGGGAATTCAGTGACCCTATAATTAAATTTTTGTGCAACCTTTCTCTCTTCCCATTTCCATCAGTGTAATCATCCCTTATTCAAACATCCTTTTCATATTATTTAAAACATGAAAGCAGCAGCTCATCAATATTTCTTTTCTTCCTGAGCCGACTGAGCCAGCCCTGACATGGCTCTAGGTAGGGTCACATGACTGATGCTGTCCAATTAAATGTATCACTTCTGGATGGAAGCAATGCGAAGCCTCTGCATGATTCCCCTGTCTCTATTCGTTCAGTAGTAATCACAGAAATTGTTTGTTGGGAAGGTGGAGCAGCAAGATTAAAACACCTTAGGTTGTTATGTTGCCACACAGAAGACAGCTGCCCAGGAGGGTGACCTGACCTATAGCACACTTTGCATCAACTAGAAATAAATTGTAGGTGTTAAGCCACTGAGATCTTGCTGTGGTTTGTTATGTAGTCTGTCTTGATTAGTACAAAGTACTACTTTATTTTTTATGCACAACTAATACTGGCATTCTTGTCTTAAAGAAAAAGAGCACATTACTCGTCTTAATGGCCTCTCACTGTACTGAAAGGATGAAAACTTAGGAGATAAATATTTATTGCTGTTGGGGTTCACTTGCTTTTATTCAGTATTCTAATGGTTGTTTTCAGATATTTAAGCACGTATAATAAACTGACCATAACATTTCACCAGTTTAACATATAATACTGAACATCACATGATAATTTATTGCAGGGATTGGTGTTGGCTATGAATATACATAGACAGATATATTCATCTCTAATCCTTTTGCCATCACAAATGAAGTAATCTAGATGATGATGATCTTGCTAATTACTAAGAATAGGATCTAACATTAAACTCAACCAGGTTATTTTGTGAATGGCGGTTGCTTGTGGGTGGAAAACTTTTTATCTAGCACTGAACAAGCCACAACAAATGCTGATTGGACATAGTTTGTGTCAGGCAGCTAGACTAAGTTATGCTGCAGGAAGAAATTACCTCAGAAGTGGCTTACAACAAGTTTAATACCCACTTGTACTACGTATCTGTTTTTGGTATATGGCTCTGCTGTGAGTCATCATCTTCATTCTGGGATCCAGTCTGAAGGAACAACCACTACCTGGGATATTTCTGATCTTTTGGCAGGAGAAAAGAGATGATTAGAATCACACAATCACTTCTCTTAGAAGTCACACATATCTTTCCTCACATCCCACTGGACAAAGCAAGTTAAGTGATCAAATATGATGTCAACAGGGTAGAAGTAGATAATTCTCCCACAAGAATGGGCAACAAGTATTTTGAACAGTAATACAGTCTAGCCCAAGCTTAAACAGGAGTTTGTGAGGGTAGAGGTAGGGTCAGAAGGGTAAACTTTTGGGCATTTGCATGAGCACATGGTCGGTGTCAGCAATGCTTGTAGTAAATTGGATAGTTGAGAGCAACAGTGAATATAATCAAGGAGTCTGTTTAAGAGTCTAATCTCTATCCCACACTGAAATCAGAAAATAGGAAGCCCATAAAAGTAGAACTGAAAAAAAAAGGCACCAGGTAAATATTAACAGGATTAAGACAAGAAAATCTGAGATGTATTTCTAGCTTAAAATCAGACCTTAAATTTTTTAAACTTTTTATTATATAAAATTTCAAATAGAGTCACAAATAGAATAACAATGAACCCCTTATACACATATCTTATATCTTCAACAGTTATTAAAGTATGGCCAATTTTGTTTCATTGCTTTCCTTCACAAAATCCTGGTCAGATTACCTGACCAGTTACTGGATCAATTACTAAACAACATTGTTAATACATTGGGGTAGATTATATTTGCAGAAAAGGCCATGATATGTTCTGTTCTGCAATTCAATGAGAAGAATATGGTAGAAGTGACTTCTGATCTAGATCATGAAAAGAGATACACTTTCTGCCTGACTTTCTCTCTCTCTCTCTTTCTTTCTCTCTCTCTCTCAAGATTCATGCCTTGGGATCTCTGAGCTGGCGTATGTCTCTCTTCCCTGAAGCCATCAAGTTGGAGAGACCAAGTGGAGATAGAGATGCCCAAGTTATCCCAGCTGTTCCATCTCTCATTTAAGTCTTTCTAGCCAGGCATCAACTTGCAAATTTGTGAGATTTAAGATGATTCTAATTTCTAGGCTTTGAGCCATCCTAGCTGACACAAAGTAGAGTAGAGTAATTAGTCCCAACAAAAAAATAAATATTGTGTTGTTTTACCCACTAAGTTTTGTGATGGTTTGTTACAGAGCAATTGATAAGAACCATCAAGGAATTCAGTTCAGTTTGCTTCAACAGGTATACATAGATTCCCCACTATATGCCAGGCATTGTGGAAGATTATAGAGATTCAAAAGTAAATAAGACATGGTTTCTGCCCTCATGTAACTTACAATTTAAAATTGAATATAGAAGTCATGATTATCAAGGCTCTATTAAATAGAGTCTTAAGAAAAATATTCACTACTTATTATACATGTGTCATATTGCCAGGCATTATACTAGATGTTTTACATAATTTTGTTCACGGAGCCTGATATGAATCCTATGAAATAAGCATTTGGAGCTTTACTTTGCACTTGGGCACACTGAAATTCAGAGAAAATAAGTAAAGTGCTCAAAGTAATCCAGTAAGTAAATGGCAGAGCTGTAGCTTCTATCCAGATATGCCTGATACCCATATTGCTTTGTTGTTGTTGTTTCTCTATATTAGAACCTTTCAAATATTTTGAAGAATTTGTTTCAGTTTAACAGGGCAAGGTTTACTCATTTCCACTTTAATTCCACCCCTAATCCCAAATAATATTTAAAGTACACTCTTTCATGGTCCTCAGCGGCTGCAAAGGCTGTTGAGGTCCTCAGCGGCACCTCAAGTTTCAATAGCGAGGGACCAGGGCAGGCAGTGATGGTGGCTGGAGCTGGTGGTGTACACATAATAAGCTGTGGGGTCCAGCTGCGGGTGCCTGTATAGTGGTAGGAGCCAATTGCGAACACACACGTAGTGGTCAGGGCCAAGGTCAGGAGCAAGGGCCAGGACCAACTGCAGATGCACTGACAGCTGTGTGGGTTCTGGTTCTTTGGGGTGTACTCCTGTGATTGTAGAGTCTCACCACCAGCACATGCAGAGCAGCAGAAGCTGGTGAAGGGAGTTGGGCTGGCAGTGTGCAAGTACACAGTTGGAAGGGCTACTTGCACACTAACCCAGCAGTGGAGGTCAATGACAGGGGACAGCCTGAAGCTGAGCCCACAGCAACTGTGGGGCTCTGGATATTGGAGTGCATTAGTGAGGCTGCAGTGTCTCACCCTGAGGGCATGACAGTGAGGCTGGTGTCAGAAGTCAGGCTAGGGGCACGCAGGTACATAGCCGGTGGGGCTAGCTCTAGGTGTGCCCAGCTCTAGGTGTGCCCAGTGGTGCAGGCCAGTGACAAGAGGTAGGGTCAAATCAGGGACCACAAGCAACTCGGAGGCCCTGTTATCAGTGTGTACTCTTATGCCTGCAGGGTCTCATCATAGGTATGCAGTGGAGGCCAGTGACAGGGGTCAGGCCATGGGCATGCACATGTACAGCTGGATGGGGTCTAGTTGCAGGTGAGCCCAGCAGTGCAGGCCAGTGACAGAGGAAGATAGGGCCGCATCTGGGCCCACACGCAGCTGTAGGAGCCTTGGCTGTAGGTGTGCACTGGAGGCTAGTGACAGTGGTGAAGGGGTCTGTCTCAGGGATCGAAGCTGGCATCTTATGATGCACAGAGGCCTTGAAGGGCTGCTGGAGCAGATCCCGGGCTCAGATGGGGCACAGGTAGGCAGCCACCAGGGACTCAGGTGACTGGTGTCTGCAAAGGCAAATACCTGTGAAATCTGCAGGGGATCCACAGCAGCTGTGCTGGCTGCCATTGATGTCTCCAGTGGTGAAAGCAGCTGCGGTCCTCTGCAGAGCAGGTCACTGTGACCCATGGTCACCCCTGCTACGAGGCTGATCCTTAGAGCCCCTATTCTTCTTCCTTGTTCTTAGCCATCTCTATATGTCTCAGCTTTGCTGGTCTCTGGGTAGGGTGAAATCAAAGTGAGTCCTTCATGTGGCTCCCCAAAAGACTGCAGAACCTGGTCGCTCACCCTGCTCTCCCTTTCCTGGTGAAAGGAACTCTTTCTAGCTGGAGCGCCCCCTCTTGGTGCTGTACAGTGCCCGCCTAGGGGATCAGATGATGCAGGGAAAATACAGTTGTTCTTCCTTCCCTTTTCATTCAGTTATTCTCAGGTTTTTTGTTTCACTGTGTTACTGATGTTTCTTAAGTGGACTTCTGCACTCTCCCTGAACTATTCTTCACGGATAGCTGTCTAATTGTTGATCTTTCTGACCATGGAGGCTGGGGTCTCCTACTCTGCCATTTTGGTCCCTTTCCTTCTGTCTTGAAATGTGTTTGTTTATTTGGCTTTAGGGATACCGTAATACTATATTTCCTACTTCACTGGCCTTTCCTTCCCAGTTTCCTCTGTTTGCTTCCTCTGCTCCATCTCTAAGATCGGAGGGCCCTCGGGGCAAGGCTCTGCTCCCTTTTATTTTTTCTATGGGTATAAACTTTTTAGGTGGGGTCTTTTCGTCTCAGAGCTGTAATGAATCTCAAATTTATCTCCGGTGTCAACTTGGCATTCTTATAGGCATGACTCTAAGACTCTACAAATCAAAACATGGCCAAAGGAAAACTTTTATTCTCCTCTCCCCAAAGGACAGGTTCCTCTCCTATCCTTGCCTATCTGAGTAGATGGACCCATATCTACTTGCTGGTCACCAAAAATCTTGGCATTATCCTTTCTATTAGTTCTGTTACCATCTTTTCTACAAGTATATCCTGTGAATTCTACTTCCAAAATATATTCCAAATTCACCCAGTTCTTTGATCTGCCCCTACGTCTTCCGGTTCAAGCCATTTTCTCTTGTTTGGACTACTGTAACAATCAGCTAACAAGCCTTGTGTTTAAACTCTGATTCTATGATTCTCCCCACTGAAGCCTGAGAGAGCTTTTGAAATCCTGCACTGTACCCATATTTCTAGGCTTAAGAACTTCTAGGAACTTCTAATAGAAAAAAGCTTATTTTTGCCCTTTGACCTTTGCACGAACTCTTCATTTTACTTGGATGTTCTTCCCATAGATTTTTACCACAGTTAGCTGCTTTGTGTCATTCAGATCTTTGCATAAATATCACATCCTCAGAGATATCTTCTTCAATCCTCAGTCTAAATTTGCATTCACTGTAACATTGCACTCTTAATTTTCTGCCAAATACTTACAACTACCTGAGAATCTTCTTGGTTATTTGTTGATTTTTTATGAGTTGCAGTGCAAGCTCCATGATAACAATGATATTCTCTGCGTCTTTTCCCCTATATCTCAGTATCTATGTCTATTGCTGTCACATGTAGGCACATATTTTTTGATGAAGAAAAAAATGATTGGGTCTCATAAGTGGACATATATAAAAATTATAAAATAATTTAGGAATAAATTTACCCTATCTGCATTAACAACCGACATCTGGGGAACCACATTCACAGTGGAAAAACTGATGGTGTAGAATGAAAAATAGTCACTAAGTTCTGTTTACTTAAGTAGCTGTGAAGTGGCAAGATGCTATAAAAAAATGCATCAAGAGAAGGAGCCCATCAAGACTGGCAGAAAAAAACCAGTGTGGCCAAAAGTTCCAAGTTAAGTAGAAGTTTACCAAAAATCTGAACCTGTTGTGTGAAGCACATAGACACATTTTATTAGCACCACTTATGAGTCACAAATATCAGTGAATGGAAATAGACACATTTTATTAGCACATTTCCAGTGAATGGAAATAGACACATTTTATTAGTACCACTTATGAGTCACAAATAGCAGTGAATGGAAAGGCAAGAAACTAACCCCAAGTCAACTGTTGTCTCTGAAGACAAGTTCATAGGAATCCTGTTGTGCTGGAGTGGCAATAGGAAGTGACAGTGTGACATCTTAAGAAGTACATTATGTTGAGCTCAAGAAGAAAGCAAGTTGAGTAGAAAATACTATATAAATAGCAAGCAAATCACAATAGAAGGAAATAATTGCCATTGCTGGTATTCAGAATGACTAGATTATGCATTTTGGTAGGCAACTTTAAAGAAATAAATCCTTTCTATCCAAATTGGTGCAGCAGGCAATTAAACAAATATTTTTCAGTAATGCATTATAGAAGCAGAAAAGAAAGGACATCTCATTAGTTAATTTGGCCAAATGTTCAGTGTATTTGATGTCAGGTGCTCAGTTTCAGCCAGACTCCTGAAATTTACAATTCAACCAAATAAAATATTAGCTGAATATTTAACAGTTGGTGAAGAACTCAACTTGTTAAACATTTTTTTTTCTATGTATTCTCTTTGCTGTAAACCTGTTGGATTGTTGCATAAACAAAGTAGAAGTTTGCTTTAAGCAACATGGACTCCATTCCTTTCATACCCATCAGTTTTGATAACTGAGGCTTGTCACCCTTACATAGCAATGTGGCCTACTCTTTAAACAAAAATTTTAATAGAATGGTCAGGAAAACAACATAAACCCAAAATTCATCAACACTCTTCAAATAAGTTCTCAATCTTTAATGTGAATGAGTAGAACAATTCTTATGTCAATCAGATGGTTCTTGACTGTTGGAGCCTGATTAACATTGCACAGGATGAAATAGATAGAGGGGGTGTACGCTCACAGGGAACAGAGTTCAGAGAGTCTGAAGAGAGGAAAGGATTATACTTAATAATGGATATATTTTTGAACTCCTTAGGAATGTTTTGTTGCCTTGTGACTGCAGAGCACTGTGGGATTTTGCTATACTGTGTTTCCCTAGGGTCTTATCATTAGATGGTTACCTAATTAGCACACAGCACATTCTTGCCTATGTTCTATTTGCACTGCAGATGCTTTCATTTCATACATCATTCACAACCTGCAGCAATTACAAAGTGGTAAATGACCTTATGCGATAATTACACTAATAGATCTGTATTGTTTCATTTGGAGAAGACTGTTTGGAGAAATGAGGTGCCTGAAAGACACAAAGAATAGTTGCAATTATGTTCTTTCTTTAAATCTGCAACATAAAGCAAGAAAAAAGATAACTTTTGTCATAAAAGTTCATCATATACTCAATCTAGTGAAATCCTCAGGTAGAAATTTCTCTTAGAATGAATATAAACTTTCTGCTAATGTCTCAAGGTTGTACTTTTTCTTGGACAAATAGTATTTGGATTTATCAACTAGAACTGATATTTTAATAAATCAATAGTGTCCTGGACTGTTAAAATCAAGAAAAGAGGATGATTATTTTCCCTTAAAACTGCTTGAAACCAGTCTTGTTTTTCTAATAGTTGTAAAAATCCACAAATAAACTATGATCCTTGTCTTGAAAATGGTTGCAAGCCAAATCAGTAGCAATTTTCAAGAGAAATGTACATTCATAAAAGATCGATGCCAATACAGAAAAAAAAAGAGACAAAAAATTGGTCAGTGCTAGTTTCTTCCCTCCCCTCCCTTCCTTCCATATAATGAGGCACCTTAGCAAGTTGCATTGAGATGATTCCCAGAAAGGATTTGTATAATATAAACACACTAATAAGACAATCTAAAAACTTACAACCAAGTGTATACATAGAATTTATTAATTTGATCTATATTACTGTCTTCCCCCCATCCCCCCACCCCGGGACTTTACTTATTTATTTAGTTAGTTAGTTATTTATATTTTTTTAACATCTTTATTGGAGTATAATTGCTTTACAATGGTGTGTTAGTTTCTGCTTTATAACAAAGTGAATCAGCTATACATATACATATATCCCCATATCTCCTCCCTCTTGCATCTCCCTCCCACCCTCCCTATCTCACCCCTCTAGGTGGTCACAAAGCACTGAGCTGATCTCCCTGTGCTATTCGGCTGTTTCCCACTAGCTATCTATTTTACATTTGGTAGTGTATATAAGTCCATGCCACTCTCTCACTTCGTCCCAGCTTACCCTTCCCCTCCCCATGTCCTCAAGTCCATTCTCTACGTCTCTGTCTTTATTCCTGTCCTGCCCCTAGATTCTTCAGAACCATTTTTTTTTTAGATTCCATATATATGTGTTAGCATACAATATTTGTTTTTCTCTTTCTGACTTACTTCACTCTGTATGACAGACTCGAGGTCCATCCACCTCACTACAAATAACTCAATTTCTTTTCTTTTTATGGCTGAGTAATATTCCATTGTATATATATGCCACATCTTCTTTATCCATTCATCTATTGATGGATGTGCTTCCATGTCCTGGCTATTGTAAATAGAGCTGCAATGAACATGACTCTTTTTGAATTATGGTTTTCTCAGGGTATATGCCCAGTAGTGGGGTTGCTGGGTCATCCACAGAAATAATCTCTACCCCTACTTTCTGGATCTGTTGCTGACGTATGTGAAAACCCTTTACGACTTAGTCTGTGATATATTAACTGTCTTCACTAATGACATTCACAAAATATTGACTCAGTTTCAGTTTTCTTTGTACTGATCAGAAGCTTAAAGGTGAGTGAAGCACCACAGTATTTTTTCTGTACCTTAAACAATTGTCAGGTGAAAACTATAATTAAAATAATTAATGTGATAGAGTAAAGAAAACATTAGCTTTATCATTAGAAGGGATGTATTTTAGTCCTTGTATAGCTAATGCTTCATTGGATTTGAAATAATTAAACAAGAAAAGTTTTTAGCTGTACTTGAAGTGGTATTCTCCCAAACGTTCCATCATATCCATGATCTGCTCACTGAGAATTCTATTGCATTGGCTTAGATCTCAATCTGGAAGTTACTTGTCCAAAAGATTCAAGAATGTAAGATGGATCATAGATTTAACAGCAGCTCTTCAGGAGAAAAAATAAAAGAGGGAAAATGAGGAAAGAAGGAAGGAAGGAAGCAAGGAAGGAAGGAAGGCAGAAAGGAAGAAGAGAGGGAAGAAAATAAAAGAAGTAAAACATGGCCTTTTCAAATGTACACATTAATTGTAAGTGTACTTATATTTCAGAATTATAAAAATGTGAAAAAATAAACATATGATTTAGCAAGAAAGGATTAAAAATGATTTCCCTGGCTATGCACACACACACACGCCCTACAAGTACAAGCTCTGACAGTAACTACACTAATGGCATTGAGCAGTCATTTAATTTGTTTGAACTTATAGTTTCTTCACCTAAAGATGATGGGGGGTGAGGTCATAAACCACAACTTTCTAACATGATCTGTAGCTTCAGTACGTGGTCTCATTCTATACTGATGGAGAAGTAGATTTGTTTTCCTTTTTAGAGCAAGATCTAGAACTCATATAGATGGAACACCAAGAAATGTCAGGGACCACCACTCACATATTTTAAGTATCTAATGAAAAATGTTAGACTCCATGTAACTTTTGCCTGTTTTCTTCACTGCCCTGGTTTTGCTCCATGAGGTTTTCTGTTATATGTTTATCATTGGTCACCATTAAGGCCAGATTTGTTTTTAGGCTGTCTGGCAATTTTTTCCTCCCCCTCACTAGTACCTCTTCTCACATACATTTTCCTCAAGTCTTTCTCATCTAGTCACACAGTGCTTTGGTTGACCCTCACTCCTACAGGGTAGTTTTAAACTTTGCTTCTTTTGTAATCTCAGGGGTTTTTTAGATGCTGTTTTGGTAACATCATGGGACCCACCTTTTTCCTCCCCCCCAACTAGTTGCCATCTGACGGAACTAAGAATTACATTATTTTCACTCTCTTCTCATCATAGCTATTGTTATTTTATTTTATTTTTTTAAAACCATACATTGTTCTTCTCTGCTCAAAGCTTGGCATTCTGAACTCTGAGTAATATTTCAAACAGGATGAAATGAAGTAGTGAGCCACACTGTGCCAAAATGAAATGCTTGCCCCTTCTAATCAGTGCAGTTAAATAAGAAAGACTTTGTTGAATGTCTTATAAAGCATTCCTAAGTACACATTTTATATGTAGCTGAGTGAGGAAACAATTGGGGTACTGTGAGTTGCTTCAGAGCGTAAAGCTGAATAACACATTGAAACAACTTCAAGTACCGCAATTCTCTTTTAGAGAACTAACATGCTTTTCTTCATTAGAAGAGTCTTTCTTGATATTCACATTTGGGGAAACTGAGAATATTAATTTAGGCATTTTTTCCATTTGATTTTCCTTGCCCCTTTCTTTTGTCTGATGATCATAATTGAGTGAATTGGCCATAGAAACTCAGAAGTCTGTTTGCCTTGCTATCATGCAAATACCCTTTCTGAAAGCCATCGTCCATTTTTAATGGCAATTTCCCCCTTTTGAGAGAGAGAGGTGAGGGAGAGGAGTGAAGAAAAATGACAACTTGAAAGAAAATCATACTAAAGGCAGTCTTGGTAACCTAGCTTATTAGGTACGCAGTGGGCTAGTCTCTGGTGCAGGAGGAAAAAAGCACAGGAATGTGTGGTCATTCACACATGAGTTTTAAAGTCAAACAAAGAGTTTCAGTGTCCTGACTGCCATCTACTAGATTTGTGATCTTGAACAAACTAAACAATTTCTGTGGGCCTCAGATTCATCTTCTTTAAAATGGGATCATAATAGGTCTTCCTTCTCAAGACTGAGAACTTTAATTTCTGTTTATTTCAGCATTTGCATAAGCCTATGGACACTTAATAATGTTATTCTTTGTTACTGGGGCTGCTGCTATTGTTGTATGGACCTTGTAAAATAAGTTCAAAAATGACAGGGACAGTTAAACTCCTTCAGTCAAGTCCAATCATCAGGCAGATATTTCACTAAAAGAATTAGCTAGAAGGAAATGCATTACTTCACACATTTGTTTCTTTCTCTAGTATCTTTCTTCTTAATTTTGATGACAAATTTTAAAGAACGAATGATTTAGCAATACTTTTCTGGAAAAGATACATTTATGAAAAGAAGCTTGAGTGCTGTCTGAAAGCAATTCTTACAACTAAAAGTTTATAAACACATTGATTTGGACAAAAATTTCGCTTTTTTAAAAAAAATTATTTCAGTTTCCTCACTTGAGAAAATAATTCCAGTTATTTGTTGGCCTATGTTGAAATGTCATGAGTAGAATGGAACAGCATAATTTTTCTCCCCTGGGGTTCAAGAGTTTATTCCTTTTGATACAACAATAAATCAACTGACAAAATGGAATTTCTTTGCAATACATACGCACCAAGTTAGGTTGCATGGACAAGCCGAGCTTCGGTTTAATTATAGAATCTCTGGAACATTTTATTATAAAGGAATAGTGCTTGGAAGCTCCTTAAAGAGGTAACTACAAGAGTAACTATGAGAAGAAGATGATATGATTAACAACAGTAGATCTTAAAGTGATTTCTGCAGCTTTTGAAAAAGCTCACCAAGTCAAACAGCAATACATATTGGGTGAGTACAAAATAATGCTGATTTAATCAATCTTTCTAACACTGTTATTTTCTTAAAGTGGACAAGAGGATTGAAATTTTATATGAATTAGCATAGTTTTGTATTACTTTCAATGCAAACTGAGTTTTTGAATCCAAGAATCCATGCTCAGTATCACAACACCTTTATGTCATCACATATTTGGAAAACCCCGTAACCACATCAGTCGCTTCAAGAGACAAAAGCCAACTTTGTAGTTATAGACAAGACACAAACGTTAAGCCAGCTCATATTTTCCTATAGCTTCTCTTTCTAGTTAAGTCTGCAAACTAATTTGGATTAAACTAAAACAGACTTTTGCTCCAAGCATTTTGGAAGTTTAAAGAGTTTGGCTAATTTTGGTTGTCTTTTCAAAATATTTCTTATATGGCTTCATGTCTGCGTCCTGGAAGGGGACCAATATGTGCTCAAATCTTGTAAGAAGTTGCTCTTTTCTTCTTCCCAGGCTTCTGAAAGGCAACAAATACGTGGAAGTTCTAAAGATTTTTGTCCGCTTTCCTCAAATGAGGTGCTGGATAAAGATCATTGCCACTAGGACCCAAAGTCATAGGGGAAGAAATGCAGAATACACATTGCAAAGAGGCTATTGTTTTTCTGGTATTCTAAAACTTAGTAGGTACTTAAATAATTTTTTAAGGAAAGTAAGAAAGAACAGAAAAGTACGTTTTAAGTTCTTCTCTTTTTTTTTCTTCTTCTTTCATATTCACTATGACTTTATTTTTTGCCAGTTGAACCTGAAGGCAGGTTATTTTAATTTCTCGTTTAGATTCTGTGCTAACATTGGTACATGGTACTACATAAGAAATCTACTCTTCTAAAAAATCTTTGCCACTGATGCCACATACAAATACCGTATGGACTAGCTCTCAGAGCCAAAGCAGGAAAAATCGCCAAAGGGTAAAAATAGTTCTTGATATGATGATATGCTGCTAAAAGCCACATGGTGTTTGGGTGCAGCATTTCACAGTCAAACAATCATAATTTCATGCCTAAAATGTGCATGTTATTTCAGGAAAATACAAAATCTGAGCATTGCACATTTGCTACAGAATGACCAGTGAGTGTTGCTATAATGATTTGTTTTTCTTTTAGAAATGAATATTTCTTGCTGAGCCTTTTCATGCCATATTGCCTAGGGGTGCAATGGGAGAAAGTACAAGCTGAGGTGAGAGTAGGAGGGAGTACTGAGTATATCTGGTCTTTTCTGCTAAATTCCTATAATTCTACAAACTTGGTAGGTATTTTAAAAAGCCTCTCTTCTTTTCTTTCTCCTCTGGAATGTTAGGTAATATAGCTTTCATCTCAGAAGAACTGAGCTTTCCGGGGCTTCTGCCTGATGGTAGGGGACAACCTTTCGGAAGGAGGGTTTATGTTCTGTCCCTAAAAGTCCTAGAGTTCCCACGTAATCTTTAGTACATATTTATGGCAGGAAAACCCTCCCTTAAAGTTGTAATGGATTTGAGAGGGCTCAGTTGGTCTGAAGGCATGGTCATTGCAATGTAGATATAAGAACATAATGACAGTTTCACTAAGTACTTTTCATATATTAGTTAAGCTATAAGGTGATACATACTCAGGCTGCAGGGGAGAAGGATAGTGAGGTACAAGGAAGAATTAATTGGGGCAAAATTTGGAAGCCAAAAAAAAATTAATTAGGGTGTGTTTTTGTTTTGTTTCATTTTGGTTTGGTAACAAAAAGTTGCTTACTCAAAGAGAAAAATGAAGCCCCCAAATTATTAAACACAAGTTGAAGGTTTATGGTACCTAACAACTAGGAAAATATTTAAAAGCCTGGAGACAAAACAACAAAACAGTTGAAAGCTTATGATAGTGATCCTGATAGGTAATTAATCCAAAAATCAAACCAGGGTAAATGGAAAAAGGTCTAATTCTTTACTATAATAATAATTGACAGCTTTATATAAAGCTGTGTGCCAGGCACTTTAAGAAAATTAATTCATTTAATTATCTACAGAAAACTTTATTACTGTATCCATTTTACATATGAGGAAACTGAGGAAGAGAAGTTAAGATATCATAAGCAGACCTCTAGAATCCCGGCTGG
Organism: Balaenoptera musculus; assembly: GCF_009873245.2. Lineage (NCBI taxonomy): Eukaryota > Metazoa > Chordata > Mammalia > Artiodactyla > Balaenopteridae > Balaenoptera > Balaenoptera musculus. Next base: position 38,664,863 of record NC_045791.1, on the reverse strand, counting down.
TTTGTAAGCTGGATAGCTCTGAGAATAGTTGAGAACTGAGGCTGAAGCTGCAGAGACATAACCTGTCAGTATGATGTCAGCATGAAACCAGAGCTAAGGAAAAAAATTACTACATATTGGATTAATATAAGAAGACTATGTGAAAAGGAAATTATATTAAAAACTATTTAATATAATTGAGTGCTGTTACTCTGTACACTTGTTATCTACCTCAGCTCAGTATTTTCTAGGCTGGCAATAACATATTTTAGAGCTGGAGAGGCTCTTAAAGGTCATCTAGTCCAGTGGAATTCAACCATTTTTTGAAAGAAATTCACCTGAAAGACAGCACTCACATGCAGGGCACATCCCAAGATGAAGATGCTGAGGGCTAAAGAGATTAACTCAAGGTTTTACAGTTAATTAGTAGTAGAGTGAGGGATCTGACTCAGCTGTTCTAATTCCTAGCTCAAATGATTGAATATATGTTTGGTGAAGGATAGCAGGAGAAGACAATGTCTCCAAGATCATACTGCTAAAATGGATACTGGGCATATTTATTGACTATTATGTCTCCAGTGTTGTAATAATGCACAGCACAGATATAATTCCAATCTTCATACTTCCTTTATCTAGCAAAGGAGAGAAACAGGGCAGTTGCAATACACTTGTATAGGGCATTCTCAGGCCATGAAGAACAGGTGCCAAATCTGGACTTTGGGAAGGCTTCCCAGATGGTCTTTGAAAAATAGGTAAGAATTGGTCAAATGAGAAATTGGAGGAATATGAGTCCAGCCAGACCTGAAGAAGAAAGAGTGCTGTATAGGGGAACAACTAAAGGAAGTATTGTTTGACTTGAACGCAGAGTACACGTAATTGGAAGTGAGAGGGTAAAGCGGAAGAGTAGACAGGGGCCAGGTTCTGAAGAGCTTTCCATGCAATATTAAAGAGTTTGAACTGTATCTGGAGGATCTTGGAAGTTTTTAACAATATACTGATATTTATCAGATTTAAATTACAGCAAACTCACCTAGTCTGCAGTGAGAAGGGACTCTTGAGAAGGAAACCAGTGAAAGAGGATATAGCCATAATCCATGTGAACAGGGAAGTACCTCTTAGTTCTGGAAAGTCCATGTAGATGGAGAGGAATGAATAGATTTGAGATGTTTAAGAGGCTGAGTGGTAAGTATCCTAACAATTAAGTGTGGGAGGTGAGAAAGAAATATGTGAAGATCAAAGTGTTTTGGACTGAATTGTGTCCCCCCCTAAAATCTATATATTGAAACCCGAGGCCTCAGCATGACTGTATTTGGAGATAGGGACTTTATGGATATAACTTAACTACAGTTAAATGAGGTTATAAGGATGGGTTACAAGTCCATTAGAACTGGTGTCTTTATAAGAAGAAGAAGGGACATAAGAACTCTCTCTCTCTTGCTCTCTCCATGCACGCCCAGAAGAAAGGCCATGTGAGACACAGAGAGAAAGTGGCCATCTGCAAGCCATGTAAAGAGCTCTCCTCAGGAACTGAATTGGCCAGCACCTTGATCTGGGACTTCTAGCTTCCAGATCTTTAAGAAAATTAATTTCTTTTGGTTAAGCCATCTAGTTTACAGTATTTTGTTATGGCAGCCCAAACTGACTAATATACTAAGCTCTACAGTTTGTCACTCCTCTCATCCCTAGTATTACATAATAGTGACATTTACTAATTTTGGAAATATTGGAAGGGGAGTTTTAGCTGTGATTCTTAGAGGAGGAACCTCCCAAGGAGTTAGAGATTTAAGAGAAAAATCCTGAAAGTGTAGAGTCACAGAAGTCAATGAAGATGACTTCAAGAAGGGAGTGGTCAAGTGTCAAATGCAGTGGAAAGGACAAGAAAATTAAGGACTAAAAAAGTGTTCATTGGTTTTATCCATAGGAAGCTTGCGTGAGAATGATTTAAAAGCTCAGGAGGCTGAGTGTCTTGTCAAGAGAATGCTCCACTCTAACATCCTGTTGCAGGAGCATAATTGAATGATGGCTTCAGCCATTGTCCTTCTGGATTTACCAGCATTGGAACAGAGTCCATATTTCCATTAGCTGCTTAAGGCTAATGACTGAGCACAGTGGGAGTATAATGCAGATCCCTTTCTGAGAGACCTGGCATTCCTTAACTGAGCAACTCTGGTGCAAGGTGTCTCCACTGGCCAGGTTGAAACTATCCTAGATCTGTGCTACAGTCTGAGTCTCTTCTTAACCAATCCTCCTTCCTGCATGGCTCAGGAAGGGCTCATATCAGCCTGTCTGAAGACTCTCCCCACTTTCTATGCTCCCTCCCCTTTCTCCTTTACAGGTATTTCCCCCAAGAAATCTCTTCTTGCACATTTAATTTTGTCCTGGTATCTGCTCCTCTGAAAATGCAAACTGACAATTAGGAATCAATAAGAGGTAAAAACTGGACCAATGATCGTGCAAATGACATTTTCCAGAAATGTGGCTACTAGGAAGGAATAAGCATTAAATGGGTAGAGAAGGTTCACTGAGAAGTCCGAAAGGGTAGAATCTAGAAGCCAACAAGAAAGTAGCCTTAAATAAAGGATACCACTTCTATTTTCCACACAGTGGAGGAGGTGAAGGGGATAAAGATGCAATGATCTTGTAGGTTTAGTGGCAGGATCTTAAGACAATTTTTATTTTCTGGCTCCTTTGTATTCTGTGAATTAGGAGATAAAGTCTCCCTTGAGAGCAAAGGGCATGTTTAGGGGTTTAAGGAAGGATGTCTGAAATAGACACTGTTGTCCCTGCAATGTAGAGAATTGGAGAGAGAGCAAACTAAGGAAACACAGCTGGACTTCGGGGCAGGTTCAAGGGCCAAGGTGAATTTGGTTGAGTGCTTTTATCTTTTTAGATGAACTCAGTAATTTGTTTATTGAGTGAGAAAAGCCTGAGAGTTGAATTTCAATTTCCCTGTTTTCAGACAATGCTTCCAACTACATACATCCCTGTCACTGTTTTCTACTGTTTGGGCAACTTGAATGAAAGTGTTTCTGAGAGTTTGAATTACAATGGCAATTGTTTCAAGATCCCTGGTTCTTTAAGGACCCTGACAGAGTGTAGCAGTACTAGAGAGACTACTTGACTTTAGTATGAATAGTGATACCTGACTACTAGTCCTTAACTAATAAAAATCAAAATGCTGAAACAATAAAAAGATTATCCTTAATATCTTCTCACCTCTCCTTTACATACCTTTTCTGAGGCATTTCAAGTCTTCCTGATGGACTACTCATGTAGCACCTACCATCTGGTCCCATCACTTATAAATAATGGAAAACCCAAAGGGAACCCACGAGGGATGTTATTTCACCTTATTGGTAGCCTGAAAATACATCATCATGCTTGCAATTATAGTTTCATAACACGACAAAGGAATGGAGAAGAGAAGTGAATGTATGAAATGTCCTGTAACAAGGAAAAGCAATCATTAACAACAAACTGATGATAAGAATCAGAGATAACTTAGTTTTATTTCTTAAGATAGAAATTAAAAGATCTAGTTAGCTGTGAAATTGACACTGGATATTGCTATATGCACACAGAAAAAGTGAATATCAGTTTCTTCATTGTATTTGTCAAATCCCATTGGCAAATTTTTGGTAGATTGGCATGTAAATAGAGAATTTGAGTACAAATGTATTTCTTACTGTTAATTATACATATCATTTGTTGAAAATTCCATCACCTGAAGGCACAATCAAATATGAACAACAAAGACTTTGACCTGACCCTACCATAAAAAAGAGAATGGATAAGGTGTTCCAAAATTAAATAACATAGAAAATGATAGCCATTAGGAGATAAATCGATCTTTAAACTTGTTTACTAGATTCCAGAGACACGAGGTAAAAACTATCCTGCATAATGAAGTTTTAATAACCACGAGTAAGTAATCTTTCTGTATTTTATCTTCCTTGTTTTGTATGACAAACATTTATTGGTTGCTACCACATTTATGAAAGCCTCCTATAGACTGGAAGGAATTTAAGATAACATAAATTCATACTTTCTTTTTTGGAGAAAATGTATATTTGTGAGTAAACAGAGGATTTAAGACTACTATTATATACCATATGAGATCCTCATAAAAATGTTATAGGAAAAATGCATTATAATTCTCTTCATGAACAACATATTTTCTTCAGTCTACCTTTCCTTGAAAATGACGAAGATGCCTTTACTTTTCAATTTTTAACAAAAGAGGTGCACATTTTTTTTAATTTTAGCAAATTCTGGTCTACTCACTGTACCAATAGGGGAAACTGGAATTAGACATAATTTTTCAGGATTGATTGAATTTGTGTGTGTGTGTGCGCACGCGTTTGTGCACGTATACTGTCAAGAGAGTAAAGTACATGAGAAATGTTTTAGAAAGAAATTTTCAAGGTAAAAAACAAGTTTATCCTAATTGCACAACCTATCAATATCTACAGTACTTCACAAGGTACTGCTTGGAGATATTCATGTGTTTGAGGTACCATAAGAGCATTAAGACTTCCTGAGTAATTTGAAAAAAAAAAAATAAGTCAAAGAAATACTTAAGGTTTAATATAAGTTCTGTTGAAAGCATATTTTACTTCTTCTTAATCAATAATCCATGCATTGGATACATGTGAACTTTTAATTAACTAAGGCATCATTTTCAGATTATTTCCATTTAATAATTTATCCAATAATTTGTAATCATTTTTTATTTAAAAAAAGAGAAAAATGTATTTAATATCATGCCACAATTTCTGCAAATTGTGTTTTCAGATAGTAAATTGATATTTAATTTTAAAGGCTTAGTATTTTGTAAATATCAGACATTTTTATAATAACAAGGATGATATCTTTTAGGTTTTTACTTCAAATTCTCAAAAATAGTTATAACTACCAACTTTTAAATTTTACATTTAAAGCGTGCAGATTGATGGCAGTTTTGAATAGCAAACAGAAAACTTAGAAGCTCATAAGCCAGCTTTTATACTCATGTCTAAATTTATGTAACTTATTTAACTTTTATAGGCTTCATTTTGATTCCTGTGATCCTTGACACATCTAATGTTGTTTGTTATGAGTAGATTCAACATTTCTATATCTTCCCTAATACATGAACTAATTCAGTTTACAGTCAAATTTAATAAAATTATGAAGAAATAACATAGACACTGTCTCAAGCACATCACTAAGTAGTTAAAGTGGAGGTCTCGCCATTGTAGGCCTGTATGCTAAGGGAATCTTTATGTTTTTATTCTCTTTATAACAGCTTTGCCATTATGATAAAAACAAAAAAGGTTGATTCTGAGTAGTATGGCAATGTTTTCTCTAGTGATCTCTTGATAAGTCAGTTTCTCCTTTGGACTCTAGCACCCTGTGATTTTTACTTTCTTTCGAAGACCATATTTATTGGGACTGTGTTTTGTTTGTTTGTTTGTTTGTTTGTTTTTGAAACTCAGTCAAGCTTCACGAGGAAATAGCCTAAGAAATCATTCTCAAACTCAGATTCACACTATTTTTAAATCGGACTTGAGAGTGACAGGCAAGCTACTTTCAGGGACAGTCTCAGTGGAGGAGGAAGTGCCTGGGGCCCTAGCAGCTGAATGCCCCAGGCAATGTGTAAAGAAGGAACTGCTCTCTGAACCAGGAAGGCACCTCGCTGGACAGATTTGCTTGTTGGAGTTTTTTTTTTTTTTTTCTTTCTGCTTTTGAATCAAGATGGAGAAATCATTTTGCTCTGACATTATAAAAAAAGAAGTCAGACAAGACTTAACTCATGAGATGTATATTCTCTTCTCAGTGTGTGCCTGTAACTCCCACTGACAGTGATGGCAGTTATGCAGATGCATGCAGAAGAAAATAGACTCTTTTTAACATTAAACATCAGATTTGGGTCTCCCCAGAGAAAGCTGGTCACTGGAGTGGTTGTGAATGATGCATTTTCACGGAATGTTTTAGTCATAAATCAATCCTGAATCATACTAGAGTCCTTTGCTGCTCTTCTGAGATCCTAGTGTATCATGCACACACTGACTCTATTTCAGACTGAGCTTAAATTCATTTACCAAAATAAGGTTCAAATAATTAAATGCGACTTTTATAATTGTTTTCCTCTGAAGATCCAGAGCCTAATCTGGCTGTGGTTAATGGTTTTAATTTGACTTATAATACAGTGTCAGTTTATTTAGTTGAAATTAGTTTTCTATTTCTCTCCTTTTTGTAAGCGCTGCCTGTTTACTTAACAATATTTGGCTTTGCCTAATGATATGTACAGAAGACAGTGCTAAGTGGAACATCAGCTGTTTACATCAGCTCTAACAATTAATGCATGTTAATTTTTAATTACACTGATTGTACTAGAGGCAGAATGTATGTTTCTTCACAGAACAGATGTACTAGTCAGCTTGGCTGGTGAACATGCATATCGATCAGATGTTGATGCTGCCAGCAATTCAGCAAAGTCTGCTAAGAGTGTCGGCTTCTAATGTACTTACAAGTTTATGGCTTAGAGTCCTGGTGGAGGCAATACAGCTCGATGTTACATCCTCTAATGTTTACAGATAATCACAATATGTCTGTTTTGTGGTTAGCTCTACAGTGTACGATCAGAAGATTGAATAGGTATGAGGTGATCTAAAGGTCTTTGCTTGTGGACTGCTTTCTCCATTCTTATTTTGAGGCAGTGTCTTTCAAGATTTTATTTTGCCATTAGGATTTTTTTTTTTAATTCATGGTTGTTGTGTTAATATTAGGTGTCTGACATGGATGACCACTGTCATTACAAGGAGAAATTGAAAAGATAATATAGTTACTTGTAAAGAAATCTGTCTCTATTGAGTACTATCACCAGAGCTAGTTGGAAAATATATAGAAAATGCCAAGTAGTAAGGTAGCAGACAGCAGACAGGCCTTCAGTCAATTGTCAATCAATTAAGAAGCAGTTATTGAATATTTCAATGTGCTGAGCATTTCACTAAGCACTATAGGTTGCCTAGCCCTGAGGGATAGAAAGAAATCTCAAAGTCCTTTGCCCCTAGGGGACTCAGACTCTTACTGGAGAAATAATACTCGCAGACAGAAAACAAGTAAAGAACAGTTATACACTGTGGTTGGTAATATGTAGTTGATAATGTGTACATTCTTTTCAATAAAAAGCATGGAGAAAATGCTTTATGATAGAGTTGAACTAGAGTAGAACTGGAGTTGTTTACCTCCAAAATATGGTTTGACTATATAGGTATTAAGCAATTGTTTCTTAACTAGATTTGTCCAAATCTTCTACACTATTTTACAGATAAGAACATCAAATAAAAATGTTTTCTTTTCCTTTAGCATATTCCCAGCTACTACTCTCTAAAATATTTCCAAAGGAATTCCTTGGGTCTCTTTTTACTTATGGGTAAAGAATGATTAGGTAGGAAGAAACCAACCTAAGAAGGCAAAAGACCTATACTTGGAAAACTGTAAGACACTGATGAAAGAAGCTGAAGAGTTTACAAACAAATGGAAAGATATACCATGTTCTTAGATTGGAAGAATCTATTATTAAAATGACCATACTATCCAAGGCAATCTATAGATCCAATGTAATCCCTATCAAAATACCAATGGCATTTTTCAAAAAACTAGGCCAAAAAATTTTACAATTTGTATGGAAACACAAAAGATGCCAAATAGCCAAAACAATCTTGAGAAAGAAGAAAAGAGCTTGAGGAATCACACTCCCTGACTGGAAACTGTACTACAAACTATACTACAAACTAAACTATACTATTACTACAGTAATCAAAACAGTTTGGTACTGGCACCAAACCAGACATATAGATCAATGGACCAGAATAGAAAGCCCAGATATAATTGCATGCACTTATGGTCAGTTAATCTATGACAAAGGAGACAAGAATATACAATGGAGAAAAGACAGTCTCTTCAATAAGTGATGCTGGGAAAACTACATGTAAAAGAACGAAATTAGAACATTCTGTAACCCATATACAAAAATAAACTCAAAATGGATTAAAGACCTAAATGTAAGACCAAATACTATAAAACTCCTAGAGGAAAACAAAGGCAGAACACTCTTTAACATAAATTGCAGCAATATTTTTTTCAATCTGTCTCCAAAAGCAAAGGATATAAAAGCAAAAATAAACAAATGAGACCTAATTAAACTTAAAAGCTTTTGCACAGCAAAGGAAACCTTCAACAAAACAAAAAGAAAACCTACTGGATGGGAGAAAATATTGCCAATGATAAGACCGATAAGGGATTAATATTCAACATATATAAAACAGATCATATAACTCGACATCAAAGAAACAAACAGTCCAATTCAAAAATGGGCAGAAGAAATGAATAGATATTTTTCCAAAGAGGAGATGAAGATGGCCAATAGGCACACGAAAAGATGCTCAACATTGCTAACCATCAGGGAAATGCAAATCAAAACCACAATGAGATATCACCTCACATCTGTCAGAATGGCTATCATCAAAAAGAACACAAATAATAAATGTTGGCGAGGATATGGAGAAAAGGGAACCCTCATACACTGTTGGTGAGAATGTAAATTGGTGCAGCCACTGTAGAAAATAGTATGGAGGTTTCTCAAAAAACTAAAAATAGGGGCTTCCCTGGTGGCACAGTGGTTGACAGTCTGCCTGCCAATGCAGGGGACACGGGTTCGAGCCCTGGTCTGGGAAGATCCCACATGCCGTGGAGCAACTGGGCCCGTGAGCCACAACTACTGAGCCTGCGCGTCTGGAGCCTGTGCTCCGCAACAAGAGAGGCCGCGATAGCGAGAGGCCTGCACACCGCGATGAAGAGTGGCCCCTGCTCACCGCAACTAGAGAAAGCCCTCGCACAGAAACAAAGACCCAACACAGCCAAAAATAAATAAATAAATTAATTAATTAATTTAAAAAAAAAACAATAAAAACTAAAAATAGAGGTACCTACCCAGTCATAAAAAGGAACAAAATTGTGTTATTTGTAATGAGATGGATGTACCTAGACTCTGTCATACAGAGTGAAGTAAGTCAGAAAGAGAAAAACAAATACTGTATGCTAACACATATATATGGAATCTAAAAAAACAGTACTGATGAACATAGTGGTAAGGCAGGAATAAAGACGCAGATGTAGAGAACAGACTTGAGGACACAGGGAGGAAGGGGAAGCTGGGATGAAGTGAGAGAGTAGCACTGACATATATACACTACCAAATGTAAAATGGATGGCTAGTGGGAAGCAGCTGCATAGCACAGGGAGATCAGTTCAATGCTTTTTGACGACCTAGAGGGGTGGGATAGGGAGGATAAGAGGGAGACTCAAGAGGGAAGGGAGATGGGGATATATGTATACTTATAGCTGATTCACTTTGTTGTACAACAGAAACTAACACAACATTGTAAAGCAGTTATACTCCGATAAAGATATAAAAAAAAAATAGAAGTACCATGTGACCCAGCAATTCTACTCCTGGGTATGTATCTGAGA